>NC_071354.1:119449510-119813260 GCF_943734655.1 Sabethes cyaneus
GTCAGACCAAGGGTCCGTCAGCCTGCTCATTTTGAGAACGTCAGGCCAGGGGTCTGACAGCCTGCCTCTTTTAGCAGGGGAGTGCCATGTTGCAACACCCCCGCCTGTAACATCCAGTGTACTCCTAGTATCTCTGGATTTACCTGATCTCCAACACCGCCAAGTTTACAACAGCACGCCTCTGTATACTGCCTTCGCTCATCCTAACATCCGCTTGCCGGATTCGTCCATCAGTACCCTTGATCACCGCTTCTACTATGCCTCTCTTCCAACACCTCCAATTCTTTCCATCGACGACGAACACCAAATCGCCTTCCTCCAGTGCCCTCTGCTCATCAAACCATTTAGTTCGTTTATTGATTGTCGGAAGATACTCCTTACTCCACCCATCCACCCATACACCCATCGGCCAAGTATTGCGAACGCTTGTAGGTGTTTCTGAGTGATTCACCGAGCTCTGTTTGATTTTCATCCTTTGTGTCCTCGCTTGTCACTGTTCCCCGTATAAAATCGTTCGGAGTTAATGCTGCCGTTTCGCACCTTGTGGTAAGTAAGTTAGTGGACGAGTATTTATTCTATCCCCAACCTCAGCTAATGTCGTCACCAGAATCTCATCGGTCAGTTTCCGACCATCATCAAGTGCACACATTGCTTCCTTCACTGACCGCACCATTCTCTCCCAAACTCCGCCCATATGCGGTGTTCCAGGAGGGTTGAAGTGCCAGGCTGTTGCAGAACTCGTCACTTTTTCTGCGCAAGCGTTGTTTATTTTCGCCATTCTGACCATCTCATTATTTTCCCCTCTGAAGCACGTCGCATTGTCTGAGAAAATTTCCCTAGGCTTGCCAAACTTGCTACTGAAACGAAGTATGGCCATTCGGCAAGACTCAGTAGTTAAACTATACACGACTTCCAAATGCACGGCTCGTACGGTTAAACAGGTAAAAACTGCTACCCATCGTTTCTCCTTTCGATGGCCTACCATCACTTCAATCGGTCCAAGATAGTCAATTCCTACGCAGCTGAACGGTCGTTGACCTGGTGTGACTCGCTGTACTGGTAGAGGTGCCATTCTTGGAATCATTGGACGACATTTGTTAACCTTACACCAAACACACTGCCCAACTACCTTCTGAATCGCTGTTCGTAGTTTAGCAACCTGAAAGCGCTGCCGTATTTCATTGAACACGGTCTCTGAATTTGCGTGACTAAACCGTTCATGATAATCCTGTATTATCTTCGAGGTGATTTCATGAAACCGAGACAAAACTATCGGATATTTCTTGTCGAATGAAGCTTCATCGGAATTGCTCAATCGGCCATCCATTCGTAACACACCTTCGCTATCCAACACTGGCGAATATTTATATATACTGCTACTCTTTTTTATCTTTTGCTGCTGCTCCGACACGTTTTCTATATTATTTGTCAGAATACTCATTTCGTCGGGAAAGCTTTCCCACTGTGCCTGCCGCCACAATATACTTTCTGCCCGTTGAAGCTCCTCCTGTCTCAGGGGTGCCTTTTCTGTTAAACATGATGCCTTTAGATATTTCAGCTGTTTATCCGTGGCTACGGAGGTCACTATTGGTACCCCTGCTTTCTTACGCCGACAGTTAGCAATAAAACGAACAACACTTGCTGTCACCCGTAACATTTTAGTCCATCTGGAAATCGACTTAATATTTACCATTCCGTGAAATAGAACGACACCCCTGGCATCTTCATTGGTTTCGGCGAACGTTGTCTTCGTAGACGGCCACTGTTCCTCAGGTTGATACAAAATGATGGTCCGTTGTACCATTCTCCTTCATTTTGTATCGGCGGACCTCGCCCCCATTTCGTAAGTGCATCTGCAACGTTCAGTTTGGTGGGCACCCAGCGCCAGTTTTCCAGTTTTGTAAGCTCCCAGATTTCTCCAATCCTGAATGCAACGAACTGTTTGTATTTGTATTGGTCGGAATACAGCCAACTGCATACCGTACGAGAGTCAATCCAGAATGTTGTGCGGAGGATGTTTAGCGAGAGTGCATTCAGGATGGTTTGACTCATTCGAGCCCCCAGAACTGCACCCGTAAGCTCTAGACGAGGGATAGACTGGCGTTTCAGTGGTGCCACCAGGGCTTCGACCGATCCTTTTTTTTCTACCGCAGTCACACCAACACGCATTCAAGTTCACACCGTCCGTTTAGAGGTGGAATACGAACGCTATGCATAACACAACTGGCAGTTTGCTCAGTCAAACGCCGATCGCACGCAACAGAACGAACGCGCTCTAAAATTTTTTGACATTTTTGTTTCGATCAAGTTGCCTTTACCGTTTGGAGCAGCGAATGACTGCAAAACAGTCAAATGACTGGCAATCACCACGCTAACGAAAAGCAACCGCACAATCGTATGATTCAATACTACAAAAAAAAACAACCACTACATGTGCATGGAAGAAGTCGGTCGGATTCCGTCCAATACAAACGAATATTTTGCTTGCGTCGGACCGACGTCCGGGTGACAAACTATTACTGTGAGCAGCCGATTTGGAGACAAAAAGAGAAACGAAAAAATACGTCACCGTATGCTTCCAGTCAGTTGGCAGTTTATATTCTCAAAGCGCAAAGCAAAACGGGAGATCGACTGTTTTCTTTTGCTGAGATGCCGCATGAATTGTAAGACGGCAGCAGCGCAAGCGGGAGATTGACTGGATTCAAAAAACAGTCAAATGATCGTTCAAAAAGCAGAGTTTGAATGCGGAAAGTTCGCATTCACGGCAGTCACATTCAACTTGCGATCCCTTTTCAAGCCCTGGGTGCCACCTTTGCTCGCGACATCACCAGGCTGCAGCGTACTTCATCGTTGATGACCGCTCGCAAGTAAGCTACACATCCATACGCGAGTTGACTAGCGTCCGTGAAGATGTGCAGTTCTAGCGAATCTAGGCTGGAAGATCTAGCGTTACCAAGGAAACAGCGGGCTATGCGGATTTCCTCTACGTCAGCTAGTAGGCTGGTCCAGCGCTTCCACAGTTCCCAGCATTCGGTGTCTACTTCTTGGTCCCAATCGCACTTTGACCTCTATAATTGCTGGATAATCAGTTTGCCGTGGATGGTGAACGGAGAAAGCAGTCCAAGTGGATCGAAGAATCCCATTACGCAGCTCGCGATGAGCCTTTTAGTCGGCCGTTTACAGGTACGGCAACAACTCTTCACGCTGCGTCGTTGAGAACGCCAACTCATCCACATCAGGATACCACATCACTCCTAACACTCGTTCCTTTGCAGTATGTTTGTCCTGGTTGAAATGAACTGGTGCATTAAGCTTCTCTTCTCCCAAGCTTTGGAGCACTCCCGACGAGTTTGACACCCAGTTCCGAATTTCAAAGCCAGCTTTTCGATGGACCAGGCTCTCTTCTTTAGCCAATTTCACCGCTTCTTCTACCGTGTCAACGCTATCGTAGTAATCGTCTACGTAGTGCCGGTAGATAATTGCTTGTGCTGCTTCTGGGAATGGTTTTCCTCTGAGTTTCTGTTTTTTACATACTGGGCCGAGCAGGGCGAGCACGTCGCACCAAACGTTGCCACATCCATAATGAAGATGCTAGGAACCAACTCCGGAGTTTTCCTGAAGACGAATCGCTGTGCTTGTTTATCCTCCTCACGTATCTTTAACTGGTGAAATATCTCCTTCAAGTCACCTCCGAACGCAATCCGTCGCTCACGGAAACCAACGATCACTTTTACTAGTGGAACGAGCATATCCGGGCCCTTGAGTAGCTGCGAATTGAGCGAGACTCCTTTCACCGTTGCTGCAGCGTCCCACACTAGCCGTATTTTTCCCGGTTTCTTTGGATTCTGAACGACATTGAGTGGTAGATACCACACTTTATCGGGCAGTGCGTTATGCAACTCTTCTTTAGTGGCCAAATGTGCATAACCTTTCTGCTGATATTCATCGATCTGTCGACAAACATTCTCCCGCAACTCCGGATTTTTCTCCAGCCGTTTCTCTAGTTGCTTCATCCTTCTAACCGCCATAGAGTAGCTCTCCGGAAATCGCGGATCATCGGTTTTCCAGAGCAAACCAGTTTCAAAGTGGTCACCTACACGTCTGGTGGTCCGGTCTAGTATCTCCCGGGCTCTTCTATCATCGATAGACTCTTGCTGAACTGCGATCACTGACTCCTCAAGAGCGTAGTGGTTTTTAAGCAAGTCATGGAGGTCTTCATTTGTAATCCTCTGGTGGAACCCCATATAACATTCCGTACCGACTGACGTAGAGCATCTAGGTCCGTATACCATCCACCCTAGCTTACATCGCACTGCAATTGGCTCCGCAGCTTCTCCGGCCTTCACTTCCATGGGAGCGAAAGAGTGGATGTTATTGAGTCCAAGCAGTTTCGGTTGTCCATCGTACGACGCAATCGGCAGATCTCTCATGTGTTCGTAATGTGCAACCAGCTCACTTGAATCGAGTTTTTGGCACGGCAGCATCAGCTTCGCAACAGTACGAACGCTGTGTAATAACAGTTTGTTGTTCGCGTCCACTCCAACGCCGGACGCCCACAGATTCATTCGTTGAGACCCCTTTTCTTCGCGCGTGACGTCTGCTGTCCATCTAATCGTCAAACGCTCTTGCACTCCGACAATGTCCAATCGATTTGCTAAGCTTTTCTCTACCAGTGTCACTGAAGCACCTTCGTCCAGGAATGCTAGCACCTTAATAGACCTATCGCCGCAATACAACTGCACCGGTATCATTCGAAACATAACCGACCCGTTTGACCGAATGTGTGCACTAAACCCCGAAGCATTTCCGACCGGATGCATTAACGCATTGTGTTGTTCGTTGCACTCTCCCACATTGCAGCGAATTTTGAATCGGCAGGGACCACTATGTTCACTTAAACACACACAGCGCAGTTTCTCACGTGTCACCAGTTTTAATTTAACCGATCGGCGTACGACAGCCTTTTAAATTCGGAACAGTTCCTCAGGCGATGGTTCGTGTTCTTGCACACTATGCAAGGCTTCAGAATCTTACGCTCGTTCACTCCACTGGCGCTCGACGTACTGGCTTTAGCGTGACTAAATAACGCTCCCTTCTCCTTCAGCTTTCCTTTAGCGGACTGTCCGTTTCCCTTAGGCCTAAACTCCATCTTATTTTCGATGCTGACGTTAGCTTCACATGCATCCGTCACTATATCCATGAGGAAGTTCGTCAGGGTTCGCAAGGTGACTTCCCTTTCGTGCCTCTTATAGCGATCCCACTCTCGCTTACCGGGGTCGGGCAGCTTGTCCACCAAGTCCTGAATCAACAAAGGATTGACAAGATGTTGTGTAAGTCCCGAAGCTTCCAGATGTTCGCATAGCTGCTCCACCGCGTTTCCAAATGGAATGAAAGTAGCTAGCTTATCCGATTTTGGTGACTCTAGTCTACGAACTTTATCGAGCAACTTTTTAGCGGTTGTTCCGGGCGACCATAGTGCATACGAAGCTTTTCGATCACTCTTGGGACCGACTGCGGAAGAAGCAGTTGCCCACTCACCAAGTTGAGAGCATCGCCCGTCAGGAACTCTTGCAGTCGAACCAAGTTTTCGTGGTCCATAAATCCGCAGGTTTCGTTTGAAGCCTTGTAAGCCGCATAGAACAAAGGCCATTCGGATGGATTACCAGAGAATGTTGGGAGTTTGTATGCTAAGCCCCTCCTTGCTGCCAACTGTGTTTTCGTAGGCCCAATCTGCTGTTGCTGCTTCTGCTCTATCATGGCGACATTATGCAAACTCGTCGATACTTTAGACTGATCGCTGCCATGCTCGCAGTCGTCGAACTCATCCTCTGCGGCATGTCCTTGACGTTGCTTCAGCTTTTCCACTTCGGTCTGCTCACACGCGATCTTCGGTGACGATTTACCTGACACGTTCTTCAGTGCGCTTAACTTCCGGTCCAGCTCCGCTACTTGCTTCTCGAATGCCAATTGATCAGCTTCCATTCGCCTTATCTGCTCGTACTTTTCTTTGAAAACTGTTTCCCGCATCAGTCTCTTTTCTTCTTTTTCTTCCAATTGCATCTTCCTTTTCATTTCAATCCTCTTTTTTTCCATTTCCAGCATCATTTTTCTCTCCATTTGCTTCAACATCATTTCTGCTTCCAATTCCTCCTCCATCCGCTTTTGCTTTTCCTTGAGTGCTTTCATTTTCTGCTCCATACTGGAAACGCCTTTTGCCGGATCGACGGGAGGTTGATCAGCTTCGTCCGTATTCTTACGGCCCTTACTCTTCCTTTTGGAAGCCTCTTTCAGCTGCTTTTTGTACTCTTGAGCCAGCTGCTGGCAAGCCGCACCCTTACAGTACCACTTGGCTGACTTTGATACGTCTACTCCTCCTACACAGCGGGAATGGAACCATTTTTCACATACGTCACACCCTACCATTTCTTCAATAATAGTTGACGGTCCACAAATTTCGCACGGCGTCCCAGTCAAGTTCATCTCCGTATCGTCAGCAGCAGATTCAGCATCGGAAGACGTATTTTGAGGTTGGATCGACATCTCTGTGCCCTATACGAATGACACCTTCTTTTTGAGAATGTTTCGAAAGAAACCCTTTATTTTGTGTCGCTCAAACTATAATAATTTTATTGATAAAGGTTTACAAATAATTTTCATTCTTTTCGTTTACTTACAAGAAGTGGTTCTAATACCTCCTTTAATCTTTCACTTTCCACTCCTGCTTCACGCTATAACGATCAATGAACTGACTCTAGCTGACTTATTTGATTTCCAGGTTCTGCAGATAAACACGGTAGGTATTATGGTAAGTATTTCTAAATCTATGATCTTCTTTTTCAGCAACTTACAATTTAACAGGTTTAACAGCTGAGTACGTTTTCTTCCGGCTAATCTCTAACTTCATGGGATCTATTTAATTTTTATAAATCACTAATTTCTTCTCGCTTTAGCTTTATTTCTCACTTGTACAATGTTCTTCCTCTTAATTTTTCTGTAAGTTTGTTTACATTTTTTCTTCCACTATATCTAATATTGAACGTCAGACCAAGGGTCCGTCAGCCTGCTCACTTTGAGAACGTCAGGCCAGGGGTCTGACAGCCTGCCTCTTTTAGCAGGGGAGTGCCATGTTGCAAGACCAACGAAACTTAATCATGAATGTATCAATTATGTGATACGCAAGTGAAGATTATTTTAAGAACAGTTTATTGATAATTATAATTTACATAGAATTATAAGAAAACGTCATTTTGCAGATGAGATAGATGATAACCCAAAGAAAATTACTGCTGGTGCTACAAAAATACCGTGTGATGGCGCATGTAGCGCCACCTCAAAATGTGGCGATGTAAGGAGCATGGAGGATGCCCGGGGGTCGGTTCTTTTGCATGCACATTTGTTGCAAGTGATCCAGTGGTCCAGCCAATGTTGGCTTCACTTATTTTGTTCGCAAACGTTATAGTTGCCACCAGGGTGGGATTGTCAAAGTAACAGCACGGGAAAGCGCAATACTAATATGTATCACCGACGAACCGACATGACATCCCATATATTTCATCAAAATACGTTAAACAGTAACACCATCTGCACAACGGATGGCTATTTATCTTGGAAAACAAACAGGTTTGGCAGAATGTCATTCACATGTGTGACCGACACGAAAAAATAAAAACACAATAGGAGCACAAGTGAATGCATAAAGCTCTTTGTAAAAATTACTCTATCCTTTGTTTTTGCAATACACAAAGACCGATATTCATACAGATTTCCGGTAAAAGAAACTGAATTTTGCATAAGTCTGTCTCCGATACCCAGGCTTGCAAGAGCCTCACTCATGTGCTGTATTTGAGGCGAGCATGGCAACGAAACACTTTGTTATTTTTAACCTCATAATGAGCCTTGAAGTGTTTCAACACGAAGCTCTCGAACCATTGGAAAACTGCTGTAACCGTCGGCCTAGTCTCCGCCCAAGATTTAGGAGACTGTCGCGCGTGTAAAATGTATGATAAATATCACGAAATAAAACGTCAAACTGGTTTATAGGTCTGACCGTTCTCATCTCATAAACCATTATTTGCTTTTACAGTGAAAATTGATAGGAAAATGATTGCAAAAAGTAAATTTGAAGGTAAATTTATAATTAACATTTGTAAAAGAAAATCGTAATTTATTGATTTACATTTACATACATCGTGCATTTGCAATTCCTATCAAAAAAAATTTAAGGTGATAAAGCATACTTGGCATTTTTAACTATGAATATTATAAACATAAACTGTACTAGTCCATAGATCATTCTTGAAAGTTGCTAGTAAAAATTACTTATGGAGTTGTGAACATAATAAGTATAGTTGGTAAAATAATGTTGCAGCAGAATTTCACAAAACAACATAAAAAAATTATAGCGATAAAACAACACAATGTGATGATAAATTTATTTAAATTCAGCTTGAGTTTTGCTCTCTGAGGATTTTCGAACTTGCTGTAAATACTACTCTTCAAACTTTGGTACCTTGCTGCCCATATTACTATGATTATATCCAAAACATAACAAATGTTTTAATTCCGGAACACATCCTCGTAATACCAGATCTCCAGAAACCAGATGAACCAATTCCGACTCGTTGTCACCATAGTAGAAGTGGATATGTTCCTGAATCTTTGGGTACTAAGAGAATTCAAATTGGTCGAAAATTGCCAGTTACAAGCATTTTAATTTGTGGTTCTCGGGTACCCTTGTCGAGCACATAACGGTTAATTTTGATGAAGGTCATGATTTCAATAAACAAGTTTAAATTTCTGCATCTCGTGATTTGTGCACATATTACCCAAAATCAATTTTAGCAACATGCACAATTTTGAGTTTGAAAGCTATTGAGCTGACTTGTATGAGCGTGAAATATTTCGCTCCCGAAAACTCTGAATTTGCACTTCAAGGCAATCGGGAGTTTTTTATTTCTACTCAGAGCGATATGGAAGATGAAGATGTAAATTTTTTCAGAGTGAGCCATGGAACTGCTCTTATGAGTTTGAAGTGTTTTTGCAAGCCTACCTCTGTATATCGCTCTGCTGATTGATATCGCTCACTTGTTAACAAGTGGTCGTTTGCTTGCAAGATCTTGTGAGTCAAAAATGAAACGCTCGTGTCACGTCAATTCGTCAGTGCTAATATTAGCAAGTTACCATGTCACTTGTCAAATAAAATGCTCTATTGACGAGAATGTAAAAGCACAGATAACAGACTAACAGGCAATGAACGAGTAGTGTGTAAAAATGCTTTTATGTAATCACCGCATGATGCGTCGAAAAAGCCCCTTGAACAATAAGAGCCAAACTTAAACATGATGTCGCTGCCTTCGCTAATATTGGGAGGTTTGCCGGTTGTTGCCAGAATATTGTAAACAAACATGTTTTTACCTTTGTTATACTATATAACAAAGGTTTAGAAATTGGTCGAAAAACACGAAATTGATCCAAGGCCCGGAGGGCCGAGTCACATGTACCAATCGATAGGGTTCGACGAACTGAGCAATGTCTGTGTGTGTGTGTGTATGTATGTATGTGTGTATGTGTGTATGTGTGTATGTGTGTTCGCTCCGAATTTTCTATCGCCTGTTACTCGGAGATGACTGAACCGATTCGACCGCTATTACTTTTGTTTGAAAGGTATTATTGCCTAATATATCACTATTAAATGGTTTCGTGGTCTGACCTTTCGTTTGAAAGTTATAAGCAAAAATGTGAAAACTACGTGACACGGTTTTCTCCGGAACTACGCAACCAATTTTAACGATATTAGTACCAAACGAAAGCTCTTACTATTACTAAACATTTTGCTAAGTTTTATTGAAAACGGACAAGCAGTTTAAAAGTTAGCCTTGAAAAACTTGTTTTGACTAGGTACAAATGAACGCCTGTTTCTCAGAGATGGCCAAACCGATTTACATGCTATTAGTTTCATTTGGCAGGTAATATAGCCGAATAGATCACTATTGAATGGTTTCCTGATTGGACGTTTAATTTGAAAGTTATGAGCAATCGAATACACCACATCAAAATTAACAATAATTTATAATGATTTTAACCAAGATAATTTACCTAATTTCAATTATTTTAATATCAAACGAGAGGTTTTCACACTACGAATATATATGCAAAATTACATAAGAATTCGTTTTACCGGTCAAAAGATATTAACCCTCGAACACTCTCGCCAACTTTTGTAACACGGTTACTTGCGCGCACAATAGCCCAAAACCAAAGAAAACGTGCGCACTAGAGTTTGGACTAGGAAAACTTGATTTTATGTTTATCGAACCTTTGGAAGAGTTTCTTAAAATTGAAAGCTCTATCGTCTGGTAGAATTTGAATTTTGATTAATCCCCCTAAAAGTGAAATAAAAAAATTATTTTCCTTCAGTTTCAATACAATACATTGATGTGTTCTGCAAACTTTTAGAGCATATTATTACAAGAAATTTTGCTGAAGACAGTAACCTTCTATCTCTTCAGTGAAGGTAGAAAAATCTTATTTATTGTATATGAATGTATAAAGTCAGTTTTTCTATTCTAACTCTTCTTGTAATTGTTGTATGACTTTTTCATGTATTACAAAGTTGTACAAATAATAAAAATACACAACTTTGCTGAATTTAGTATACCTCTATGTTTGTTTGTTTAGGAACTGTAGAACTTAAATTGTAAAAAATAACCTGATTTTGACCCCGAATTACTCGACTACCAACAGACGGACACATCTTAAACATTTTACATTTGCTGGTAGTTTTGCTGCATACAGACACCATTTTTTCATATGAAGAAACGAGAGAAAATTCCAGTTGGGGTCAATTGCGGTACACCTCACATGCTACTTGCTTCGTTTCTGTGATGTCGGTTTATGCTAATCTTGTTTCCTAACAATTTAAAGTATTAATGCATTGAATAATTCTGACATTTTGCTCATAACAAGTTTACTGAAGAATATACGTTAGTATATACGTAATATAGGATTTGTAACTTTATAACATTCAAAAACCTACACATATTGTACAAAATACAACAGCGTGAGTAACCGAAAGTTAATAAAAATTGATGAAATTTATTCAAGAAAACTTTATTGTTGTGAATCAAATAGAATGGCATTACAGGAAATTATGCATAGTTCAAAAGCTTATAAACTAGACCTTTACTACGCAATGCAAAAAAAATATTTCATCTTACAACTTACTTTTACTTGGACTTACCCTCATTAGTAACAACTTACTCAGCAATTTCATGAGAAAAGGAACTATCAAAATTTATAAGTGCTTCTATTTTGTTCAAATTTTGTAAACTTATTCAATTTCCAAAAAATTCATGTAAGCCAAACGTGTCGATTTCTATCTCAAATAGCAAGTAAGATCGTATAACAAAGGTTCCTTTCACCACTAGGTGGATTAAATCAGGTTTTATGTACATAACTGTCCAACTGTGTCGCCAAAGGTAACTAAAACTTTATGATTTCTGTCAATTTCTTCCAATAATATCAAAATCGACCCGGCAACCCAGAGCTGCAATAAATACAGATATTTGTGCATGCATAAATTTGGGACCCTACCGTTTTCTCGGGAGTATTTTATTTTATCGATCTAATCTTTTAAATAACATAAATAGTTTAACCTTCCTAATGCATTAGAAAAAAGTTACATATTATGCATTAAGGGTCGAAAACGACCCAAGTTTTGAAATTGCTCTCATTCATCCATTTTCAAACCGAATTTCGTTTTCTTTACCTCGTTTGAAAGATATGGCCAAAAACTAGCACCCAAGGTATGTTGGGGAATATTTGTTGACAGATGGCCACTTCTGCGTCGGTTCCGGAACACCCACTACCAGGTCCCGGGGAACATTTTTATATTTTGAGATAATTCATTTTGCGGCACATCAAATTACATTGGCTTGATAAAATAAGATTAATGGAAGTACAATGGGAACATTTCCTCATTGGTTCTGGAACATCCGGTACCCGGTTTTTGAGGACAATTTTAAATTTTAGGATGATTTATCTTGCGACACGTCAAATTACATCAGCTTGATAACGTAAGACTATTGAAAGTATAATAAAGACATTTTGAAGGCAAATGGCTACATCAGCATTGGTCCCGGAACATCCGGTACCCGGGTTTTGGGGCCATTTTTGCATTTTAGGATAATCCATCTTGCGACACATCAAATCACATCGGCTTGATTAAATAAGACTGATGAAAATAAAATAAGGTCATTTAGAAGCCAAATGGCCATTTTACCATCGGTTCCGCAACATCCGGTACCTGGTTCCGCGGGATATTTTTGGATTATGAAATAATTCATCTTGCGGCACATCAAATCACAACGCCTTGATCAAATAAAACAGTTACAAGAGCTATGGGGACCATTTGAAGACAAATGGCCATTTCATCATCGGTTGCGGAACATCAGGTGCACGGTTTATGAGAACATTTTTGGATAGGATAATTCATCATGCGCCACATCAAATCACATTGGCTAGATGAAATAACACTAATGGAAGTACAATGGAAAAATTTTGGAGCCAAAATTACCATTTCACCATCGGTTCCGGACTATCCGGTATCCGGGTTTTGGGGACATTTTTGGATTACAGGGTAATTCATCTGCCCCGAGTTACCCCGTTTTACGGTTCATTATAAATACCGGGTACCGGATTATATGCAACTGACGCCCCATTATACTTCCATTGCACTATGGTCCAGAAAGCCAAATTAGGTGGAAAAAATTGTTTACTCAGTAGTCGTTGATTTTAGACTATTTACGTCTTAGCAACAAAATCTTGATTTAGGATGGCGCTTTTTTTGGCATGAGCTATTTTAGGGTGACCCTTAAATTAACCAAGATCCAGAAATTATCTTCAAAACGAAACAAGATAGAGCGATATTCATTGCAGTAATTTCATAGCTTGAAATATTTTGAGTAATATTGTAGAAGACGAAATCCTTCTATCTCGAACCGTTTCCATATTAGGGCGATTTTCCTGAGTCAAGTTAGGGTGACCTTGCTATTTTGCGATTTTTCTCCATAACTTTTTTATTTTGCATTTCTCGCAAAACACTTCTTCAGATGACTTTTGAAGCTCAATAAGACACAACTTTTGGTGAAAAAAGAAATTGGCTATCTATTTTACTTCTACACTTATATTAAATTTTATGATAAAAATAGGCCGTTTTCAAATGTTAGTATCTCAGAAAGGTGCAAGCAGAATTAAAATCGGTTGATTGCGTTTGAAAGATCGTGATTTTTTGTGGATAATATAAAAAAATTGGAGAGTGGATTTTTTTCTATCTCAAATAAATCAACTTTGAATATGTGTGGTTTTAACATATTTAAGTATATAAAAGTAAACGAGTTGCGCCATAACTCCGGAAGGCCTTGACTGTTCTTGATTAAACTTAGCGTACATGTTTCTTGACATAAGTAAATCAGTACAGGGGGTTGACAAAAGCGGGGTGGTCGCTGAAAATGGGAGCGGGAGGTACAAATAAGTAAAAGTGGCTGTAATTATATTGCATTTAAACCGTTATAAGTTGTGTGAGTGGTCCAAATCTAAAAGAGAATGTATAAATTTAACCTCATGTTTGTTGACTTGAACTTTATAATGAGGTTAGACATTAAAAACGGTAGACTTTCCAATAAACAGAGGGAATGGTAGACAAAGTAATGAAATCATATGTGTTTCATAGTATCATGGAGTGGAACTACCGAATGAGAAGTTTAAATAGTTTTCTACCCGCGACGGGGATTTCCGTGATTCCCACCTCCCCTTTCGTCAGAGGCCACCATTCTTTTGTCTTTCAGCCACTTGTACATTTGTTTTCGATAAGATTAAAAATCACAGGCGAGCGTGTGTGAAAAGCATAGCATCCAAAGCGTACTCCACTGACGCAAGCCTACGCCAAACAACTGCTGGCACTGTGTGCATACATTCTGCGTTCGTTCGTTTTTTATTTGTTAACGGAGACTTTAAATCATTAGATTCATTCGTCTCCGATATACATTCGGCTACCTGCACACTCGCGAGTGTTCAGTATTAACTTTCTACACATCCCGCCCGCGAATCCAAAGCTCACGAGCTGTACATAGGTCGTGAGCACGAGCGGCACACTAGGATGTATGGATACGGATTTTACTTTTCTTCTTCATTTTACACCCTCGCTTACACAGGCGGGTAAGTGTGCGGGCCAATGCGAGCGATGATAGGTATCAACTGCTGGGTTGCAATGACGAGCGTAAGCAACGACCGTAGCTGATAACTAAATAGCAAAGCATTGCAAAGCCTAGGTGCTACATTCCGTTATCGAAACTTGACCTTCTGTTTTTTTATACGACAGACTTTGCAGCCAGCTGTTAGAGTGCAGGACAATTGCAGGGCCAGTTGCTACGATCCTGTTGACTCTAACAGCCTCTCCCAGTCGGGATTCGAACATATGACGACTGGCTTATTAGACCAGCATCATACCTCGAGGCCAACTGGGAGGTGATAACTAAATACACTATGGCAAAAACTTGTCGCAGTGCATGAGAATATCAGCAAAGAAATCCGAAAGAAACGCTCATGCATATGTGTTCGTTAGAAGAAAATAGTGAGAGAAATTGGACCACGCGAATGCGGTCTTCACAACACTACGTTTCAGTTTGCAAATTCTCATAATACAAAAAACAAAGCTTTTTTCCTCATTTAGACATATCTACCCCTTCCCTTGATTAGCTCTTCTCGGTCCTTTTGTCTACAGCAACGTGTACGTCTCTCCGAAGATAATGAAAGAGACCTAAAGTCTTCCTTATATTGTTCTACTTCCGTAGTTGTGACCGCTCTTCATCTTATCTCCCAGCCACTTGTACAACTTCTAACAGACCAAATGCAAGATATTATTATTATTATTATTATTATTATTCTATATTTGAGAGGTTTTCAGCCTGTGGCTGGTTCGCCCCTTAATGCAAGATGATCGCAGCCACTTTTACTTATTTGTACCTTCCGCTCCCATTTTCAGCGACCACCCCGCTTTTGTCAACCCCCTGTACTGATTTACTTATGTCAAGAAACATGTACGCTAAGTTTAATCAAGAACAGTCAAGGCCTTCCGGAGTTATGGCGCAACTCGTTTACTTTTATATACTTAAATATGTTAAAACCACACGTATTCAAAGTTGATTTATTTGAGATAGAAAAAAATCCACTCTCCAATTTTTTGATATTATGTACAAAAAATCACGATCTTTCAAACGCAATCAACCGATTTTAATTCTGCTTGCACCTTTCTGAGATACTAACATTTGAAAACGGCCTATTTTTATCATAAAATTTAATATAAGTGTAGAAGTAAAATAGATAGCCAATTTCTTTTTTCACCCAAAGTTGCGTCTTATTGAGCTTCAAAAGTCATCTGAAGAAGTGTTTTGCGAGAAATGCAAAATAAAAAAGTTATGGAGAAAAATCGCAAAATAGCAAGGTCACCCTAACTTGACTTAGGAAAATCGCCCTAATATGGAAACGGTTGAAGATAGAAGGATTTCGTCTTCTACAATATTACTCAAAATATTTCAAGCTATGAAATTGCTGCAGTGAATATCGCTCTATCTTGTTTCGTTTTGAAGATAATTTCTGGATCTTGGTTAATTTAAGGGTCACCCTAAAATAGCTCATGCCAAAAAAAGCGCCATCCTAAATCAAGATTATGTTGCTAAGACGTAAATAGTCTAAAATCAACGACTACTGAGTAAACAATTTTTTCCACCTAATTTGGCTTTCTGGACCACAGTGCATTGTTGTTATTTTATCAACGCGATGTGATTTGAGGTGCCGCATGGTGAATTATCTCAAAAGTCAAAAATGTCCCCCGAAGCTGGTACCGGATGACTCAGTACCGATGGTAAAGTGGCCATTTGGCTTCTAAATAACATTGTTTTACTTCCATCAGTCTTATTTTATCAAGCCGATGTGATTTGATATGTCGCATTATGAGTTATCCTAAAATACAAAAATGTCCCCAAAAACCGGGTACCGGATGTTCCAGGACCGATGCTGATGTGGCCATTTGCCTTCAACATGTGTTTATTATACTTTCAATAGTCTTATGTTATCAATGAGAAGAAATTTGACGTGCCGCAATAGAAATCATCCTAAAATTCAAAAATGGCCTCAAAAACCAGGTACCGGATGTTCCGTAACCGATGGGGAAGTGGCCATTCGGGTCCAAAATGTCCCCATTGTACTTCCACTAGTCTTATTTTATCAAGCCAATGTGATTTGATGTGCCGCAAAATGAATTATCTCAAAATATAAAAATGTTCCCCGGGACCTGGTAGTGGGTGTTCCGGAACCGACGCAGAAGTGGCCATCTGTCAACAAATATTCCCCAACATACCTTGGGTGCTAGTTTTTGGCCATATCTTTCAAACGAGGTAAAGAAAACGAAATTCGGATTAAAAATGGATGAATGAGAGCAATTTCAAAACTTGGGTCGTTTTCGACCCTTAATGCATAATATGTAACTTTTTTTGCTGTGGCTCTTCTAGATGTCGCTGAAAGCTGAAACTCCCCCACAATGCTAATTTTCCAAAGTTAGGAAAAGTCAGAAAATTTCAAGTCTCTAGCTCGTACCGTTACTGAGTATCAAGCTTTGTAAGTATGCCGATGGATCGAAAACGACCCCAATGCACTAGGAAGGTTAAGGAATACTTTAAAATTCAGGAACATTAGTGGAGCCAGAAATCACAGCAACTGAAATAATTGATGGGTCCCAAACTTTAGGCATGCACAAATATCTGTATTTGTGGCAGCTCTGCGGCAACCGTGAAAGAGCATTTCGTTTTTAAGTTGTGCGGTGGATAACTTTCAATCAAACTCACAATAAAGGTGTCAGTTAGCTGCTAGGGAATAGACCCAGGAGGCTGATATGACGTCATATTTTCGTTGCTCACATGAAAAAGGCGGCAAACGCAAAACGATTTCACAAAACGAATTTAACTAACCATTTTCACAGTTTCACATATTTCGCATCAATTGCCTATCTGGTATTGGCTATGTGACGCTAAAGCCTTGGGTAAAATCAAACTAAAACTAACCAAATTCAACAATTTACACATCCGACTCAGTTGTCAGCTTGAGCCCATCTATGAAGCTGTCAGCTTGGGCACGCTCATGTTGGCTACGTTTTTTTGTACAGGTTGCTATGGGAAGTGTCATTCCCGTGAATAGACCATTTTATATGACAAGCGACAAGGTAACGTGCTGGTTATTGATATTGCGCTTTCCCGTGCTGGTACTTTGACAATCCACAGATGACCCCATGGAAAAGCAATATCAATATCAGCAATGTTGTTAGTTCATAAAATGGTCTATACCGCAGCTCCACGGCAGTTTATGCGGCGGAAATCACGATTCGCATTTCGTTTAGAAAATTAAAATTCGCTTATAAATAACACTAACATAGAACTACACACGCTACACACAAACACAGAAATAATTACTCAGCTTCATTATCCCACTATGAGTTTCACTGAACACTGAAGGCCAACATATATTTTTCAACAAACGGTTATATGTCAGTTTCAGTCAGTATCAACAAATTGCATCAATTTTGGATTAACGTCGCTGTTGCTAAACCAAGTACCAAACGAATAAAATATTTACGAAAATGACTGGATTTCTTTGTAACTGTAACTGTACATAAATATTCAGGCAATTATACCTTTTCCTTTCGATATACTTTGGACGCTACACACGGCCTTACGTGTGCTTGCGATAGTATATGTCTGCCTTGTATACAGATCTACACGTTATTTAAATAACCTGCCTTCTTCTTCTAACAAAATTACAACCACGGACAGCAATACGGACAGAATGCATAAAACATCCACACAGGCACGTTTTAAAGCTTGCCACTATGTTTACAATTCACGAATGGGATCAGTGTTCAGAAGGTCATAAGGGAATAAACGATCCACTTTACACTTATGTTTTCTATACTAGTTCTGCAATCAGCGTTTTTCGTATTTCAGATAATAAATAATTAATTAGCAAAATCAAAATGTACAATGTATGAGGATTCAAACGGTGTAACTGCATACCTTTTTCTGATTCAAATAGTAATCTTGTTACTTCGTAAAAATAAACAATTTTTTTGTTAGTTTACGCGAAGATACGATTAAAAGGTTGCAAAATTTGTTTTCGTGTGCTACAACGAAGAAAGTCCTGTGCTTAACACTTCAACTGCCCTTTGATTTTCTTAAGAACCGTCTTAAACCAAAAGCAAGCAATATTAGTACACAAACCAGAAATAATTAATAGCATCGAATATAAACTATCATGAGAAGCAATTTCAGTCTACCCTTTTGTAATATCTCAGAGTTTGAATTAGATATTCCCGTGTTTTCTATTACTAAAACTCAAAGCACGTTTTACCAAATCCTTTACACAACAATATCATGCGTGCGCATAGATTTGTATGTACTGACATGGGTGTGCCTGTCAGTAAGAAGTGATCTTAACATGAGGATTTCAATCGACCGATTTGAGTTGTCCCAAGAATAATGATAACCAAAACAAATAAAAATTACGATATTCATCAATCATGCTATGCTATGGAAAATAAGGACCGGTTTTTGAGTGAATGAACATTTTGCAGGTTGTTGAATGTTCAAACGCAACAATCAGCAAAATGTTCATTACCACGAAAAACCACCCTGTGCAAAATTGAAGCCCATTTCGCCACTATGAAGTTGCTGATATTTATTTGGTTTTAGTGGTTTTAGTGCAAAAACCCGAATTAATCCACCTAGCGGTATGACCTAACCTTTCTACTGCCACAATAATTATTTCTTAATTTCTCAGGAACATTTATAATAAACTTGACTATATTTTCTTCAAAATCCTTATTTAAGGGAAGGGCGGTAAAGACGGACACCTTAAGGTAAAGACTCAATATCTACTCAAATATAACTGTATTGATCGCAGTTTTCATACAAACTAAACCTTTAAGTCTCTGTCTAATATAGTTACAACGTGTGCGAGAAAATTTCTTCTTTCTTTTAAAATTTTCATTACGGGACACCATTATAAAAGTACCTGTTTTAAAAGGCCGCTTATCTGGAAAATGCTTTCATTTTTCAAAAAACTCTGTATGAACAAAATGTTACCCTAGTAATGAAACATGTTTTGACGATATACAGTTTTAAATTATTTTGGCTTAAAACTATTGACAGAGAATTTAATTCAGCCTTGCCTAAATGATGAAAAAATCTATATTGTAAACCTCCCACTTGTAAGGTGCATTTTAGCATGAATTGTCAATAAACAATATGGCAATTCAGAATATTTGTAAGCTTTATAGTATGTTTGAACATACTACTTACAAATATTTTTAATATTACTACTTTCAAAATTTGCTCTCATGGGATAGATGCGCGTGGAATGTGTCCATGAACAACCACATCGCACTACAGTCAATTTATTTTATTTTGAAAATCTATCTAAAGACAGTACTGGCCAACCAATGTTCAACTGACCAACATAGGCTAGTCCGACTGGAGTACTGTTGCAAGATAGAAGCTAAAATTTATTATTCTTTTGGGTTGAGCCTTGAAAAGCAAGTTGCCAGGCAGCTCCAACTCAACCCCCCACAAAAAAAACTGGTATCCAAGTCGGGAAAGACGGACACAAAGATTTAGAATTCATTTTGCTCAACAACGATTAAAATTGCAAATACTTACATATTTTATATATATAAAAAAGTATCCAGAAGTCATTTAACAGCTGGAATAGGCCAACTTTTAGAAACGATTAACTCATCACCAATTAAAATATTGAAGAATATCAAAGGGAACCATTTTATTTTCTCGCTCAAAGGGGGGATCCGGAAGGGGGTTTGCCCAAGCCAATTCTTTCCCAAATACATGATGAAATATGTTAATCTTTCTTAATACTGATAATTCGTCGATGCGTGACACCTTTTCGCGAGTGTCCGTCTTTCCAGTATAATCAATATATATATAGAATGCCAGTGTCGCTGCAGTGCGCGTGGTAAACATCATACATATTCAGATAATGTATTTACATTATATATGCATAATCAAGAGCAACATTTCAAGTAGGCCGAATTCAAAACTGACAGTTTCGAGAAAATCGATGATGAAACTTGAGAATTGAATGACGCATTTTGATGCAAAAATATAACAGTTTAACGTGTAATGCAACAACTAGCCGGAAACACATTGATTTACTTTGTAATTTGCAAAAATATGCGTTAGGCCGTTTTCGAAAATCTTTCGGCAATACGACTTTTTCATAAGGCTGATTTGATTATCCATTGTAGTTGAGGCCTTTGACATGAGGCTTTTATTTACTGTCAGTGGTGATATGATTTTGGTGTTAGGCCGATTTTCAGTCAGCGGTTTTGCATTTGGCTTTTGTTTATCGAGTTGCTTTAAAGCACAGTGGCTATAAAAGGTTAAAAATTCTTGACCAGGACAGAGGACAGGACGCCGGTCAGCTTCATTATTTGTACTAGAGAAGTTGCGGTTTAATTTCATCATCAAATCTGCCACCTCCGTTGAGCAGGTTTTGTTTGTGAAACGAAACCTGTTACCCGTGAAATGCAGAAAAATTTGCCGATTTACGTTAAAGGTGCGTTTGGACTGGGCAATTTCTTGTCAACGTGGAATGCAACATGCGGAATGCGACATGTTGCTAGTTGTTGCTAAACGTTGCTTCTGTCGCCACCTAAATACTTGTGATATGTTGCCATAGTTGCATGGAAACATCAGGCAACAGTTTGGAAAAAGTTAAGTGCCACACGTTGCCAATCTAAACGCACCTTTAGGATTTAAAACTTGCTGTCTCCAAAACCATTAAAGGCCAACTTGAAAGGTCAATTTTTGATAAGATGTATTTATCAGGATCAAGTTGGAATCGTTTCGCGTTCCAGTAACACCGTAAAAACATGTATGGAGGTTGCAAGCCATGTATTTTTTACCCTATTTTTCGCGGAGGACTCCAATGTTTGTCTCGTTGCCATCGAAAAACTGGATTTTACAACTTTTGGTAAATATATTTTTCATGTTCTTTAAGAAAAAAATGTTTATTTTGACATTCTTATTGAGAAAATGGACAATTTTCTAAATCATTGTTCTTTCACCAACGCCAATCAAAAGCTTTCGACACATATTTTTCATCGCCGTCATTCGATCCGATTTTCCAGAGCCTCAATATGTTGCAAAAGCGAATCATCTATCCGTACATTTCTAATCAGTTCACCGGGTCTATCAGGAACTTAAAATCCGACCCGGTCAGCGTATTATCATACAATAGCAATTTCCTTTCCAATTAGTTTTCGACTATTAGCAGCAATCTTCTAGCTCAAATTAAGATTCCACGTCATGAACGACATCCACCGATGTTTGATATGTCCTCTTTATAATCATCTCGAAAATTTTCTGGATCTTCAATTTCTAGCAAAGGTGATAGTGTGTGGGTATTTTTCTGTATACGTGAAAACTATTTTGCAGGATAAGCCTTCAGTTTCCGCTTCCGTTTCATACTCAGTGACTCTCTCCGGTCGGTCCCTCCACAGGTGATACATATATCACGCGAAATAGCTTTTTTATGTGAGCTGGAAAGTAGCGTAAATGTTTGTTGCCGTGCAGGCTTAAGTACCAAAACGTGTCGTCTTTGTGAATGGCCGTGTTATTTATGCAGGTTTGTTCGCAATTGTACGGAAGGGATCATCTTCGTGGCAGCAACTGCAGAACTGGCTGTTTCTAAAATATTTAATTTGCATTGTAACATTTAATTACCATTGGAAACACAAACGTTGGTGTATTTAATACCGTCATCCGGGGATACTTGCAACACCGGGGTTACTTGCAACACTTTGGCGCATCGCGCTTTTGACTGGGTAACTTGCAACACCCTTATTTTCGGTTCATTCTGCAGATTCATTTAGTTTATATTTTTTCTCATAATCATAAATCAAAAGTATTCACCACTATACAAGTTTTGGCTACTTACACTTGGACCTAAACGCAATACTTCGAAAGTTATACTAAGTCAAAGTTCAAAAGTGTTGCAAGTATCCCCGGATGACGGTACTTACGAAACGTACTAAACCGGAGATGGCCAGTGATTACTTGCAACTATGCGTAGAAATCTCACAACAAAAATAGGGTCGAAAGCAAAACAAAACACAAACTGCGTATAGACTTTTTCATACAGAAGAGCCAAAGCACAAAATGAAAACTTTGTTGCCAGTTTTCACATAAGGCTTTTTCAAATTTGCTTTATCAGACCTATATAGTTTTTAAATCACTATGATGTTTTGTATTTACTATTTTTTTTACGAGTTGGGAAATCTGCTGAGCACCTTAGAAGATACGGTACTATCAGACTCCTGAGAAGATACCTCAGGGAGTGGGGTTTAGGTATCCCGATCCCCCTACTGGGGCGTGGGGATCCCGACCCACTAAAACCCTACTCGAGTCTCCAGCCTCAATCCCCCCTGGCACCACCTTATCGGTATTACTTCAGGGAGGGGCTATTGTGCTTAATGCACTCGCTTAGATAACTACTGGACTATGGTAGTTAGGCTGTTTATTCGCCGTTGATCGGCACTCCAGTGGTTTTGTAGCTCGAGTACAATCTGGGTAGCAGCCGCATTGACCGCTCCCCAGATGTCCGAGCTGGAACACATCTTTTGAACTAAGTTATCCGGGGTAGTGTCCTGTCCGCTCACTGCCATCATGCTGCTTCTCGCGCCCGCGAAACGAGGGCATATGAAGAAAGCATGCTCTGCCGTTTCCTCAACATCCACGCATTCGGGACACGCGGGGGACTCCGCATGCCCAAACTTATGCAGATACTGTCTGAAGCAACCATTGGAAACACAAACGTTGGTGTATTTAATACCGTCATCCGGGGATACTTGCAACACCGGGGTTACTTGCAACACTTTGGCGCATCGCGCTTTTGACAGCTCTAACGCATTTGTTTATTAACATAACCATTTGTACCCAATGCCATTTTGAAGAAGGGATGTTTACCTATTGTTTAGTTAAGTTTAATCCATTACATCATTATTTTGCTTGTTTTTATACGATTGGAAAGTAATTTCACTTTCAGAGTAGAAAAAATGGATGTGCAAAGTTGCGTCAGTCCATTGACATGGTATTATTTTTTATTGTTTGGTTCCTGTACACAATAAGTGCATCATATAAGCTAACAAATAGTTACTTTGAGCTTTGTTTATATTTTGAACTTGGAGAAGAAACGATGAATTCGTGTTGTTACTTCCAATATGGCGCGGTTTGCAGCACTTGTAAAAATGAAAATTATCGTAATAGACAGTATGTACAAAGTAAGTTTGCATCTGTGCGATGTTATTTTGTCTACCACCATCTCCAGAAAAATTAAAATTGTGAAAAATTCTACGTGCATTGAAACGGCAATTTGGAGTTCGCCGACATGCTGCATTTTCACCGAATATCTTTAAAAAAGCGCTAGACGAAATTGGGAAACTAAAAACGCCTCCAGTATCTCTTGTTTTACTACAAATAAATTCAAAATATCTCAAAATAGTCATTCGCGGTTTGAAATCAGATATAAAATCATAAGAAATGCAAAATCAGAAAAGTGTTGCAAGTAACCCCGTTTACTGGGTAACTTACAACACCCTTATTTTCGGTTCATTCTGCAGATTCATTTAGTTTATATTTTTTCTCATAATCATAAATCAAAAGTATTCACCACTATACAAGTTTTGGCTACTTACACTTGGACCTAAACGCAATACTTCGAAAGTTATACTAAGTCAAAGTTCAAAAGTGTTGCAAGTATCCCCGGATGACGGTACTTACGAAACGTATTAAACCGGAGATGGCCAGTGATTACTTGCAACTATGCGTAGAAATCTCACAACAAAAATAGGGTCGAAAGCAAAACAAAACACAAACTGCGTATAGACTTTTTCATACAGAAGAGCCAAAGCACAAAATGAAAACTTTGTTGCCAGTTTTCACATAAGGCTTTTTCAAATTTGCTTTATCAGACCTATATAGTTTTTAAATCACTATGATGTTTTGTATTTACTATTTTTTTTACGAGTTGGGAAATCTGCTGAGCACCTTAGAAGATACGGTACTATCAGACTCCTGAGAAGATACCTCAGGGAGTGGGGTTTAGGTATCCCGATCCCCCTACTGGGGCGTGGGGATCCCGACCCACTAAAACCCTACTCGAGTCTCCAGCCTCAATCCCCCCTGGCATCACCTTATCGGTATTACTTCAGGGAGGGGCTATTGTGCTTAATGCACTCGCTTAGATAACTACTGGACTATGGTAGTTAGGCTGTTTATTCGCCGTTGATCGGCTCTCCAGTGGTTTTGTAGCTCGAGTACAATCTGGGTAGCAGCCGCATTGACCGCTCCCCAGATGTCCGAGCTGGAACACATCTTTTGAACTAAGTTATCCGGGGTAGTGTCCTGTCCGCTCACTGCCATCATGCTGCTTCTCGCGCCCGCGAAACGAGGGCATATGAAGAAAGCATGTTCTGCCGTTTCCTCAACATCCACGCATTCGGGACACGCGGGGGACTCCGCATGCCCAAACTTATGCAGATACTGTCTGAAGCAACCATGTCCTGACAGAATCTGTGTCAGGTGGAAGTTGACTTCGCCGTGGCGCCTGTTGACCCACCCAGATAGTTCCGGGATAAGTCGGTGTGTCCACCGACCTTTTGTGGAATTAGACCATGCCCGCTGCCATGTGGTCATCGAGGCCGATCTTTGGTACTCCGTATGCCTCTAGTTCCACGTTGGTTGAAGCACTCTACGTCTTCGCTGATGATAATGCCAATAGGCATCATACCTGCTAAGACGCAGATTGCGTCATGTGAAACTGTGCGATTCGCACTCGCCACTCTCAAGCACATGAGACGATAGGTGCTTTCCAGCTTGGCTAGATAGCTTTTGGTACCTAACGCCGTTGAACACACCGGTCCGCCATACCTAAGTATAGACTGGACCACGTTGGCTAATAGCCTTCGCTTGCTGCCATATACCGCAGAGCTATTAGACATCATACGAGACAATGCCGAAATAGCCGTGGAAGCCTTCTTGCAGGCATAGTCGACGTGGCTCCCGAACTTGAGCTTGTCGTCGACCATGACTCCCAAGTTTTAAGGACCGCGTTGACGAAATAGTGCAGTCCCCGACGCTGATCTTTGCTTACTGTACCGACTTGCGGTTGTTCACCACGATAACCTCCGTTTTATGATGCGCTAGGTCCAGTTTCCTGAATCGCATCCAATCTTCAACAATGCTTATAGAGTGGGCAGCCGTCAACTCAACCTCTCTGATAGATTCACCATAGACTTCCAGGGTGATGTCATCCGCAAAGCCGACAATCACCACCCCTACCGGGAACTTTAGCTTCAACACTTCGTCATACATGACGTTCCACAACACCGGGCCCAGTATGGAACCTTGCGGAACCCCTGCGGTGATTGAAACGCACTTCTGACCATCCTCCGTGTTGTAGCATAGCACACGATTCTGGAAATAATTTTCCAGGATCCTGTACAACGACACCGGCACTTGGACGTTCCGAAGCGAGTTGGCTATGGAGTCCCAGCTAGCGCTATTAAACGCATTTCTCACGTCGAGCGTGGCAACTGCGCAATAGCGAATACCTGTCCTCTTGCGCTGGATCGCCACCTCGGCTGTCTTAGTGACAGACAAGATGGCATCCACCGTAGATTTGCCTTTTCGGAAGCCGAATTGGTTCCTTGACAGACCGTTTGTACCCTCACTGTACTGTACGAGTCTGTTAAGGATAACCCTTTCCAGCACCTTGCCGGCAGTATCGAGCAGACAGATCGGCCTATATGACGAGGGGATATCCGGAGGTTTTCCCGGCTTCGGCAATAGGACCAGATTCTGTCGTTTTCATCTGTCCGGGAAGTTGCCAGCTTCCAGGTATCTACTCATTACTGCCCCGAATAATTCGGGAGCCTCCAGAATAGCCGCTTTAAGGGCCATATTCGGGATTCCGTCTGGTCCCGGTGCCTTGCTCACCTTTAGGGATTTAGCGATCTCAATGAGTTCCTCGTTCGTAACCGTTACTTCCTCCCCGACCTCTAAACCACCGTCGCCCACGTTACTTTGGATGTTCGGCACGGAGACCGACCATCCTACGCTATGGTCTGAGATACTGGAACGTCGGCCGTGGGACGACTCAGCGGCCTGAGGCCAGGGCCTTGGCTCGTGGCGCGGAAAGAGGCCCTCAATGATCCGCTCCAGCATCTCTGGCGATCGCTCTGCGGGTGCCATCACGCCCTTGGCCTTTGCCATTACGATCCTGTAGGCATCACCCCACGGGTTCGCATTGGCACTGGCCCATAACCTTTCAAAGCAGGCTCGCTTGCTAGCTATTATCCCACTCTTAAGCGCTGCGCGTGCAGCAACTAGTGCTACTCGACATTCTGCTCTGCCCTCGTCCGAACGAGCTCTTTGCATAATTCTCCTTCCACGAAAGCAGGCTCCGCGGAGTTCCGCAATTTCTTCTGTCCACCAGTAAACCGGTGACCTACCATACCTAGGTCGGCTTTTCCTAGGCATGGTGGCGTCAAACGCTCGCGACAGCACCTCAACCAAATGATCAACGTTCGGATCGGGCATATCGCGATCACCGCACTCTCTTCGGATCGCTTCCACAAATACTTCAGAATCGAAGTATGATGTCTTCCACCCACGGGTGGTTGGAGTGTTGGCTCGACCCGCCGCCTGCCGCCTCGTTATCTGACCAACACCATAGCGGACCGCCTGATGGTCACTGTGAGTGTAGCCATTGTCTACCCTCCAGTCTCCTATCAGACCAGGGCTGCCGAATGTCACGTCGATAATAGACTCTGCACCATTCCTGCTGAAGGTACTTGTGGTGCCGACGTTGGCCAGGTCTACGTTGAGCTTTGCCAGAGCCTCAAGCAGAATCCGACCCCTATGGTTCGTGCGACGACTTCCCCACTCAACCGCCCAAGCGTTAAAGTCGCCCGCCACAACCACCGGCCTTAGACCAGTCAGCGCAACTGATACCCGGTCTACCATCCGCGTAAACTGCTCGATCGACCAACTCGGCGGAGCATAACAGCTGCAGTAGAACACTCCACCCACTTTGGCAACCGCAAATCCCTCGTCTGCAGTTGACACAACCTCTTGAACCGGGAACCTGCTTGTCGTCCATATAGCCGCCATCCCGGACCTATCCGAGACCCAGTTACCGTTTCCGGCAGGGATGCGGTATGGGTCCGAGATGATGGCAATGTCCGTCAACGACTCAGTAACTGCTTGGTATAACAGCTGCTGGGCCGCATGCCAGTGGTTCAAGTTTAGTTGCGTTACCTGCACTACGCCCGTGTTTTAGTTGCCGGCGCGCCTGCCGGGCACTTTGAGCCTCCTGTTGTGTGCTTAGCGTCCCGTTGGCCTGTACATATCAGGCACTTGGGCGGCGCCGAACAGTCCCTCGCTATATGGCCCGCACCGCCACATCTTCTACACAGGTGGCTTCTGTCAGGCCCCTTACAGCTCCAGGACTTGTGCCCTCGCTCAAAGCACCGGAAGCAAGCCTCCGGCTGCTGGAACACGCTCAGTGGGCATACGGACCATCCCACCTTCAGTTTTGCCGCCTTCAGGGCTGTATTCCCGTCTACCAGTGGAAGTCTTATTGTAGCTACCTGGGTTCCCGCCGGTCCCTTGCGCAGACGAACTGCTTCGGTAGTCACCACCACGTTACATTGCTCCTTGAGAGCTCGTGTCAGTCCGACCGCTTCAGTGATCTCGTCCAGGTTTTTAAGCTGGAGAGTCAGCTCAGGCGTCAGTGCGCGGATCTGTATGCCATCACCAAGGACCTTTTCTGCCTGCACTTTGTAGGCAGAACCCTTCTCAGTGGCATCCTTTTTGAGCTCAAGGATCATGTCGCCGGTGCGGGAGCGGCGGATACTCCGCACATCCGCGCCAAGACCCTTCAGCTGCTCATCCCCTCTCATGGCCTTCAAAACTTCTGCATAGCTCAGCCCCTCAGTTTTGAGGATAAGGGCATCGCCTTTGCTCCTCTTTTTTCTGGCCACTTTCGGTGGAGTTCGATCCTCCTCTTTCTTCCTGGCCTTCTTCTTTTTCACTGTTTCCCATTGATTGTCGGGAGCTAACTGCGTCTTATTACCCTCGGAGGGTTTCACAGTTTGCTTACGATCCTCAGCGATCAAGCGCTTCTTCGGGCCCGTGGGGGTTTGTACCCCTGGGGACTGCCTTGCACGTTTAGTCGATATCTTGTTGTCACTGGACTGCTCCGTAGTCACAAGGGCTACGGTGTGGTCAGTCGTTGACAGGCAGGCATCCGTTTGTACAGACCTCGATACAAACGCCTTTTCTATCACTTTTACTCGCGCTTCGAGTTCGCCGTGTTCCTTCGTCGCAGCACGGATGGTGCCCCGAAGCATGAGCAGGCTTTGTTTCAGGTCCTTCGCTAGGGTGCTGCGGCCTGCCACAAACTCGATAATGGCATCGAACTGATGAGACGCCGCTACCACTCTTGGTAGCATGTCTCTCTTTCCTTCCACTACTTTTATTAGCGATGGGCCATTCATCGCTGCGTCCGGCGTAGATGCAGTTGGAGCGACAGGTATGCCGCTTCCCTTTCCGCTTACGCTGGCGCTTCTGCTCGTATCCATCGGCGGAGACCGCTGGATACAACCTCTTGCGAACGGATTATCTAATCCGTCCGCGCTCACTGAAGTAAAGTTTTTTTTGATTTTGATTGTTCATATAGAATCCCACGAGTTGAGGGGAAAGAAGAGTCCGCCGCATCAGAGCCCCTCATGATGCGGTAAGGGCTGATTACTGTGGAGGGCGCACTGGTACTCCACAGGCTCCGTTTGAGGCTGGGTATTTATAGAACCCCCCCACCATTCATCCCTCGGCACGGGTCGCATGATACCTTGGATTAGGGGTTTATCCATTCTTGTTTTTACTTTTAGTCATGGATAACAGCTATTCAACCATCCTCCTTTAGGGGCTTTGGACCCTCTGCTCAGGTTCTCAGTATTTTCAGGTTCATCGAACATACTTCTACCGAGATCCGTCATTTGCAGGCGGAGTTGTATTTACTATAGGTACTTACAAATGCTGTAAATATAATCAAAAAACCAGTTTGTTTACATTTTGCACTTGGGCCCTATTGAAATGTTGCTCTTGATATGTATGTGTGCCTGAGATTCATCAAAAGGGGAATCTCATTGTCAAACTTTGACAACCAGTTTGAAATTTCGAATATGGCTACCAAGTAATGTGATTGTAAACTTCGCTTGCTTCAAATTTCTGAAAAAATCGTTGCAAAAAGGCGCAGTTTTGGGATTCAATTCACCCGGACGAAGAGAAAATGAGCGTTTAAAAACATTTTACTGGCATGAAGACACAGCGATGAGCGCACTAATGACAGCACCAACCAGCGCACAGATAAAGAACAGATAAATAACAATGAGCAACTTTGACAATGAAGTTCCCAGACTTGCTATAGATTGTTAGCATCATGTTTACCACAATGAGTCCTGTAGAAAAACAGCGGCACTGGCATTCTATATATATATATATATATATATATATATATATATATATATATATATATATATATATATATATATATATATATATATATATATAAGTTAACGACGGATCCACAATACACGCACCGAACGACAACCAACCAACTCTAACTCAACGATCAATCACCTGTACAGGAAAACAGTCAGCAGTTTTGATACCCAGCGACACCGGACGATCGAAGGCATCGAATATCGACATCAGTGCATGCAACGTGACATCGCCAGGTCTTGCAGGCTTAGCATATTTTAGGCAACAAGCTAGGGCAGTGAGCACCATAAATGATTCCAATAAATCCATTCCATTGACGACCACTGTAGCGGGTAGTACTTAGTTTCCTTTTTAAAAACTCCTTGTATGTAAGTCAATTCTTAACTGGCGCAGTCGGTAGGATCTCGAATAGTTTTATCTTCCGCTAAGGTGCGTTCGCGAACGAATATCGCGAATTTGTGAAGAAAAGTATTTGAAATCCGTAGGAACCTAGTAAATTGTAACACGAACGAATATCGTGGATTTGTGAAGAAAATATTTGAAACGAACGAATATCGTGGATTTGTGAAGAAAATATTTGAAACGAACGAATATCGTGGATTTCCTTTTTTTTTTCCTTTTTTTCGGGTTATCCAACTGGTCGCTTAATAGCGTATAAAACTCTGCGCTGGGCCCTTTTGTGTTGTCAACAAAGTGTCAGGGAGACCTCAAACATCAGTTCTACCTGACGAGACAGGCACTGGCGCCCACTAAAACACAGGTAGAGCCCCAAGCATAGCCGTCACGTCTATACCCGCAGGCGGAGGCGTTTCGGCCCTGCGCGGACTCCACGAACTGACTCTAAGATCTCTCTGCCAAAGGCCGGAATGTCATATTTTAAATATAATGATGATGATGAGAAGAAAAATAATAGATCGAATTTGTAAATGTGCTTTGGACTTTTTGTACCACTCGAGTTGCAATATGTGGTATAGTGAAGAAGTGGAGAATTCGTCAGCCCCGCCTGACACCGGTCTTCAACCGCGCGCCCGCTTTCAGTTTTCCAACACCAACAACCACAAATGAACCAATAGGTAAGACAAATTTCGGAGCATTAGTGGTTATCAACTTATCAGGGCAAATTTAATCTTTCATCCCCTTAGTATTCACAGTGCATTCCCACGATACAAAGTAAATTGAGCGCAGCACAAGCTGGACGTTCGCGGTAGTCGACAGAAGCTTCAAAATATAGACTCGCCCGCCTTCCAACCCTCGAGACCAAAGTGCTGTAAAGTTCTGGGCTTAAACGTCTCTTTAAGACTCGACCCCTTCCCATCGACAGAGCCCGCGGGCGGCCATCAGAGCTCAGGACAGTCACGGGGCCAGTGCAAAAATCCTACTCTATCTAGCAGCACCGCCTAGCCGAAACTCGAACACGCGACACGAATTGACCTATTTTTCCCATCTGCTACCTAAGAAGTGCTATTACCCGTAATCATTACAGAGTGGTCCTTCGGCATCCAATCGGATCTGGTATCCCGCTTATATCCCCTTACTAACCCTAAGCCCCCGACCAACTCAATCAATGCGACATTTTTCGGAGATATTTGTGACAGTTGTGATAAATAAGGATGAATCCCAGAAAACTTCATCTATTGTCAGAGATCCCCATACTGGCCTTATTCTTAAACGGAATAAAAGCACTTTCTGAACAACGCAACAATCACATTTGGTAAATTTTTACCCCGAGTCCCACTTGAAATCACAAAAGTATTTTGATATATACCCACATTCAGAAGTAAACGTGACCGCTGTTCATTTACTGATTAGTTAAAAAGCCCTACACCACGACAAGGTTCAGTTTTATCGTAGGGTGAAACGAACGAATATCGTGGATTTGTGAAGAAAATATTTGAAACGAACGAATATCGTGGATTTGTAAAGAAAATATTAGTGATTTGGTAAGGTAAGTGCTAGAATAAGAGATAAATTTAAGTTGTGTAGTGTGACTGTGAATAATAGTGATAATCAATATGACCAACCAAATATCTTATGCGGATATGCAACTATTATTGCAAGAACGTCAGGATCAATTAGCTAGGATGGCCCTAGAGGCTCAGGGGGCAGCGCATGCCGTAGAGGCTGCACAAGCCGAAGCGGGAGCAGCCGCGCAAATCGCCCAGCAGAATGAAGCGAGAATTTCTGCTCTCGAAAGAGAACTGCAAGAGGCTGTTAGAACCGTTCAAGAAGCAACTTCTCGAAGAGGGAATAATGAAGCTGACAGTGTTTTGAAAAGCTTACAAACTCCCAATATCATCAGGGATTTGCCATGTTTCGACGGCAATCCTATTAAACTGCATCAATTTTTGAGAGCCATAGATAACATTATGCCAATTATCGAAACGGCTAGGGGACCCCCTATGTACAATGTGTGGATTCAATCAATTAGATCCAAAATCATCGGAGACGCAGATACTGTACTGGAGCTATACGGTACAGATCTCGTCTGGCGAGATATAAAAGTAAATCTTATTACGCACTATAATGATAAGAGCGACGAAGTCTCTCTGACTAGGGATCTCTTTAAACTACAACAAATGGGAACGGTAGAAGAATATTACGGTAAAGTTTCCTACATAATCTCACTGATGTTAAATCAGTTAAATTTAAATGAAACCAACGCTGCGATAAAATTAGCAAAACAAAAATTTTATCAATTAATTGGGCTGAAAGTGTTCGTAGCTGGGTTAAAGGATCCACTAGGACCTATTATTCGTGCGCAAGCTTCAGAAACACTTAGGGAAGCCTTAAGATTGTGTTTGGAAGAGAGCAATTACAGCTACGTAAAAAACCCGTTCAAAGTCCAAGCACCCATTATTCCGCCAAAATTTCCACAACCACCACCACCCACCTGAGATTTCCAATACAACCACCAATATTCAAATTCCACAACAGAAACCCCCATTCAAACCAGTCAACCCTAAACCGCCGCAAAACCAATTTTACCAACAGAATAGACCAAATCCTTTCAAAATGTTACCACATTCCCATCCTTACAACCCACCTAGACAACAAAACTTTCCGCCACCACAAAACGCTTTCATGCCTAGATTCCCTACTCAACCGAAACCAATACCCATGGAAGTGGATCCTTCCATAAGATCCAGACAGATCAATTATATGAACAGACCTCATTTCCATTTAGAACATGATTATCACGATTACAATAATTATTATGAACAATACACACCAGATTACAATTATTACCATTATCCAGATTATTATGAACAAAATTATGGTGAACAAAAAACAATGCAAGCACCGGATCACTTTTCAAATTCGCACTCTATAGAAACAGAGCATGAACAACCAGACAACAATAAAACAGATAACACAGATCAACAACAGGTTGATGATTTAAATTTTCACATGGTAATTCATCATCACGCAACGACGTGAATAACTTTATTCCCTATATCGTAGTGCATACTAGTAAAGGGGACTTAAAATTTTTGATTGATTCTGGAAGTAACCGAAACTATCTATCCCCGAAACACGTGAATCTACAAAACTGCAGGTATACAAACCCAACTACCGTTCGAAATGTTAAAGGATTACATACGGTGAACCAATTCGTAGAACTAAAACCCATTTCTAGAAATTCCTGATACGCAAAAACAAATTTTTCTTATTTTCGATTTCCACTCGTTTTTTGATGGTCTGATAGGGTACGAAACTTTAAAGAACCTGAATGCAGACATCAACACCTCAACGAACGAACTAAAATTTCCAAAGGGTAGAATCACAATGAAACGAAAATACCCTGATGTAATGTCAATCTACTTGAATTCTCATGAGTCAAAGATTGCGAATATTCCTGCGAACGTAAATGGCGACTTTTTGGTAGAAAACGATTTAGAAATTAATCCTAATATAATTTCGCACTCCGGATTATGTAAAGCAGAAAACGGGATTACGAAAATATTAATCACAAATTATTCTCTAGAATCCCGCAAGGTTGAGTTGAACACTAGCTTTTTGAAACTCGAAATAAACAACTTTGAAACAGGAATCCCGGAGGATGAGCCACGTATGAAAGAATCTCTGCGAAAACAAATTAGAACCGACCATCTCAATGATGATGAAAGGAAAAAATTATTAAATCTTATTTCTCGGTACGAAGATATCTTTTTCATCGAGGGCACACAACTTTCGTTCACAAGCGCTATTAAACACAGCATCAGAACAAAAGATGAGATGCCTATACATGTTAAATCGTATAGATATCCATTTTGCCATAGAGATGAAATTAAACAGCAAATCTCTAAGCTTTTGGATCAAAGAATTATTCGGCCTTCAAGCAGTCCATGGACTTCCCCTGTTTGGATAGTTCCAAAAAAAATGGATGCTTCCGGCAAAAAGAAATGGCGGTTAGTCATCGACTACCGCAAATTAAATGAAAAAACGATCGATGATCGTTATCCTATACCAAATATCACAGATATTTTGGATAAATTAGGACGATGCATGTACTTCACGACTTTAGATCTCGCATCTGGATTTCACCAGGTCGAGGTAGACGAAAGGGACATTCAAAAAACAGCTTTTAGTGTCGAAAATGGACACTATGAGTTCCTTAGAATGCCTTTCGGGTTGAAGAACGCACCGTCAACGTTTCAACGTGTGATGGACAACGTTCTTCGTGAACACATTGGTGTCATCTGCTTGGTATACATGGATGACATCATTGTTTTTTCAACTAGCCTTACAGAGCATGTTGATAATCTTGCAAAAATTTTCCGGACTTTGCAAGAGCACAATTTGAAAGTACAATTGGACAAGAGCGAATTCTTGCAAAGGGAAGTCGCTTTCTTAGGCCATATTGTCACTCCAGAGGGCGTTAAGCCTAATCCGGACAAAATTGCAATCATTGAAAACTGGCCTATCCCTGTAAATGAAAAAGAATTACGCGGATTCCTTGGAATCCTCGGATACTACAGGAAATTTATAAAAGATTTTGCTAAGATAGCAAAACCTTTGACAAATGCATTAAGAAAAGGAGAGGAAATTTCCCATTGTAAAGAATTTGTAGATGCTTTTGAAAAGTGCCGAAACATTCTAACTGGGAGTAACATTCTACAGTATCCCGACTTCAGCAAACAATTTATTCTAACTACAAACGCCTCAAATTTTGCAATTGGCGCTGTATTATCACAAGGCTGTATAGGAAGCGATAAGCCAATAGCCTTCGCTTCTAGAACATTGAACAAAAGTGAAGAGAAATACTCCGCAATCGAAAAGGAGTTATTAGCAGTAGTATAGGCCTGCAAATATTTCCGCCCATATCTCTACGGAAGGAAATTTGTTCTATACACAGACCATAAACCTTTGACGTATGGTCTCAATTTAAAAGACACCAATAACAGATTGGTCCACGGGCGTCATTCCCTTAGTGAATTCGATTATGAAATTCGTTATCGGCCAGGCAAACAAAATATTGTTGCCGATGGCCTCTCTCGAGTTCGAAACGAACTTAATATTAACGAAAATGAGGACGTGTCGTCTGATGATGCTACCGTGCACTCGGCAGACACTGACGACTCAGAATTCATCAGTTGCACTGAGAAACCGCTGAACAGTTTCAGTAACCAAATAATATTGAAAATAGGTCCAGATGAACCAGATAACTATGAACAAATTTTTCCGAGAGTATATCGAAGAACGATTACAAGACTCGTCTTCGGTGTACCCGCAATTTTCAAAATGTTTAAAGACTTTATGGATTTGAGAAGAGCGAATTGTATTTATTGTCCAGAAAGTCTCATGAATTTAATCCAAACAGTTTATAAAAACCATTTCAGTAGAACGAAACCGTTTAAAATTTACTTAACGCAAAAATTAATGATCGATCTAAGAACCTTGGAGGAACAAAACATCATCATTGAACAGACACACGATCGCTCGCATAGAGGTATATGGGAGAATCTCCAACAAATCTCTAAAAGATTTTACTTTCCTAAGATGAAAGCAAAAATTAGAGATTAAATTAAGTTCTGTGAAACCTGTCACAAGAACAAATATGAACGTCATCCCTTTAAAATTAAGCTAGGTTCTACCCCTAATCCTAATAGACCTCTAGATATTGTACATATTGATATTTTTACCGCGCAACAAATATACTTCCTTTCAGCAGTCGATAAGTTTTCCCGCTTTGGATCATTGACACATATTAAATCAAGAAGCATAGTAAACGTCAGAAAAGGACTGACAAAATTCATAAAAACGTATGGAACACCGAAGAAAATAATATGTGACAATGAACCGTCTTTGCGATCAGTAGAAGTACGAGGACTCCTACATGATCTAGATATAGAAATCTATTATACACCTCCTCAGGGCTGTCTAGCATCACCGTCAAAACACCATAGTCAGCGACGAAAACCAAAGTACTGCCGTCTCCATCAACGACAAAAAACCGACTGACTATTTCTGGAGAAAAATAGTCACCTTCTATCCAAGCAGTGACGAAAAATATTTTGACCGTACTTTCTCTTGATAAGTCGGTTAGTCGGCCGTCAATGATCAAAACCTGCATAATTTAGTCAACGTCGCGCGTAATATGGTTAATGACTAAGAAAAATTATTTATAGTCGGACAATTTTTTACCTGCGATTAAATTTAGTAAATATGTATATATTTAGAATGGGGTGATAACCCTTGCAATATATACTTTTTTAGAATGCAGGTGACGACTAGAAGTCGAAAATCGATGTTTGACGCCATTTTGAAATCCAAGATGGCGGACTATTGATTGGCATTTTGCATGAAAACCCTTGCAATATATACTTTTTTGGAATGCGGTTGACGGCTAGGAGTCGAAAATCGATGTTTGACGCCATTTTGAAATCCAAGATGGCGGACTATTGATTAGCATTTTGCATGAAAACCCTTGCAATATATACTTTTTTGGAATGCGGTTGACGGCTAGGAGTCGAAAATCGATGTTTGACGCCATTTTGAAATCCGAGATGGCGGACTATTGATTAGCATTTTGCATGAAAACCCTTGCAATATAGACTTTTTTGGAATGCCGTTGACGACTAGAAGTCGAAAATCGATGTTTGACGCCATTTTGAAATCCAAGATGGCGGACTATTGATTAGGATTTTGCATGAAAACCCTTGCAATATATGCTTTTTTGGAATGCGGTTGACGACTAGGAGTCGAAAATCGATGTTTGACGCCATTTTGAAATCCAAGATGGCGGACTATTGATTAGCATTTTGCATGAAAACCCTTGCAATATATACTTTTTTGGAATGCGGTTGACGGCTAGGAGTCGAAAATCGATGTTTGACGCCATTTTGAAATCCGAGATGGCAGACTATTGATTAGCATTTTGCATGAAAACCCTTGCAATATATACTTTTTTGGAATGCGGTTGACAGCTAGGAGTCGAAAATCGATGTTTGACGCTATTTTGAAATCCAAGATGGCGGACTATTGATTAGCATTTTGCATGAAAACCCTTGCAATATATACTTTTTTGGAATGCGGTTGACGGTTAGGAGTCGAAAATCGATGTTTGACGCCATTTTGAAATCCAAGATGGCGGACTATTGATTAGCATTTTGTATGAAAACCCTTGCAATATATGCTTTTTTAGAATGGGAGTGACGGCTAGAAGTCGAAAATCGATGTTTGACGCCATTTTGAAATCCAAGATGGTGGACTATTGATTAGCGTTTTGCATGAAAACCATTGCAATATACAGTTTTTTGGAATGCGGTTGACGGCTAGAAGTCAAAAATCGATGTGTCGAAAGATGACGAACTATTGTTTAGCATTTTGAAAAATGAAAATGAAAAAGAAAAAAGTTAGAAATTGACTATATGTTATTAATCAACGATTGCAACTTTTTATCCATGCGGCGCAAGTAAGTTTTTGGTGACCTGCGGTAAGACGTAATCTTACGGCAATAAAAATATCATTGTTTGAAACATTCTATAAACGCAAACTTTTGTTCATGAACACACTTTGGGCAATACTTTTTCTAAAATTAAAAAAGAAGAAAACATATCCAATTTAATTCTACTATGTATATTTTATTCACGACAGATATGTATTTCGCCTACGACTTTCAGGCTTCCTCAGTGTCTGTTTTCGAACTTTATATGAAAACTTTTTCGTCATTTAAAGTATGTATGCGGAAATTTACTGATATTTAAGCATACCCAGGTAACCAATAAGCATTTCCAATGCAATTTGAAAGCAAGCCGATAAGCATTTAAGTTGCTTTAAATGCTACTTAAATGCTATTTTGGCAAAATATGCGGCTACTTTACTGCTAGCGCTCTTATAGTGCTGGCAATGCTTTTTTGCAGCATGCCAATTTACAATAGTTATGCAGTCAAAAAGCTGAAAAACAACAACCTGCAGTATAAAACGCCAGGGATGCTAATAAACGACTGATCTACTGCTTATTTTAATGCTTATTGGTTACCTGGGTATTTTTGGAAGTAAAATATTTTATATTGCCAACAACGGATACTTTTGTTGCCAAAATCGAATCATGCCAAATTCGAAATCCCACTGTATATACTTTTTTAGAATCCGAGTGATAGCTAGAAGTGGAAAATCGATGTTTGACTCGACTCGACTGCTCGACTGGGCTGCTCGACTCGATTATTCGACTCGACTGGACTGTTCGATTCAACTACTCGACACGACTGCTAGATTAAACTGCTCTATTTAACTACTCGGCTTGACCATACGATTTAATTAGAAAATCACCAAGTTATAAACGTTCGAAACCTGACGACTTTAAGAAATAGATTTTTTGGAACGACCCTTATCACAGCTACCTTTCTGAAAGACGTAGTCCTACGTCAAAAAATGTGTGGGTATGGTACATTTCGAACAATATTTTTGATGACGTTGTTGCCCTATATTCGATTTTGGCAACATGGGTGACACGCATTTGTTGCTAAATTCTAAATCCGACTGTATATGTATAGATATATATTTTCAAGACAAAAACTTGATATTGTTCGAGGTAAGCAGAATTTAAACTGCTGAGCTCGAGCAGTCCAGATAAGCAGTAAAGTCCAGTAATGAAGTCGAGCAGTCCAGTCGAACACTCGACTCGAGCAGTCAACTCGAGTAGTCAAGTCGAGCAGTCGAGTCACACAGTCCAGTCGAGTAGTCATCGAGCAGTCCAATCGAAAATTCCAATCGAGCATTCAAGTCGAGTCAAACATAGTTTTTCACTTCTAACCGTCACTCGTTTTTCAACAAACTATACATTGCAAGGGTTTCTGCAAAATGCTAAATAATAGTCCGCCATCTTACATTTCAAAATGGCGTCAAACATCGATTTTCGACTTCTACCCGTGACGCGGATTCTAAAAAAGTAAATATTGCCAAGATTTTCATGCAAAATGCTAATCAATAGTTCGCCATCTTGGATTTCAAAATGGCCTAAAACATCGATTTTCGACTTCTAGTCGTCAACCGCATTCCAAAAAAGTATATATTGCAAGGGTTTTCATGCAAAATGCTAATCAATAGTCCGCCATCTTGGATTTCAAAATGGCGTCAAACATCGATTTTCGACTCCTAGCCGTCAACCGCATTCCAAAAAAGTATATATTGCAAGGGTTTTCATGCAAAATGCTAATCAATAGTCCGCCATCTTGGATTTCAAAATGGCGTCAAACATCGATTTTCGACTTCTAGTCGTCAACCGCATTCTAAAAAAGTCTATATTGCTAGGGTTTTCATGCAAAACGCCAATAAATAGTCCGCCATCTTGGATTTCAAAATGGCGTCAAACATCGATTTTCGACTTCTAGTCAACGGCATTCCAAAAAAGTATATACAATTGCAAGGGTTTTCATGCGAAATGCTAATCAATAGTCCGCCATCTTGGATTTCAAAATGGCGTCAAACATCGATTTTCGACTTCTAGCTGTCAACGGCATTCCGAAAAACTGTATTGCAAGGGTTTTCATGCAAAATGCTAATCAATAGTCCGCCATCTTGGATTTCAAAATGGCGTCAAACATCGATTTTCGACTCCTAGCCGTCAACCGCATTCCAAAAAAGTATATATTGCGAGGGTTTTCATGCAAAATGCTAATCAATAGTCCGCCATCTTGGATTTCAAAATGGCGTCAAATATCGATTTTCGACTCCTAGCCTTCAACCGCATTTCAAAAAAGTATATTCAATATCTGGCAACCATGTCGAAAGCGGAATGCTCTGTATAATAGCTACGAGATATAGCAAATAGTTAGTGTTTTATACCAAAATTATCACTTTTACTAGCACTATAGTTTTCGTTCTATGAAGAAAAGACTGTGTGGACGTTTTCCTGCATATACTCCGTGATTCCAGAAGATAAACTCCGTTTTTATTGAAGGGCGCTGCTGGCTTCTTAGCTTTGATTGAGTGCATTGTACTGGTTAAAATAGGGCTGTGCTATTGTTTCCCTTAAAAATGTCTGCTGATGAAAGAAACACCCGACGCCAGAAAAACACAACGCCTGGTTCATTACCTGTTTCTAAGAAAGACGTCGAACCCGTTGAATCATCTACTTCCCTGGACTCTATTATGCATACATTAGTAAAACGTTTCGATGATACCAACGCGAAAATCGATTCTATGAAAGACGAACTGAACCTAAAGCTGGATGGAATCAAACTGGACTTGCAAGAACAAATTAACACTATTGAAAAGGAAATCAGTGATCTAAAGTCTGGTTGCAGTTCCGAATCTGAGCGAATATGCGCCGAGGTGGATTCGGTTCATCATCGTCTGGACTCGACATCGGAAACGGTCAGCCGCCTCGAACACAGAACCGAATTAATTGCTGTTGGTATTCCGTACATCACTAACGAAAATCTCAACAATCATGTTCTGAATATGGCCAGAGCAATTGGATTTGATAACAGCAAAACTACACACATCGTTTCGAAGCGATTGCGGTCCGGCGTTCTATCAGATGGACAACATTGTTTTATTCTCCTGCAGTTTTCCATGGCCTGTTTAAGAGACGAATTTTATGCGAAGTATTTATCAAAGAGAGACTTATGTCTAAAGCATTTTGGTATCAACTCTGATCATCGTGTGTACGTAAATGAGAATCTTACTGTGCTAACGTACACATGAGAATCTAACGTGCCGCATTGAAAATGCGTAAGGAAAATAAGTTGATAGCAGTCACAACAAAGCTAGGTGTTGTACATGTTAAGAAATCTGATGGCCGTTCCATTGCTATTACATCCATGGACATGTTAGCGCAGCTCTGAAATCAAGTTGCTAGTATATATTATTTTCTGTACACTATTATTTGCTAAAGTAAATTAGAAGAAATGAAAGATTTGAAGTTCTATGAAAGATTTGTATGTAAATTTATATTCGTAATTACGTTATGCAGCCTATCTCTATGCATTGCTTCCCGTACAAACGATGATTGATCCAGTTAATGCCACACTACCTCAACATATCATACCGAAAGTAGTGATGAACTCAGCTTTACTGATGAACAAATTCAATGTTTGTCATGCCAACGTTCAAAGTTTGTGTGCCCGCCGTTTTAGTAAATTTGAAGAAGTGAAGTCAATGCTTATGGGGTCAAAGGTTTCCGTTGCCTGTTTTACAGAATCGTGGCTCAGTGAATCGATCCCTGCAAATGCTGTTTTTATATCTGGTTTTGAAACTGTAAGAAATGACCGTGCGTACAGAAGAGGGGATGGAATCATACTGTACATTCGTAATGGTTTGCGGTATAGTATCGTACATGCCTCTAATGCGACAGATATGGAACGAACTGAATGCCTTGCTGTGGAGATTGTAATACCTGGAGCAACAGTTTTATTGATTGCGATATACAATCCACCCGGAACCGACCCTGCGCCATACATTCAAAATACCCTTGCAGATCTCATGTCTTCTTATGAGCATATAATAGTTACTGGCGACCTAAATGTTGATTGGTTGCGAGCTGGTGCGAGTCGTAATACATTAGAAAATGTGTTTCGGTCGTTCGGTCTAGGGGTTATAAATACTGAGCCAACGCTTTTTCGGGACGACGGCTACTCTCAAATCGATCTATTCGTCACGAATCATCCCGATAAAGTGGCTGTTTTCAATCAAGTCTCTGTATCATGTCTCTCCAAGCACGACATGATATTCGGTTCTTACGATTTAGATATTCTTCATGATGTTTCTCTGAGCACGTACCGAGATTACACGAATTTTGACGCAACAATACTTCGGACAACGATTGAAGACATACCGTGGCAGCAGTTCTATGATCTGGATACTACTGATGATCTCACCGAGTTTTTCACAGCTAACATAGTTTCGGCTCATGACTCGTGCATTCCCCTTCGGCAGGTTAAGCAACGTAGAATACATAACATCTGGTTCAACGACGAGATACGGATGGCGATTATTGAAAGAGAATTGGCGTACAAAGATTGGAAAAAGTCTCCTGCCGAATTAAAAGATTCGAAGAAACAGGTATTCCATATACTACGTAACAAAGTAACGCTACTTATCCGGAAAAGTAAACAGGAAAGTCTAAACAAATTAATTACATCTTGTGGTTCGTCTAGCGCACTATGGAAAAAGCTCAAATCTCTTGGTATAGGAAAGCAGAAGCAACAGGACCATTGTCACTATGATCCCGACGAAATTAATTCTGCCTTTGCTGAGCATTTTACGACAGATGAGACCTACTATGAAACTGATAACTCTGAATCCGAACAACAGTTTGCTTTTCGTAGTGCGCAAACCTTTGAGGTAGTCAATGCAATCTTTGATGTGAAGTCAAATGCAGTTGGCAATGATGGCTTATCAATCAAATTTTTAAAAATGATCACTCCTCTCGTCATTGAACAAATTACTTTTTTGTTCAACAAAATACTTACATCGTCGGTTTTTCCATCGCTCTGGAAAGATGCCAGAATAATACCTCTACAGAAGAAGAAGAATCTCAAGTGTATCGATAATCTTCGACCCATTAGTCTGCTGAGTGGACTGTCGAAAGCTTTCGAAAAGCTCTTGAAGGGACAAATATGTGGTCATTTGAAACACTGGAATTTATTAACGGACCGTCAAGCAGGTTTTAGAGAAGGCCAGGGAGTTAACACGGCCCTTTTGAGGGTATATGATGATATTGCTGCTGTAGTCGACAAGAAGCAGAATGCGATTCTACTGTTGCTCGATTTCTCCAAAGCTTTCGATACTATATCACATCGGTATTTGTGTTACAAATTGGCGTCTCGTTTTCAATTTCGGAATTCTGCTGTTAAGCTCATCGAATCCTATCTTATGGGAAGAACCCAGGCAGTGTATTGCGGGAACTCTAATTCGTGTAAGCTGGCCGTGTCGTCGGGTGTACCACAGGGATCTGTTCTTGGTCCACTGCTCTTCTCTATTTACATTAACGATCTACCTAATGTACTTAGACATACCAGTGTGCAAATGTTTGCAGATGATGTTCAGTTGACATGCATCAGATCCGATGTAGCTGTACAAGAATTGATTCAACTTGCCAATCAGGACCTACTGCACTTAGCAAATTGGGCGAGGAAAAATTCTTTAAAATTAAATCCTGCAAAAACTAAAGCAATGTTATTCGGACCAAGGCAAACACCTGTATCAACACTACCAGGAATATCTCTTGAAGGTCACCGTGTCGAGCTAAGCAGTGAAGCCAACAACCTTGGACTTTGTTTTCAAGATAATCTTGAGTGGGATAGAGCAGTCTCTATAAAATGCGGTAAAATCTACTCCTGTCTTCGTACTTTAAGGACGACGTCCTCGTGTTTACCAGAACATACTAAGCTGCAACTCTTCAAGTCCTTAATTTTACCACATTTTATATTTTGTGATATTGTACTCTTAAACATGAGTGCTGCTATGGCTTCGAAATTGGAAGTGGCCCTAAACGACTGCACCAGATACGTGTACAACATTAATCGCCGAACGTCGGTACGTCATTTGCAGAAACAGCTTTTGGGGTGTCCTTTCCGATGTTTCTATGCTTTGAGAGCATGCTTGTTTCTGCACAAAATCATAAATCGTCGTACCCCGAATTATCTTTTTGACAAGCTGACTTTATCACGAAGCCGAAGGACCAACAACCTGGTGATTCCGTCTCATTCTACAGCGAAATACGGAGGAACTTTCTTTGTGAGGTGTGTGGCGTATTGGAACATGTTACCTCCAGAATTGAAGCTGTTGAGCTCGGAAGTAATGTTTAAGAGAGGCTGCTTGATATTTTTCAACCAATAATTATTTTAGTATAGTTCAGTTAGTCATTGTGTTGTTAGTTATTATTATATTTCGTGATCTTATCGTGAATGGCCATAAAAAGACTTTGTCTTATGTCATGTATTTGGGTAGAATAAATAAATAAAATAAATAAATAAATAAATATATTGCAAGGGTTTTCATGCAAAATGCTAATCAATAGTCCGCCATCTTGGATTTCAAAATGGCGTCAAACATCGATTTTCGACTTCTAGTCGTCAACGGCATTCCAAAAAAATATATATTGCAAGGGTTTTCATGCAAAATGCTAATCAATAGTCCGCCATCTTGGATTTCAAAATGGCGTCAAACATTGATTTTCGACTTCTAGCCGTCACTCCCATTCTAAAAAAGCATATATTGCAAGGGTTTCCATGCAAAATGCTAATCAATAGTCCGCCATCTTGGATTTTAAAATGGCGTCTAATGTTGATTTTTTAACTCTGACAATTTTCCCATTCCAAAAATGTCATTACTGTATAGGATTTCATGCAAAATTACCAAAATAACTTAAATTGTAAACCGCCATCTTGCATATCAAAACGGCGTCAAACTTCCAATTTCGAACAAATGGTAAAATGGCATTAAACAATCCATCCATCCGTCCATCTAATAGTATCCCCGGTTCCAAAACATCAAATTAGGAACCTTTTTACTTCTTCCAAATAAATAATCGGGCTTTATTTTGTCACTGACAAAGACGCATGGAAACGACTATTTTTGCTGCGCGACTATTTATTTTTGGTTATAGTCAAACGTCGATTACTAAACTGACCGTCACCTACCCTGGATGCATCCTGATTTTATTCTAACAGATTATAGTCAGTGATTTTTTGTCACTGACAAAAAATGCTTGGGACTGACTATTTTGCAGGGTGACTTTTTGTTTTTGGTTTTCGTTTAGCGTCAGTGACAAAACTGACCGTTACCAGCCCTGCACCTCCTAACCATAGTGAAAGTAATGGTACCGTCGAAAGGTTTCACTCTACCGTAACCGAGATCTTTCGATGCACCAAACCAAACTATGAAGATCTAAGTACGAAGGAAATCTTTTATATTGCTTGCACACAATACAATAACACCATCCATTCCGCAATCAAGATTAAACCAAGAGAAGCCTTCTTTGGATTGAAAGACAATCAAGAAAGGTCTCTCGATATGGAATTAATGATTCAAAACAGAAACAAAGTATATGATGAAATTATTTTAGCACATGAAAAGTCAAAAAAACAGAACCTTGACTATCACAACAAACACAGAGAAATCGAACCAGATTTCGAGCCGAACAAAATCGCATATAACAAAGTGCAAGGAATAAAAAAGAAGACCAAACCACAGTATTCACCGATCAGAGTGGTCGAGGACAAAGGCAGAACCTTTGAAGACGACTCTGGCCGGGAGATACACAAAGAGAATGTGAAACGGATCTGAAAGACCGTGTTGCACATTCTTTTCAAGTACAATAACTAATGCTTTGTATATTTTTAGGCCAACAAGATGGAAAATACGGCAAGGATAATCCTAACAATATTCCTCATAAACACCAACATCCCACCATCCTACCAACAATCCATTCAAATCCACGACATTACCAACAACGCAGGAGCGTTGCTTTTACAAAGGGGGGAAGGGAGAGTAATTGCTGGACATGATAGACTATTGCATATTATCGATTTCCCACAATTCGAAATTTCCGTATCAATTATTGAAAACGTAATCAATCAGCTAAACAATTCATCCAGTGATTTCTCAGATATCATCAGAATGAAACTAAAAGAAATTAAATCATTCTTCAGTTTGTTACATATCAAATCAAATAGAAACAGACGCTCAATTAACATGTTAGGAAGTGCAATCAAATTTATTACAGGCAACCTAGACGCAGAAGATATGATTCTAATTGACAATAATTTGAATGAGCTTAGAAAAACAGGAAATTCTCTGATAAAGCAAAATAATAGACAGATAAAAATCAACACAAAATTCGAAAACAGACTTCAACTGATTAACAACGAAATTAGAAACCATCAAAGCATTTTGCACAACATAATCGAAAAAGATGATTACATTATATCAGAATTTCAAAAACTATCAATCATTCTACAGATGGATACTTTCCTAGAAACTCTTAAATCAATCGAGTACGCAATAATGTTAGCCAAATAACATTGTAAGCAAATTTTTACTGACACCTAAAGAATTAGAGATAATAGCACAAGAGATCAAGAATCAGGGCTTAGAAATCAATAGACTCGACTATGCCAGCGGCTACCTCACGACCACCATAATTTACAAGGGATCGACATTAATCATCAGCGTAAACATTCCGCAACTAGTTACCACATCCTACAGAAAAATCATCATCGAACCATTACCTCTTCTCAATCATACAGCCAAGATACCCTACAAAACAGTATTTATGAATGAAATGGAGATTTTGGCAATCAACTCACAATGCCAAGAAAATCATAAAGTTACGATCTGTGAACGGACACAATTAACCGATATCAGTGATAGCCTATGCGAAGCACCACTTTTGCGAGGCCATCATGGTAATTGCAACCTTTCAGAAAAACCTCCAACTTCAGATATAAAAATGCTAGCCCCAGACTCACTGTTGGTTCAAACCGTTCACCAAGACGTAAAAATCAACAGCACCTGCGGCGTCAGCAACGAAAAATTAACCGGAATCCACCTAGTAACATTCCGCAATTGTTCAATATACGTTGGAAACCAGCTCTATGAAAATTACGAACTTCAGTTCTACCAACCAATAATTCTTCCATTGAAACCTGGGAAAATAAAACCCCTGCAAATCGAAAGGCATGTAAATTTTACAGAGCTGCATGAACTCAATCTACAAAACAGACAACACCTAGAAACAATCGACGAAAAACACTTAGTCGGTTTCACATCGCTCAGCATTACCATAATTTTCATGATCGGACTTATAATTTTTGGCATCATCAAAATTCACCAGCTAACAGAAACAGGGACGAGCAATACTTGAAGAGGGACGAGTTAACGACGGATCCAAAATACACGCACCGAACGACAACCAACCAACTCTAACTCAACGATCAATCACCTGTACAGGAAAACAGTCAGCAGTTTTGATACCCAGCGACACCGGACGATCGAAGGCATCGAATATCGACATCAGTGCATGCAACGTGACATCGCCAGGTCTTGCAGGCTTAGCATATACAAAAGCGGATCTGCCAGATGTTTTTCAACGTCTTTGAATGACTTACATGATGGGATGATTTTGTCACTTTTCACACCATTGGCAAATTTCAAAACTGATGATGTGACTTCAATTCCTCTCTAAGCAACATCCGCATTTTCCAGCCACCGATGTCCGCAAAACTTTAATGGAAAAACTTTGCTTCCGGAGTATTGAGTATATAGCGCTCTTCTCGCTGGAACGTCTTTAAAGAGGTTGTGTAATCCACGGAGGTAGGTGTCGATACCCCAATCTGTCGCTCGGGCGCCGCCTTTGAATGCACCATGGATTATATGCAGACCACAGCTCCCAATGTCCAATAGTTGCGATTCATGATCTTTCAAATTCGACTTAAGTTCTTTAATGAAGGCCCAATTAACATTGGGCCCGTCCATAGACACTTGTAAGATCTTGGTTAGAGATAAGTTTGAAATTCCGGTTTTAAAAGCATTTAAAAGATCTGCTGCACGAGATCGTTGAAGAAATTCAGAACACAAATATCTTGTTACCACTGTTCGCTTTTTGTCGTTCCAGAAGCGAACATTGATATCCATTTGTTGTCGTTTAGATATTTTGTTTAGCGACTCGTCAAATCCCAGCACGTAAAACGGTGCATTATGCAGCATTTCCATTAACTCAGCTTTGTAAAATGGAGCGATACCATATAAAATGGTATACCCGATCTTCCCTCTTTTCAGCTGCAGCTTTTTGGCAATTGTGCTGTCGGCAAACATACGCACCATAGTCGTAATATCTTTTTCAGCTGTTCGAAGGGACTTATGGTTCATTACCGTTTGGATACACCACAAGACTTCTGCTTCCGTAACCTCATTCCGCAGAATGAATTGGTTGACAGCACGAGTATCTGCAGAAATTTGTATCGGAACTGGAGCTATAACCTGATCATATAATATCAGGTTAGATGGAATTTTGGAATGAAAATGGATGGAAATAATAAACAATAAAAAAACAACAAACCTGAACAGGAGGTGATGATGGAGCTATCTGATTCGAGGTACTTGGAGCAGTTGTAGCTGACTTCGCATCGCTTCTATGCGTAGCTACTGCAAAATTCAAAATGGATCCACACGCAGAGCTAATCCTATTTGCATGTTTTTTACTCTTTAGGTGGCTCTTTAAAGCTTGCCTGCCCATGTTGCTTAGCGAAAATTCACATTGGCAAAGTGTGCAAAATGCGTAATTCGGCTTATTTTTAACACGTGTGACCCACGATTTAAACTCAGAGTCACTGAGCTATACATCTTGGAAAGTTGTAGACATGGTCTACAATTAAATACTATTTCAAGATTTTAAACGAAAGAAATTTAAAAAGCATTTACCTTCGAACTACACCGTAACTATATCTTGCGAACTTCTATGACGTTTAACCGTCGCCTCAAGTCAGCTACCAAAAAAACAAAATACCTCTTGGCTTAAAAACGCATATACAATAAGCAATAGTTTTTCCTCTGAATCCGAAACAATACAAGTAAACAATCCGTGAATATAAAAAATAGATGTAAGCACTGATATTTTAAACAACTTAGTTATTCACTTTTCTGTTGATAACCAGCTGGATTTATTTATTCGAATCGTTCAAATAACAAACTTTCAATAGAGGTTTTCCGTCAGATCATACCCCTCCTTTTCTTATTTTTTCTCGAAAGTACTCCCAATACGAGTGACAATGGTGCAAAAATATATTTTTTTTGTTGACTCTAGAATTTACTACGATTTTTTAAACAATAATATAAATTGCAAGAATGTTGAATTTCTTTTCACCAAATCACGAATGTTGAGTTTTAAAAAATTCGTTTCGGCAGCACTGTTTATCAAAATTTTTTAGTTTTTCTGGCAGCATTGCACAACAGATTTTGACATATGTGTATCAGCGGTTGAGTGAAAAGGACAAAACGAATGAAAAGCTAATGATTACCTTCTTTTTCGTTTCGTGTGTTGCTTGCCACAAGAGTAAAGAGTGGCACAAATGGTTTCGAAGTGGTGAAAATAGAGTACACTGGTACAAAAAGCCATGTAATACATCTGAGAAGTGACGGGTTGAAATATACGTATTTTATTTTTTCATTTTTACAGTAGTTAGAGGCTTTATTAAAGAAAGTTTTATATGGGTATCATTTCTAAGAGTCAAAACCGAACATTTTGTGAAAAAAAAATTTTTGACGGAAAACCTCTATTCGAGATAACAATCACCTTCCTACTGAAGTTTCAGTGAGAAAAACAGGACGGAAGATTTTTTTTCTGTCGTCACACGCGCTCTTATAATTCGGAACAAAACTTCATACCGAAGTGCGAGCAGCCTTTGAATTCTCTCTTACTGCCGGCCAGCGGGGTGCTATCCGTATCTTAACGAACGGTGTTTGACAGTCCACTTAACGAAGGGCGCTATTTCAAAAAATGCAAGAAATAGCGCCCGTCTGACAGGTAGATTTGCTGCCAACCTTTGTCGAGATGTGCTGAGATGTTGGCAACAAAAACATGGCACCCATCGCAAGCCCCTGCTGCCGGCAGAGCCAATAATCTCTCTGATATTCAAACATTATTAGTGCAAGCAGGATGATATGCTGTACGCGGCGATCACATGAAAAAAGATTTCATGTCTGTTCACAGTTCACACTATATATACACGAAAAACTATAGGCGTTTTTGACAAGCTATCGCCCGCTTAGAGGCGCTGCATAAAAAAAGTGATGAAAAGTAAAATCGCTGTCAAACTCCATACATTTTTGAAAAAAACTGAAATAAAATGCATTTTTTGATTAACCCTTTCAATTGTCAGGATTTTAGATAGCGAAATATTGGAAGAAATTTGTTTATCTACGTTAAGGTTAGTGAAAATATGCGAATTAATTAACTTTATGGCAGAAAAATGTTAATGTTTGATTTTGTACCGCATAAAACAAAAGTACATAGAGTCAGCTGTAAAGTTTACATATCCTGGATAGAGAATCACCAATTATTTTCAGTCTTCAGCGTTTTCCAATGTGTTTTTAAGTGCTAACGGATTTATTTTTTTGATTAGCATCATCTGCACCAAGAACCAAACATATAACCTATCAGTTCGTAACCATAAATACACTTGCGAAGCTCTAATAATCTCCCGAAGCAGGAACAATATATATCAAATGAAAGGTAATGCTTTTTCTTACCTCTATTATCCATTTTCATCATTCCCACTTTTGGTAATTCAATAAAATATTACATTTAAAGTCGAGTTCCATATAGGTGCCAGCAAGCATTTTGGGAATTGCACTTTTTTTGTAGTTCCAATAATCACAACCAGGTAGCGAACGGTTGCTCTTAGTTTTGCTCGAATTCGCCTATTGAAAATTGTTAATTTGCGCAAATGAAAAACAAATAAACGCCGAATAGCTCTCTATGTCGCACCGCACTTTAATCTAATTAGTTTTATCTAATATGTCGCTAAAGGCGCAGAAAATTCTACACTAAACTCACAACAGCTAGCTTCTGGCGCTAGCATAACGCTTATTGTCCATATATACTAGCGCCAGAGGAGCCAAAGGTTGTCAGTGTGCAAATCAAAAGAATCATTTAGTTGGGAAACTATAGGTAAACAAAAGCTTCATTCGACAAGTAGTTGGCGCCGCGGTAAAAATGATGATATTTTTATTTCAAGCTGTCAAAACACATAGAAAACTAAAATCTTCAGAAGCGAATTTGAATTTTTTTTAAATACGCGCTTTGGAATCAATCAAATGTTATGGTTGGGTTAGAAAATAACATATATACTTACTATAATTTTTATTTGCCCGCATTTTATTTAAAACTATTAAAATTTTATTACACTATTAAAAATTAAACAATCAGGACATTGATTCAGCATGCCTTGGATGAAATATTGTTATAATTTTGCTGAAAACCATTAAAATTACCTTAAACAATTAGGTAGAACACTTTCCATAACTATAACCACAGAGAACAGACATCCAAGCGAAAAATCCCCACTTGGATAAAACTTATGTCAAATTAGTTGGGAAACTATAGTGATGATGTCGCTAAAGGCGCATAAAATTCTACACTAAACTCACAACAGCTAGCTTCTGGCGCTAGCATAACGGTTACAGTCCATATATACTAGCGCCAGAGGAGCCAAAGGTTGTCAGTGTGCAAATCAAAAGAATCATTTAGTTGGGAAACTATAGTGGTGGTGACGCTAGCATATTGTAGTATACCTTCATATTTTATAATATACTTAGGCATGTACATATAAACAATATTCAGTGGGCCTTATGACCAATCCCGCTAGTTGGGTATATAAGTAAACAATATGTATGAGCTGCGAAGGTGGTTTGCTGAGCAGTGAAATAAAATAAAACGTTCTCTTACATTTAGGACGTTGACTGAGTTAGACCTGTTTTACATCTTCTCTATCCGTTACCCGAAAGTCCAATAAACAGGGATTAATATAAAAGTTACAGTGGCGACGAGGATAATTCGGTTTCGCGTGTGAATAAAAGTGATTGCAGTGAGGAGTTTATTGCTACACAGAGGTGTACCGGCAAATTTTTTCCTGTGGAATTATAGGCAACAGTTTTTTCTATGGAATTTCAGCCGTAGCATCAGCAGCTTTCGGGAAAGGTATTTTCGGACAATTTTGTTCGTTTACTGCAGATTAGTTTTTCAATTTCAACTGGTAAGTGAATAGAACAAAGGGAGTTTTATTAGAAAGTGGAATGTTATTGTTCAAAGAGAAAGCCTAATTGAAAGTACTTAGTCATACAATTTAAGCATTGTACTAATTGTTGCTTTTGTTTTCTTTTGTCAACCAGCCGGTCGCTAGCGACGCTTATTTAATAGCATCGGCTAAATAATAGCATGCTAAAGGAGAAGCAGTAGGAGAAATCTGGACCAAACGAAACGTCACTATCGGATTTTTTGCTGGATTTTTTTTGGAAAAGCAGATTGTTGGCAGCAGATATGAAATTGATTGTATCGATTATGACCGCTAGCTTTGGTTGGACGTATATACCGGTAAATTCAGCGTTACGCTTTTGGCGGCTATTTACACTGTTTATCTATCGGCATTCAAGAAGGATAAAGTGGCGATGTGTATTATTCGGTTTTGTGCAAAGTTTTGCTGTACAGAAGTGTACGGATAATAGTGTCATTTAATTCGCAATGGCAGTGGAAGCTTTTGGGAAGTTTTTTCCGGGCAGTTTTCATCGTTTAAGCTGGTGCAGAGTAGTTCTACGATTTTATCGCCGGTCGCAAGCGACGCTTAAAAGCATCGGCTAAATATTAGCATGCCATTGAAGGAACAGCAGTAGAAGATATTTGAGCCATACGGAACGCCACCCGGAATACAGTTTTTTTTGAAAAATTTTCGTGGCAGGAGAAATGAGAAAATATTTTGGAGGCTTAGGATTTTGGATTATCCGCGATTAATCAGCTTTGCGCTTTTAGCGGCTGCTTGTCAATTGGCATTAGGTTAGTGGCATAAGGTATGTAAGTTTACTGTATTGTTTTTTTTTGCTTGACTATTTTTTAGCGGGTTTGATCAGGTGCAGACATGACGCTAATGGGAAGCATGGGCTCTTACGTCATAGGCACGTCTTTTACCAATTATGTGGAGTGTTTTGAGTGTTTTCCTGCAACAATATTGCAGAGGATAAATAATAATATATTTTAATGAGTTGTAATAGTATGCCTTAAATATATATTCCTAAAATATTAGGAAGTATATTGGTAAGAACTCAAGTCAATGACAAGCAGGCTCAAGTGGAGCTCATTGTGCTAAACAGGTTATATCGTTTCATTTTTGATGGGAAGGGATGGCCTTGATGTGTATTGTAAAGGATGGAGATAAGGTTTCTGTTTCTCTATGTTTTTAAATGAAATTAAATTATAATTATAAAATGAAAACATTTCTTTTCCCATCATTGGCTAAATCGGTTTGGTACTTCGTGAAATTGCCATCATAATAAAAAAATAGAAATACGAAGTACCAAGTAAAGCAAAATAGATCCATTACCCAAATAGAATTAGACATCAAATTTAATGCAACTTTTTGATATGCTTTTCAGATATCGACAGAATCAGTCTTGGTCTCGGCCCATAGGGGCAGATTGGACTCGTGCCAGAATCTGAATGTAAGCGTAATGTGGCGCTTCAGATGAACCACCAAAGAAGCATGGTCAAGGGATGAAAAGACGATGTGCGGATTTTCCGTGGATTTTCTCCAGTCTGGGAGATGTCGCCGCCAGCCAGAAGTACTGTGCATCTCAAAGTACCCAAAGTTGTGATCGAAGGAGTTTTAGCGATAGTTTGACATCTTTCAAAAATTCTAAGAAGTTCGATAACAATTATATTTGTTTCAAGTGAAAAGCCTTGATTTCTGAAATTTCAAAATTGAATTATAGAATTATAAATTGTATAGTTAGTTAAATGTAAAATGTTTATGAATTATGTTCAATTTTAAGAGGAGAGGTATTGTAGTATACCTTCATATTTTATAATATACTTTGGCATGTACATATAAACAATATTCAGTGGGCCTTATGACCAATCCCGCTAGTTGGGTATATAAGTAAACAATATGTATGAGCTGCGAAGGTGGTTTGCTGAGCAGTGAAATAAAATAAAACGTTCTCTTACATTTAGGACGTTGACTGAGTTAGACCTGTTTTACATCTTCTCTATCCGTTACCCGAAAGTCCAATAAACAGGGATTAATATAAAAGTTACACATATTAGGTGATTTTAATTTGAAATTTTATCCAAGAATTCCCGAAAAATTTGTTCCTGAATGGATGTCTGTTCTCTGTGCTATAACCATAACCATACACACCTAAATCCGGATCTCAATTTACTTGTCCTAAGTACACATTTCATTTGCAACCACCAGTGCGCTAGCTAGTAAATAAGATTTCTAACCCGCTGCAGAAAATTTAATGTTCGCAATATTCATTTTACTGAGGTTTAAACACAGAGAACAGACATCCATTCAGGAACAAATTTTTCGGTAATTCTTGGATAAAATTGCAAATTAAAATCACCTAATATGCTAGCGTCACCACAATTATAGTTTCCCAACTAAATGATTCTTTTGATTTGCACACTGACAACCTTTGGCTCCTCTGGCGCTAGTATATATGGACTGTAACCGTTATGCTAGCGCCAGAAGCTAGCTGTTGTGAGTTTAGTGTAGAATTTTATGCGCCTTTAGCGACATCATCACTATAGTTTCCCAACTAATTTGACATAAGTTTTATCCAAGTGGGGATCTTTCGCTTGGATGTCTGTTCTCTGTGGATTGGCCTTGTAGTTTGAAAGTTACATAAAGAAATGTGAAAAAATAGTATTTAAAACATATTTTTGAAACATATAAACATTAATTCAATGAAAAACATCACACATTTTATTATTATTTGAAAATTACTGCTGAGATCTATCAAACGAAACCGAGTTATTTAAAATCGGAAGGTTCATTCAAAAGTTATTCAAACTTTAACACTTGAGCACCGTATATTAAACCGTTAAAACGTGTGAAATCAAAACATATCAATCAAATGTTGATTGTATTTAATGCAGGGTGTCGATTATCCAGCGAAAATAAAATTCCCTGACTTTTCCAGGTTTTTTCAGGTGTATTTTGAAAAACTCCAGGCGCAAAATATCTCCTTAATTTCACTTATCAAAGTGTTTATTTGGCTTAATTGGTTGTTTACTCTTAAATTATCATTTCCTAATGAATTTAATTTTCCTTTTTAATTCAAACTCATCTTTTTATGCAAAATTTCTATGTGCAAAATTAAAGTTAATAACAATAATTTGAAGATATCTTATAACACAAATTGAAATAATTGTTCCTCAGGAGTATAAAAGTTTTTGAGGCCAAATGACTCAACGAGCATCGCAGCATCGTTGTATTATTTGGAACCTGAACTTTATTCGACCTACTTGTAGCCACTTTTGGTATTCAGGAAAACTTCAGGTTTGCGACTCTATCGATCCTCTGCTCGCAGTCAAATTTCGAAGATATGTGATTGATTTGTTAGACTAAATCAGAATTTTGAAGCTGAGATGCTCTTTCATTCGAATACGCATTAAGCATAGGTTTTCACTAGTAATCGACATGAGAAAAATTGTAGTCCGGGCTCTGGCCCGTACAGGTTGAACATAATGACACATTCCAGCGTTACGGGACACTATCCCAAAAATGCAGATCGATTCCTGTTTAATCAAATCCCTGGCATTCTACTGAAAAATGAAGTACTCTTTAAACAACTATTTTACAAGCCGTTTGCCAAAAAATTGGTGAAATAGATGGCGATTCACACAATAACAATGGGTGCTAATTGTGTCCCATAAAGCTGGAATGTGTCAATGATCGTTTAGGTTGTAAGCACTTCCCTTTGAAACCAGAATCGATCAAATCGGTTCAACCGTTGTTGATGTTTAAAGCATGTCAATCGCACATTCATGAAATTCGAAATATCGAAACTCGGAAATTTGTACACTGCAGATTGGTTGCACATGAGTAAAAATAACGTCTCGCATTCTATTTGATTTAGGCATACGGCCTTGAATGAAAAAGTGTCAGATATTTGAAGTAAATGTTATTCTTGCAAACTCCAAGTCTTAAATTGTCTGGTATATTTTCTTCCCATGTCAAAAATCCCTGACTTCAAATGAAATTCCCTGACATTCCCTGACTTTTCCAGGTTGAAACGAATTTCCCTGACATTTCCAGGTTTTCCCTGATTTTCCAGGTAATCGACACCCTGTTAATGTATGTATGTATACAGAGAACAGACATCCAAGCAAAAGGTCCCCACTTGGATAAAACTTATGTCGAATTAGTTGGGAAACTATTGCGGTTATTTACATAAATTTTCATCCTGTTGCGGCGGTAACCCGCATCGTCAATCACCGCAAAGAGAACAAGGAAAGGTGGCCAAATATTTTTTGGTTTATATGTGCAATTGTTACTGATGCTTTAGCAACTAAAAATACATAAAAAAACGTCTTTTAACCTTTTACATTCAAAAATATGTATTATATAAATCCATTGAATATCATAAGTATAAAAATATGTGTAAATAGTAACACAATTTAAGAAGTACGGAAAGGGGTTGCAAATATCTAAACAATAAAAATTAATCTATTTGTATGGCAGCTCTGGACAAAAGCACATCCTTCAATATTTGGCGAGGTCAGCATTGGGCGATAATGTATCGATATAACTGGTATCGATATTCGTGGACGAAATCTCGATAGTTTTTTTTCGAAATAGTTAATTTCGGCATGCATATAACAGCTTTGTAAATGTTAACACGTTATACGGAGTGTTAAAAATAAATGTAAAATGCAGATCGTCACGTGATGCGAGCAATTTTGCTGATTATGCTTTCAGCTGAGTATACGTATCGATATGTGAAAAATATCGATATTCAAATAACGAAAATTCGTCAGCTTCGCTCAATACAGAATTATTTTGACAGCTTGCTATGAACTTTCCGAGAATGAAAAGATTTCTTGCAATGCACAATATGACAGCATTGTTGCAATTTGCGTTTGCGTGAGAAGCCAAGAGAGAAATATTTTTGCTTTTGTCATCACGCATGCGTTGGCAGGCATGAGATTCGCTATGACGGCGTTGCTAATATTGTTCAGGGTTTTGCGTGAGAAAAAAAGAAAGGGAAATATTTTTGCTTTTGTCATCACGTACACGTTGACAGTTCGGCACGAGATTTCCTGTAAGTGCGAGCAGCCTACGAAATCTTTTTTAATGCCGTCATCACGAATTGTTTGAAGCAGGTTTGAAGGTGCAAGGTAAGGGGTTTTCTGTAACGTGTAAGTGCGTAGTAATCAGAGATAACTTTTGTAATCGTTTACGAATTAGTGTTAGGTAATCGATGGTAATAAATAATAATATTAAGTAATTATTGGTAATCTTGATTAATTTTTAATAATCACACATCACAAGAGATTGATTACCAAAAGTTAATGATAATCAGAGGTAATCAGTAATGTAATCAGAGATAACTTTTGTCAAAAGTGCGTAGTAATCATTGCGGTTGGAAACCCTTTGACGAAGGTGACTTCAATTTCAGCACCATAAGAACGCTATGGAATAGCACCCCTCTGACACTCTTCGGGAATAGGCTGTTCGCACTTACAGAAAATCTCATAGCGAACTGTCAACTCGTGTCTGATGATAAAAGCAAAAATACTTCCCTCTTCTTTTTCCTTTCATAAAAACAAAACAACTATCAGCAACCTCGTAGTAGCGAATAGCGGTGCCAGATTGCCAGCGCTGTGGAGAACAGAGAAAATGAGAGAGCGAAGTATTTTTGCACCCACACGCGAACATGAAATACGCGCGTATATACATGACGTAGAGTGACTATATACAGAGTGGCGACAAGTCATCCCAAATGTATGCAATGCGGGTTTTCCAAGGTTTTTCTTTCTCTTTCCTGCATACGCGTTGGATAGGTCGTCTGCTCGATTGCAATGACACTGACAGATAATTATCATTCCAATTTTGACATTGTCGCCACTCTGTATATAGTCACTGTAACATGACGTTTGCCTCATTTTGAGGAAGAGCGGCCAAGCGGCCAACACATACGAGCTAATGTCATTCTCGTTTAGTGACGAACCATAGGACCGAACCCGATAATTGCTTCATGATATGGGAAGGCTGTCAGCTGTCACCCAAATCACTTACAGGGTGCAAGATTCCATTCAGGATGTGCGAATTCATGTGTTTAAATCTATGTAATAAATTTTTAATTTTTGTAAAAAAAATCCCTGATTTCGTTTTAAATTCCCTGATAATTCCAGGTTTTTCCAGGTCATTTCAAATTCCCTGATAATTCCAGGTTTTCCAGGTTTTTCCAGGTAGTTGCCACCCTGCAACCAGAGAATCGAATATCTGTTTTTACTTGAAGAGCTATGCTCTAAAAAGATTTAGTTAGAAGTGGAATACCAGTTGAAGTCTGCCAGCATTGGGCAATGGACAGAACAAATGCATATCGAGGCTATAAAGCTTTTCGAGAGAACCACTGTACTGAGTCCGACCGCGACGACAGCAGCAAGAATGGAGAGGAGCAGGTCGCCGGTGAGTTGCCACCGTCCGACCTGATGGACTCTCCGACAGTAGGTCATCAGTATTAGGAGGGTCCTTGGGAGACAAACAGCGTCATTCGTGATAATTTTATATTGTTAGTTGAATACCGTTAACGCGGTTAATCACAAGACATGCAAATCACTCTAATAAAGGAGGGAAATAATAAAATAATAATAATTATAATTAATTACATCCAAAACAAAAATAATACTGTTGAGGTGACAGTAACAACAACGATAGCAATATTAGTAATAATAGTAATAACATAGGAAACTGACACAGGAAACACAGCTACTGACTATAACTTCCTGCCCATTAATAATAGAGGTTTTCCGTCAGATCATACCCCTTCTTTTCTTATTTTTTCTCGAAAGTACTCCCAATACGAGTGATAATGGTGCAAAAATATATTTTTTTCGTTGACTCTAGAATTTACTACGATTTTTCAAACAATGTAAATTGCAAGAATGGTGAGTTTCTTTTCACCAAATCACGAATGTTGAGTTTTAAAAAATTCGTTTCGGCTGCACTGTTTATTAAAATTTTCAGATTTTCTGGCAGCATTGCACAACAGATATTGACATATGTGTATCAGCGGTTGAGTGAAAAGGACAAAACGAATGAAGCTAATGATTACCTTCTTTTTCGTTTCGTGCGTTGCTTGCCACAAGAGTAAAGAGTGGCATAAATGGTTTCGAAGTGGTGAAAATAGAGGACACTGGTACAAAAAGGCATGTAATACATCCGAGAAGTGACGGGTTGAAATATACGTATTTTAGTTTTTCATTTTTACAGTAGTTAGAGGTTTTAATAAAGAAAGTTTTATATGGGTATGTAGTATGTATGACATGGATTAGTATAAATGAAAACTAAGTAAGATTAAAGTTTAATGTGAATATCCACATATTAGAGTGTACAACTGCTCGAAACTCACCAGCATGTGAGAGAAATATCTGTATTCGTGGCAGCTCTGACGCGGAGAGCCGATTTGCAATAACGATCGGTTCGGAAATTGAGAGCCTATTTGATGGCACATTCTTCTCAGTCGACGGAAAGTATCTCCAACCTTCGAGTTAGACTGAGATAGCATGACGTTGATTTGCGCAGAGCGAACATCGGAAAAGAGTATGAATAGCGTACGTATTAAGCAGAGTGACGACATGTTATTCGAATATATGCAATGTTTAATATCTTTCTAGTGTCGCCACTCTGTATGTAGGCACTTTTAGAAAGATAAGCCGTTGGGAGGAGAAAGATAGGTCGTTGGAAAGAGAAAGAGAGGGAATTTCCAATCGTTGGGATTCGAACAGTCATTTGGCAGTGAGACTCATTCTGTTGGATATTTTCGTGGACGAAAGACGCTTTAGCAATTTGCTGCGTGCTGCGTCATGGGTGGCAATAAGAGGAAGGAATTTGGATGCGACATTGGCGTAGTCGAGACTCCACCTCGGTAAGTATGATTTCAAACCTCTTAAAAATTAAGCAATGACGACAAAAAGTCAGTGATTACATGAAAAAAAGCGATGGAAAAAAAAATGAAGTGGATGACCTGCAAAAAAAAAAAATGGCGTGAGGATGAAGAGAGCGAGGATATGCACACGGAAAATAAATTGGAAAGAAAAATGGCGGCATATGCTTTGAAAAAAAAAAAAGAGCGAAAAAAAAACTGTTTAACTGATTACGTCGAATAACATGGTAGCAACAAACTGGGAAAAAATTAAGCGATTAAGGAAAAAAAAAAAAAAAAACTTGAGCATTGAATAGAATTTGTATACCTTGCCTAGCGTTTACTAAAAAAAAAGCGTTTAATGAAAAAAAAACGGTTACATTGAGGAAAAAAAGTTATGCTTTGCCGTTGAGAGAAAAAAAAAAAAAAAAGGTTCTAAATTGTAAGATTGCCTACACAAAAGTGTTTACCTTGAAAAAAAAGCGTTCAGGTGAAAAAAAAAGGTGGTTTGTAGAGTATTACCTATGAAAAAAAAACGTTTGGGTTAGGTAAAGTTGAATGGTATCCACGCAAAAAAAAAAAAAAACCAAATTGATGTGCGATAAATTAATTAACTCTTGTAAATTAGTTCAACAGTCACAAGGGTAAAAATTTAGTTTACGGAATACAATGCACAGTGGTCCAGAAACGAAAGTTAAGTGGAAACTTACTTTTGCGGCTAAGCGATTTATAATAGCTCCCTACAATGTTCAGCAAAGTTGTACAACTCTAAAAGACAATTAATGCGAAGTCAACGACTAAGTTCCAGTTTGGCTTGTAAACTCATAATCCATAATAACTTTTTATAAGAAAGAGATAGAAGGATAATTTCTTTGACAAAGTTGTAGCTAAAGATTATATAAGTAACTTTGCCAAAGACATAGTAGGCGTATTTTTAGGCGTTTTTAACTTACAGGGTGTTTTACAACCAGACCTCTCAAAAATCATTTTTTCGCTGATTTCTTCAAATGCAGTGGTTTTATTGCATCGTAATGTTTTACAAAGTTGGTAATCTTATCAAAAGACATATTTTTGTAGAACATTGTATGTTGAAAACTCATACGTATAACGAGTTCTAACGTTTTTCCTGTATTTTTTTAGTCTATTTTGGAATAGAATATCTCAAAAAGGGGCAAACGAAAAAAATCAAACTTGGCCGTTTCTGAAAGCTTAGAGTTTTATCTCAAACATATGTGAAAATAAAAAACTGGTTTTTTCTATAACTCGAGTAATTTCAGTTTAATTATTTCATGTTTGACCATTTTCTACTATGCAGTATTTTTCAATATCTTCTTGAAGACGATTAAAGTCAATATGTCAATAGTAAAAAAGAAATTTATCGTACCTTGACACAATTTCTTCTGATTGTCACGTAAAATAGCCTTCGAACTCCGAATATGACATCAGTTTTCTATCAGCACCAGCTGTTTTTGATAAATATCTATTTTTCAATTTTCATTATTTTGCAAATATGCTCAATCTACCATCTACCAATCCACCAAAAAAAAATATTGGCTATTTCATACGTAATATTGTTAACTGTTATTTTAGTTATGTCATTTTTTAATCGCAGGTAAGTATATCAAAACAGGCAAAGAGGTAAAAGAGAAAAAAACCTTTAGATCCTTTTCGCAAACTTCAACCACCTTATATTAGAATATCGTCATTTATTTGAAATATTCAAAAAATGTTTTGTTTTCGAAATATTTTATTATTGTTAGCAATATAATAATTTATTATATTATTAATTGGTTTGCGCTTGGTGGAAGCTCCAGAGTACGTGTACAATACGTACGATTTTGTATTGCAATGACTGGATCGGACGACAGCAGGAGGCGTTTGAATACATCCTCCAAATTGGCAATCTGGTTAAATTTTCTGGCGTGAAATTCCCTGAACTTACGAATGTATTTATTTCGCGTTTCCTGTACTTCTTCGCTTAATAACCCTATGGGTAGTGCCGTAACCTTAATAATATCTGCGCCGTGTACTAGCATTTTATGAACAATTGGCGATATAGCTAATATAGAATTAAATGGGAAAGAATCTCCTAAACTACCGAATTACTTTCACGAACATTTTAGATACTAATTTAAAATAACAGTAACGGTACCCTCAAATCTTTTGACGAAAAACTCCAGGATTCTAATAGGATTTGCTTGAAAACGTTCCTCCTTTTTTACTACGATTATAGTCATGTTCCTGTTCCTGAATATACGTATTCAATTCAAGACATCAATTTTAAGACTTCTCAGCTTTCTGACACTAAAGTAATTTAAAAGATTACTTTAGACTAGAATCAGAAATATCAATATAAAATTTAATTTCATGTGCATATATCCAAGTGAAGATTTCCATGACTATTTGTAAAATAATGAAAATTGTAAGATAGATATTTATCAAAAACAGCTGGTGCTGAGCTCCATTTGCAGAGAGGACGATACGACAGTGATTATTTGAAATCCAGGATAACTGCTAACCAGAGTACAGTAGTTCTGTGGAGACCAAGGCCCTTCACTCTAAACCACCGTCGAACTAACTACGCGCGCAATGAACCAGCCTGCCGCTGTATGCAGCTAATGAACAATTTTAGAAACATACTAAACTTAAACATGTCGACTGATACTACTAAGAAAAAACTTTCTGACTATTTCTGAGAGGTCAATTACACTAAATGTACACTAAAACCTCTGCATTTTATATTATTTTGTATTTGGTATTATAATTTTTATATTTATGTAGGAATTGGATGATGGGCGAAGCCCATATATCTTGACAATAAACAATTGTAAAAACTACCGTTATAAAAACTTATATAATGAATATTTTAGCAGTGGTTCGAAAACTAGCACATGGTCGAAAAACTAGATCGCTTAACTTATCCGGAGTTCGAATTGTGTCATGGTACGACAAATTTCCTTTTTGCTATTGACATGTTGACTTTAATCGTCTTCAAGAAGATATTGGAAAATACTGCATAGTAGAAAATGGTCAAACATGAAATAATTAAACTGAAATTACTCGAGTTATAGAAAAAACCAGTTTTTTATTTTCACATATATTTGAGATAAAACTCTAAGCTTTCAGAAACGGCCAAGTTTGATTTTTTTCGTTTGCCCCTTTTTGAGATATTCTATTCCAAAAAAGACTAAAAAAACACAGGAAAAACGTTATAACTCGTTATACGTATGAGTTTTCAACCTACAATGTTCTACAAAAATATGTCTTTTGATAAGATAACTAACTTTGTGAAACATTATGATACAATAAAATCATTGCATTTGAAGTAATCAGCGAAAAAGTGATTTTTGAGAGGTCTTTTTATAAAACACCCTGTAAGTTAGAAACGCCTAAAAATACGCCTACTATGTCTTTGGCAAAGTTACTTGTATGATCTTTAGCTACAACTTTATAGAAAGAATTATCCTTCTATCTCTTTCTTCTAAAAAGTTATTATGTGTTATGTGTTTACAAGCCAAACTGGAACTTAGTCGTTGATTTCGCATTGATTGTTTTTTAGAGTTGTACAACTTTGCTGAACATTGAGGGGAGCTATTTTGAACCACAAAAAACTTTCCACTTAATTTTCGCTGCTGGACCACTGTGCAATGGTTTCTAATTTATTCCAGAAAAACAAAAAAAAAGAATCCAAAGGTGGACATTGCGTTGAAAGAACTTGCAGAGGCCAAAGCGAACATTACTCGCCTAAATGAAGAGTTAAATAAAGCAAAGAAAACAATTAAATCGCTTCAAACCAGTTTGAATAAACCCCGTAGTGAAGCCAGTGACGTGGCAAGTGATATATTTGACGGAAACTTGAGACCGTCAAGTACACATATGGTTAGAAACCAAGGGGAATCAAGCGTTGAGTTATCTCGTTTTATGTCTTCGATCAACCAAATATCCGTGTCGTCGATTAGTGTTCCGGAGTGTAGACCATTCATGAGTGGTGACGAGATAGGTCGGCAGGATTTCGAAGTTTGGCAGGATCTCTTGGTGAATTCCTTAAAGCTGGCTGGCGTAGAGAATGAAGCTACGCAATTCATTATCTTTAAGGTCAAAGCAGGACAGAAACTTTTGGAGATTTATAGAAACACAAAGTCGGCAAGCGACGCTCCAGATCAAACCGATTTTCCATTCTCAAACGCAATGTTTCGATTGAAAAGCTACTTTTCTTCGGGATCCGATAGAATGCTTCAAAGAAGGAGACTTACATTCATCGAGCAGAAGCCGGAAGAAACCGATCTCTCTTTTCTTATGCGAGTTGGTGGTGCGGCACGGTTGTGCGGGTTCAGTGGCGACAAAGAATTTGAAGAGATAGCAAATGTAGTGGCTGAGCACGCAAATGATGGTGATGTGCGCACCGCTGCCCTGAAGCTGTTGAACCGCGGAGGCACATTTACCGAGCTCGTCGACGAGGTTCGAGAATTGGAAGCAATTCGATTGAATGAGGAATATTTCGGCAAGAAACACGGTGGTCAAGAAACAGCAACCATTGCGCGGGTTAGTGCTGGCACTTTTAATACTGCTAATGTGGTTCACCGCCATGGAAAAGCTACGGGTACCGTACGAAGTTTACATGGCACTCAACAGAGTCGTAGTACAGGAATGGATCGTCAAACAACTTATTGGAGAGGATCAAACATGTCGATCCCTGAGCGGTGCTTCAGGTGTAATAGCTTGTCTCATAAATCGTTCAATTGTCATGCAGTAAACAAAACATGTTTACATTGCGGTCGACTGGGACACCTAAAGCGGGCTTGTCGGTCCTTGAATCGCAGAGGTACAATACAGACTCAAGGAGGAAAGGAGGATATGAAATCATCGGAGATCGCAGCAATTAGCCATTCACAGGAGGAAAATAAGCTGGAAACACAGACAATCCAGGAAAATGTAAGTCTAACATAATATGCATAAGTCTTGAAATAAAGAAGAAATCCATTTGATTTGACGTTTTCAAAAATGTAAATTGCTAACTTAGCTAAAATAAAATAAATAAAAAAAAAAAAAAAAAGAAGAATAAAACAAATGAGTATTTCTTCCAATATTATTTCAAGTCTTAATTCAAGTATAGCGAAGTAGTTTTTGGGATATGTCTATTCTCAACAGATTTCAGACGTACAGATGCAGAAGAACGTGTCAGTTAAAATTGCAAACGTCGTTACCGGTCGAGATCAAGGAATAGTAACAGCGTTCGTAGCAGGTTTTCCGTGTGATTTTGTCATCGACTCAGGCGCGCAGGTTAACACTCTAACTGAGCGCTTGTTTAGTAAGATGAAGGAGAGTGAGGAACATAAAAAGGCCATGTACAATGTTCAACATAAAACGGATCGAAATCTCAAAGCATACGCTTCGGAAGGTACGATCCAAGTGATTGGAACGTTTGAAGCATTTTTGTATGTTTCGGAAGATCGTCCTGTGCTTCTGGAGAAATTCTATGTCGTAAGGGAGTTACAGTCGTTACTTGGTAGAGCTACAGCGACACGTTATAGCTTGTTGATGTTAGGGCTTCAGGTCCCGGTAGAACCGGATCACTCGTTAAGAGGTCCATGGTTTCAGACCTTTGACGTGGCAGTGATAAACATGAATGGTTTTTTCCCAAAGTTCAACATTCCGCCAGTTAAAATCAGATACGATAAAACAAAACCTCCATGCAGGAATATTTTTTTCAATATTCCTTTAACTGTAAAACCGCGTGTTGAGGAAAGGTTGCGACAGTTGATCTCCGCTAATATCATTGAACGAGTAACTGATGAGATGGATGCTTCCTTTTGCTCGTCAATGCTGGTAATTCCCAAAGGGAAAGAGGATTTTCGGCTCGTTATTGACCTCCGAGGTCCAAATCAGTATATACTTCGTACCCCTTTTTCAATGCCCACTCTGGAAAAGATTTTAGTAGATTTGAGTGGAGCCCAATGGTTCTCTACCATTGATTTATGTAACGCTTTCTTCCATATAGAACTTCATGAAGAAAGCCGTCACTTGACAAACTTCCTAACAGAATTAGGGATGTTTCGCTGCATTCGGTTACCCTTTGGATTATGTAATGCCCCTGATATTTTTCAGGAGGAACTCGAACAGAAAATTCTGGGTGGATGCAAGGGCGTCAAGAACTACCTTGATGATATTTTGGTATATGGGAAGAATAAAGCGGAACATGACGAGAACCTGGCCGCTGTACTGGAACGGCTAAAGGAACATGGAGTTGTAATAAATAGCAGTAAATGCACATATGCCAGTCAGAGGGTCCAATTTCTTGGATTTATTTTGACTCCGCAGGGATGGCAGATTGAGCAGGAAAAAATGAAAGCCATTCAAAATTTCCGCACACCTGAGAACTGCTCAGAAGTGAAAAGTTTCTTAGGGCTCATCACATTTGTTGACCGTTTTCTGATGCATCGAGCGACTAACACGGAGAGGCTACGGGCGTTGGCAAGTGCGGAAAAATTTTACTGGACTGACAAAGAGGAGGCAGAGTTTGCGGCACTACGTGACGAAACAATGTTCAAAATAAAGACTTTAGGATTCTTTAATGACTCAGATAAGACTGAATTGTTCGTAGACGCCTCAGCGATTGGTTTGGGAGCAGTACTGGCTCAATTCAACAACCAAGGTATTCCGAGAATTATCGCATGCGCCTCGAAAACTCTGACGGCAACGGAACAACGATACCCACAAACGCACAGAGAGGCTTTAGCGGTTGTCTGGGGCGTGGAACGTTTTACCTTTTATCTAACAGGAAGACCCTTCACTGTTCGGACTGACTCTACAGCCAACGAATTTATTTTCAATTGCCATCATAGAATAGGAAAGAGAGCAATCTCACGAGCCGAAGCATGGTCTCTGAGATTGCAACCGTACGATTTTACCATCCAGAGAGTCTCCAGTGAGGATAATGTGGCGGATTCTCTGTCGCGCCTGATTCAGTGTTCACAGAACGCTGAGCCTTTCGAAGAGGACAACGAAAATCACTTATTATTTGCTATCGATGGCGGCATGGATATCTCATTAAGTGAAATCGAGACTCATTCCGAAAAAGACGAGGAAATTCAAAATTTATGTCTTGCTTTAAAGATTGACAAGTGGCCTCGCAATTTACGACGATACGAATGTCAGAAGAAAGACCTACACAGCATGGGAGCCCTTGTTTTCAAAAGCGACACAATCGTATTACCTTATACACTACGGAAAAAAGCTTTGCACTCTGCTCATGGGGGACACATTGGAGAAGTTTCCATGAAAAGAATCATGAGAGAATACTTCTGGTGGCCAGGAATGGCTAAAGACACAGAAAAATTCGTGAAGGACTGTGAAACTTGCGCTTTGCTGGCAAGGCGAAATCCTCCTGTACCCTTAGCATCCCGCGAGCTCCCGGAGGGTCCGTGGGAGATCGTGCAAATAGATTTTCTCACTGCAACTGGATTTGGTTCAGGAGAATTTCTAGTTGCTGTAGACACATATTCGCGCTTTCTCTCCGTAATTGAGATGCATCGCTTAAACGTGGAAAGTACTACCGCCGCTCTTTGCGATATTTTCAAGCTTTGGGGCTGTCCGAGAATTTTACAAAGTGATAACGGGCCGCCCTTCCAAAGCTCGAGTTTTTGCAGTTTCTGGGAGGAAAAAGGTGTTAAAGTGAGGAAAGCTGTTCCTCTTAGCCCCCAATCGAATGGTTTAGTCGAACGCCAAAACCAGGGCATTATAAAAGCTCTGGCCGCTTCTAGGGTGGATGCCGAAAATTGGCGAATTGCTCTTCAACGATACGTACACAACCATAATACTCTGGTACCACATGCTAGACTAAAGGCTACACCATTCGAACTTATGGTAGGTTGGAAATACCGTGGTACTTTCCCAAGCCTTTGGAATACCTCAACAGTAAAAGAGCTAGATCGTATAAACATTAGAGAGATGGACTCCGAAGCAAAACTAATGAGCAAGCAACATGCCGACGCGGTTAGAGGAGCTAAGGACTCGGACATAAAAGTCGGGGATGTCGTTCTCCTACATCATCAGAAGAAATCCAAGACAGATACAACATTTTCTGCGGATCGGTTTACGGTTATAGCTAGGTCGGGCGCAAAGGTGGTTGTTATGAGCGGAAACGGAGTTCAATATGCGCGTAATGTGCAAGATGTCAGAAAGGCTCCCCTGAAGCCAGAAACTGACCCGGAAACAAGCATTCTAGAGCAAGAAATAGACAAATCTACATCGCAAATGGGCTTGACTGAATGTTCGATCGAGCTGGAACCGCAGCAAGTGGGAAGAAATCTTCGTTCTAGAGTTATTCTACAAAAACCGTCTAGATTCGATAATAATTTTGTATATCATATATATCAGTAAAAATGAGGCTTCATCAAATAAGTTTAAAGCTGCGACAGCACAAATAAAAGCATAAATTAAATACCGATACATGCATCTATGTATATTGCTTTAAAAGAACATACAAAGAAATCCGTTTTATCGCACAGGGTAGAGAACAGGGATATTGTAGTATGTATGACATGGATTAGTATAAATGAAAACTAAGTAAGATTAAAGTTTAATGTGAATATCCACAAATTAGAGTGTACAACTGCTCGAAACTCACCAGCATGTGAGAGAAATATCTGTATTCGTGGCAGCTCTGACGCGGAGAGCCGATTTGCAATAACGATCGGTTCGGAAATTGAGAGCCTATTTGATGGCACATTCTTCTCAGTCGACGGAAAGTATCTCCAACCTTCGAGTTAGACTGAGATAGCATGACGTTGATTTGCGCAGAGCGAACATCGGAAAAGAGTATGAATAGCGTACGTATTAAGCAGAGTGACGACATGTTATTCGAATATATGCAATGTTTAATATCTTTCTAGTGTCGCCACTCTGTATGTAGGCACTTTTAGAAAGATAAGCCGTTGGGAGGAGAAAGATAGGTCGTTGGAAAGAGAAAGAGAGGGAATTTCCAATCGTTGGGATTCGAACAGTCATTTGGCAGTGAGACTCATTCTGTTGGATATTTTCGTGGACGAAAGACGCTTTAGCAATTTGCTGCGTGCTGCGTCATGGGTGGCAATAAGAGGAAGGAATTTGGATGCGACAGGGTATAATTTCTAAGAGTCAAAACCGAACATTTAGTGGAAAAAAAAATTTTGACGGAAAACCTCTATTGTAGTTTGGCAGCATAAGTATAAGAAAAAATTCCGACTCATCATAGAACACTCAAACATATATTCATTCGTACCTATACACCCATGCATACTCATACATCAAAGTAAATTGAGCGCAGCACAAGCTGGACGTTCGCGGTAGTCGACAGAAGCTTCAAAATATAGAGACTCACCCGCCTTCCAACCCTCGAGACCAAAGAGCTAGTGCAGTAAAGCTCTGGGTTTAAACGTCTTTTTAAGACTCGACCCCTTCCCATCGACAGAGCCCGCGGGCGGCCATCAGAGCTCAGGACAGCCACGGGGCCAGTGCAAAAATCCTACTCTATCTAGCAACACCACCTAGCCGAAACTCGAACACGCGACACGAATTGACCTAATTTTCCCATCTGCTACCTAAGAAGTGCTATTACCCGTAATCATTACAGAGTGGTCCTTCGGCATCCAATCGGATCTGGTATCCCGCTTACATCCCCTTACTAACCCTAAGCCCCCGACCAACTCAATCAATCCGACATTTTTCGGAGATATTTGTGACAGTTGTGATAAATAGGGATGAATCCCAGAAAACTTCATCTATTGTCAGAGATCCCCATATTGGCCTTATTCTTAAACGGAATAAAAGCACTTTCTGAACAACGCAACAATCACATTTGGTAAATTTTTACCCCGAGTCCCACTTGAAATCACAAAAGTATTTTGATATATACCCACATTCAGAAGTAAACGTGACCGCTGTTCATTTATTGATTAGTTAAAAAGCCCTACACCACGACAAGGTTCAGTTTTGTCGTAGGGATGAATTGCATATTACAATTCCATAATTTTATATTGATCATTCTAAATTGTCTAGGTCTTAGGTGTACGGATTTAGATACAACACGGTATCTGAAGTTATAGAACCTTGTTCTGTTTCGTTATATATATACTTATATATATATAAGTACTATATATAGTTTTTACTATATATAGTTTCCTTGTGTCTGACTGTAACGCTAGATCCAAGCAAGCTGTTGAATGAAAAAAATTCTCGACTCCAACTCGCGTTGTGAAGGTAACAATGGTTTCATTCAGTGGGTGGATGGGTGAAATAGGCAATTTGATGGGCTGCCGCATAATGCGATACTGATTTCAACAAGTTCTGCGTTTGAATAAAAACATTTGATTTTAAAACAAATTTTTGAAGCAAACCTCAACCGTTTGAGCTTGATGGAGTAAACGTGTGATTTGGCGCGTGATGATAAGCACAGAAGCTGCCAAAGCAGCGCATACTTAATTAAAGTGCGAAAACGGATATCCTGTTGAGTATCTTTATACCTACATTTGCTTCTTTCGGAGTTTTTGACGAGAAGCGTAGGTAAAACCCTTCCCGAATTAGGTGTGGAATGATGTCTGAATGACACAGAGGTTATGTAGCGTGTTTTCTTAAACACAGTCTGTCTGGTGTTGTATCAAGGAACACATTCAAACTTTGATGATAAAAAAGCAAGAATTCATCAAAATGTGGTTTGTGGAACGTGTTGTTTTATGATTTTGTTGCTAAACTGACCCGACCTGAAACATCTCATTAAAAAGTAACATAAATATTGAAGTCCGCAAATTTAGGTTCTAACTTTAAGAATTTAGTAGAAGTAGGTTTAGACATTTACTGTAAAGTATTTTATTTCAAGTATATTAAAAGTATTTTAATTTTTTAAAGAACTAGGTTGCTTTTTTGCGAAATCTCCAATATCCAAAGATTTTGTATTGCATTGACTCGATTTCAAGCAAATAACAAATCCAAGAGTTTGTTCGGGTTACTAAAACGAAGGATGTTTTTGTAATTGTTGTCTAACGAGTGGTAGCGGATTGGACAGCAAGTGTCTGCCCGGTATTACGAAATTAACATTTTCTGCTAATCATTGTTTTGGCGAAATCGAATCTAAACTTTGTCTTGGTTATAAAATTGAGTGCTTTTGCTAAATGTTCTCCCTCGCAGCATGGTTCTCACAACTGGTAGATTTTTGCCCTTTTATCTAAGCCCCATTTGCTTCGTTTGCAGATTACACGTGTTTTAATTAATAGAAGGTTGCCAATTTTAAAGTTGTTTCATTAAAAATTCTTAATACGTTCTTTTTAATTGTAAACCATATTATATTTTCAAAGGTTTTGGTATCGTGGCTAGTTACGACGGGTCAACCTAGTTTTATGGATAAATGTGGCGAAATATGGATCCGTCACCCTAGTATACTTATTATTGATGTTTTAGTGAAATTTACTGTTGAAAAAAAAAAAAGATTTTTAGGATAAGTGTGCGGAATTTCCCGCAGGCACGCCATTTATTTATTAAAAAAAACTTACCGGTACGAGTGATGACACTTTTGAAACGAACCAAAGCATTACTTTTTCTTTTTAAAAGTATTAGAATTAAAAGTAGCGAATGAATCGAACTAATACATATTGCGCTCTTCACACTCAATTGGACTGCACAGTTATAAAGTGCAACCTTCAAAACTGTGATGAAAAGTGTGCTACTGATAATATCGCTAGTAATCTTATATCGATAATATCATCAAACTTTATCATCAGGGAAGAATATCGAAAATTGGAGGGTTTAAAGTGAAACCTTCTTCTTGGCTTGTTATTATTTTAACATTTTTGTTCTATTTCTTACGTATTTTTGATTATACTATCATATTATCGTTAGTAATTATTAACTCTGTTTCTGTTTCTGTTTGCAGCACAAGGTGGGGCAGTTAGAGCCAAGTCTGTCCAGGGCTGAGATAAGGTGGTTGTGATAATGTTAAAAGAATCCGTGCGGATTACGCTAGCTCCATAATGTATTGGTGATTATGGATTAATGGGCGGAAGAAGAGTGACAGAACTTGGCTTGATATAATTGTGTGCTTGGTCAATATAGCATAAGATGGCTTGTACTTATCTTGTTTTCTCCTTCCTTTATTTGTTTCCTCATCTTGTTCGTAGTCAATCTTGATTAAACCTGAAGCAGGCTCCACGCCGGCCGTCCTCTCCATCGTTGTCACCAGTGTGGTCATCTGTGGCTGGTCTCTTGCCTCCCCTCACAGCAACATTATTGTTGCCGTGAGAAGAAGCGATAGAGATCAGGCAGAAAAGAAAAGAAAAGAAAAGAAAAGAGAAATTTTTTAGTCAACATGTTGATTGCAATTTTCAAGTTAGTAATATCACGAGAATTCTATGTCTGTCCATCACCTACGCTACTACCGACTAACTACTCGCTAGGCTGGACGCTACTCATCTCCCAAATACCCATGTCATCACGATTGACCCAGCGCTGTTCCACAACCTATGCTCATTAAAAACCACAGCCGCCTCTTTATCTCCCATCTTTGCAGTATTGTAGCTGATGGCGTAAATTTTCGAATATTTTGTGCGGAATATTATTCAAGAGCAATATTATCGCTCAGAACTATCGAAAAACTACTTGAACTTCCGAAAAATAGAGCAGATGCGATGTAATGGGGACTGGTGCTCGCTCGTATTATTCCCGGTGGCATTAATTGCATATTTGTAGCGGTAGTCAACCGATTTGTCGGTATGCTCTTCAGACCGTGGTCAATTGAAATGATTCTGTAACTAAGAAGGGATGAGGTGGATCAAAAAGAACTTCGCTTGGAGATATGTATATATGCCGTGTTAGGTCTTAAGTGCAAGCTGTCACTAAAGCAAGACTTAATAAGATGTTAACGACGTTGATAATTGTGTGAGGATGGTATTGAATCGAAAAATAAATCCTCATACCACGGCCATATATTATGTACTATGACCCCATTTTAGGAAGTGGAAATGATTGAGGACAGCCCTTCGCTATCACTTGAATCAACCAGAGAATCGAATACCTGTTTTTACTTGAAGAAGTTTTAACTCTAAAAAGATTTAGTTAGAAATGGAATTTCAGTTGAAGTCTGCCAGCATTGGGCAATGGACAGAACAAGATATATATCGAGGCTATAAATCTTTTCGAGTGATCCACTAAGTCCGACCGCGACGACAGCCGCAAGAATGGAGAGGAGCAGGCCGCCGGTGAGTTGCCACCGTTCGACTTGATGGACTCTCCGACAGAGGCTCATCAGCATTAGGAAGGCCCTTGGGAGACAAACAGCGTCATACATGATCATTTTATGTTGTTAGTTGAATACCGTTAACGCGGTTAGTCACAAGACATGCAAATCATTCTAATAAAAAAAAAAAAAAAAAAAAAAAAAAAAAAAAATTATAATTACATCCAAAACAATACAATAGAGGTGACAGTAACAGCAACGATAGCAATATTAGTAATAATAGTAATAGCATAGGAAACTGATACAGGAAACACAGCTACTGACTATAACTTCCTGCCCATTAATAATTGTAATTTGGCAGCATAGGTATAAGAATTTCCGACTCATCATAGAACACTCAAACATATATTCATTCGTACCTATACACCCATGCACACTCATACATGCATACACATGTATACATGTACGTGTGTGTATATTTTTCAGTGCTGTGCTGTCCATAATCGCATAACAGCCACAAATTCTATGGCAATCTCATAGAAAATGTCTCGATTACGCAAATAAAGACATCACATCATTTTTGAACACTCGTTCGTTCTAACTAGCGATACATTTTAATTTTCATGAGTAAGTCAAAATCTCATGAATGGTGGGTAGGATTTGGTTTCAGTTTTCTAGAGAAATTTCTGTGCATACCAGCAATTCATCTAGGGAACCGAGTAAGCCCTCCCGGTGCTTCGGCCCAAACGGATTGAATTTAAAATCAAATCCGTTCGATTTCGCTCCATTCCGATTTACGAGACACATGCTACACATAAAGCTAAATTATGCAATACTACATACTACACATATATCCAACTTAAACTATAAACATTCTACATGCGGAACTAAGAATTTTTAGGTCGTTTGGCCGAAGTACGCGTCAAACCACCTACCCATGGGAGGTATTATCGTTAGTAATTATTAACGATAAAAAACTTTATCAATAATCGTTATAGATTTTGATCGGCATTTCCCATCATTACAACTCTCCCATCTGAGCTGACATTTGATTTAGCAGTGGCGCCAATACCAGTTGTAGGAAAAGCAAATAGTATTTAATTTTCCATTTATTTTATACTAGCTGACCCGACAAACTTCGTATTGCCACAAATTAACCTGTGTTGTACATAAATCATGAATCTCGGATGATCTTTGTCACAATCTCGTGTTTTGCAAGCCCCCCAGTGGGCGGCGCTTCCGACGGCGGGTCATCGGCAACACTCGCGACCGTCTCGTCCTGAATGATCTAGTGTTACTATAGATAGTTTTTGTGGTCTTGTATTGACTAATGTTTTATGGAAGAATCTCGAATTTCTCGAGTTCGATTAGTTTTTGAGTTTCGCAAAAATTTCTGTTTTATTTGTATGAGAGTCCATATCCCCCTACCACAGGGGTGAGAGGTCTCTAACTATCGTAAAATAAATTCAAGACTCCAAAATCTCCCACATGCCAAATTTGGTTCCATTTGCTTGATTAGTTCTAGAGTTATGAGGAAATTTGTATTTCGTTTGTATGAGAGCCCCCCCTCTTAAAAAGGTAAGGGGTCCTAATTCATCATAGAAAAAATGGTTGCCTCCAAAAACACCCACATGCCAAATATGGTTCCATTTGCTTGATTAATTCTCGAATTATGAGGAAATTTGTATTTCGTTTGTATAGGAGCCCCCCTTCCTAAAGTGGGGAGGGGTCCCAAATCATCATAGAAAAAAAAATTGTCTCCAAAAACACCCACGTGCCAAATTTTGTTCCTTTTGCTTGATTAGTTCTTCAGTTATGAGGAAATTTGTATTTCATGTGTATAGGATCCCCCCTTTCTAAAGTGGGGAGGGGTCCCAATTCATCATAGAAAAAAATTTTGTCTCCAAAAACACCCACGTGCCAAATTTGGTTCCATTTGCTTGATTAGTTCTCAAGTTATGAGGAAATTTGTATTTCGTTTGTATAGGAGCCCCCCCTCTTAAAGTGGGGAGGGGTCCTTATTCACCATAGAAAATATTCTTGCCCTCGAAAACTTTCACATGCCAAATTTTGTTCCATTTGCTTGATTAGTTCTTCAGTTATGAGGAAATTTGTATTTCATGTGTATAGGATCCCCCCCTCCTAAAACGGGGAGGGGTCCCAATTCATCATAGAAAAAAATTTTGTCTCCAAAAACACCCACATGCCAAATTTGGTTCAATTTGCTTAATTACTTCTCGAGTTATGAGGAAAATTGTGTTTCTTTGGTACAGGATCCCCCCCTCTTAAAGTGGGGAGGGGTCCTAATTTACTATAGAAAATATTCTTGTCCTCGAAAACCTTCACATGCCAAATTTGGTTCCATTTGCTTGATTAGTTCTCGAGTTATGAGGAAATTTGTATGGAAGCCCCCCCTTTTAAAGAGGAGAGGAGTTATAATTCCCCTTGTAAAGAGGGGAGGGGTCTCAATTTACCATAGAATAAATTCTTGTCGCCGAAAATACCCACATGCCAAATTTTGTTCTATTTGCTTGATTAGTTGTCGAGTTATGCAGAAATTTGTGTTTCATTTGTATGGGAGCCCCCCCTCTTAGTGGGGGGAGGGGTTTCTAACCATCACCAAAACCTTTCCTGGCCCCAAAAAACCTCTACATGCATATTTTCATGCCGATTGGTTCAGTAGTTTTCGATTCTATAAGGAACATACGGACAGACAGACAGACAGACAGAAATCCTTCTTTATAGGTATAGATATGCTGCATAATTGTTCAAGTTATGAATTATGTGCGGAATTATGTATTTAGTAACTATTTTTATATTATTCTTAGCGTCGATAACAACTCTACGTAAGCATTAGAATTCAAATAGGAATCAACCAAGATTCATGGGGTTTTCCCACGAAATTTTGGCAACTTTTCTCACCTACAAAATGTGTGACTGAACAAGTGTGTTCAAAATCCAACTTTCAATGCAAAGGGCAATAACTAAGAATTTTGCACTGCAGCGTTTGGTTTACACGCACTTTATCAGATTTCTCATTAGATTTCACTTTAACCGCACCCTCGAACGCTTTTTCAAACAATACACAAGGCACCAATATAACTTACACTTGAACTGAAATTTTATTTCATCAATAATATTTAATTATTGATTAATATTGAAAAAATGAAAATAAAAACCACGCTGCGTAGAAAAAACGGTTTGAAATCGCATCCGCGTGAAGTTTGAACTTTGAAAGAATTCGAACTTGAAAATGCTAGAGTGACTATATACAGAGTGGCGACAAGTCATCCCAAATGTACACTGATAAAAATAGACACGGCGTTACCAAGAGATCTTACACATGAATTTCAACGTCCAAATATTGATAATCTTGTTGCATTTGTCAATCATTCGGGTATCAAAAGCGTTTCCCTTCGATTTAACGTGAAATGAAATATTTCATATGGGAAACACGTTAAACAACCATGTTTTTCCAACAAACCTTCAATCAACATGGTAGCACAGAGAACAGATTAACAGGCTCGAAGGAAGTAATCGTTTTTTTTTTGTGTAAAATCTGTCGGTGGCGCCCTCCAGAAATAGTTTGCCAAACGCATCAAAAATTATCCTTGTACCTTTATCAAAATTTCTTTGTGCTGGAGTTACATCACAGAGAACAGACATCCATTCAGGAACAAATTTTTTGGGAATTCTTGGATAAAATTTTAAATTAAAATCACCTAATATGCTAGCGTCACCACCACTATAGTTTCCCAACTAAATGATTCTTTTGATTTGCACACTGACAACCTTTGGCTCCTCTGGCGCTAGTATATATGGACAATAAGCGTTATGCTAGCGCCAGAAGCTAGCTGTTGTGAGTTTAGTGTAGAATTTTATGCGCCTTCAGCGACATCATCACTATAGTTTCCCAACTAATTTGACATAAGTTTTATCCAAGTAGGGACCTTTCGCTTGGATGTCTGTTCTCTGTGGTTACATAGCAGCGATGGCAGCGACATCAAGATTTAGTTTGCCACTTACTGCTCGAGGGGTGCTCTATTGAAGGAATACTCGTAGATTACATAAAAACCTTTTACACACTTTTTGTCGATTACCTGGTAGTCTGTTTTCTGTGATGGTAGTCACTGCTTTCGCACTAGGACAGGACGTGCCGAGTGTCAACCGCGGTGTTGACCCAAAATTGACTCAATTTCTGATTGGCTGAAAGCGACGAGCAACCGTTGACTGGAAAATAGAACGCGGTGTCGCTTTCAGTGTTGCTGAAACTCATTAGTGGGAATACGACAATAAGTTATTATTTCCGAATTTTGATTTCTTTTGTATTCTGTAGTTCTATGCTTGGTTCACCATTAGTTTTGTTTGTACACGAATTTTAATTTTTAAAATGAAATGCAAAGCATGATTTTGGTCGCATAAACTGTGGCGTATTCGGGAGTAGTTGTTCGGCAAACGAAGTTATTCTTAAAATAATATGTGCAGGCAACAGTGGTGCAGAGTGTAACAAAGAATAATCAATCGGGATGGCGGTAATGATAAGAAGAAGAGTAAGAAACCAGATGGCACGTCCGGTCCTGCTTTCGCACTGCAAATCCACATGTTTTATCACCCCATCGACATCTCTATAGGCGTTTTTGACAAGCTATCGCCCGCTTAGAGGCGCTGCATAAAAAAAGTGATGAAAAGTAAAATCGCTGTCAAACTCTATACATTTTTGAAAAAAACTGAAATAAAAGGCAGTTTTTGATTAACCCTTTCAATTGTCAGGATTTTAGATAGCGAAATATTGAAAGAAATTTGTTTATCTACGTTAAGGCACAGTTAAGGTAAGAGAAAATATTCGAATTAATTAACTTTATGGCAGAAAAATGTTAATGTTTGATTTTGTACCGCATGAAACAAAAGTACATGACACATTCCGCCGTGACGTTACAACGTTTTGACTTTTCTTTGCACAGTATTTATGTTTTAGCTGGGAAAATCGTTGAGAAACCCCCAAATATTATTATATATTTGGAAAGAGCATAAAATTTCCTATTGAAAGTGAACAAATTAATAGCATTTGCTTTGCCCAGATTGTTTTGGAAAGCAAATATGTAGCGTGACGTTACAACGCGCCAGAAATACGTCTTTTGGTTCTTCTGTCAAAAAACATGAAAATTCTGCTCTCTTTCAAATTTTATCTAAAGATTTTCTTCTATGATTTGATAAGAGATGAATACTGAACAACTTGCCGTTTTCAGAATTCTGATAGTGAAGTTAATTTTTAAACAGCTTTTACTTTTCGTGACGTTACAACGCTCTACTTTGCACAGAGAGGTTCGTAGCTCCGTTGTAACGTCACGAAAAATCTGTTCATTTAATATTCGTTAATTATCGCTGTTGCTGCCCTCTGTACATAAGGGATAATCCAAAAATGTGTTGTTAATTTGTCTTTCACTATTTCGCCTACGTAATTGTGGGGTTGTTCACAAACTACGTCGCGCAGTGGGAGGGATGCTAAGAAAGTAAGACATAAGTAATAGGCGAATTCGAGCAAAACTAAGAGCAACCGTTCGCTACCTGGTTGTGATTATTGGAACTACAAAAAAAGTGCAATTCCCAAAATGCTTGCTGGCACCTATATGGAACTCGACTTTAAATGTAATATTTTATTGAATTACCAAAAGTGGGAATGATGAAAATGGATAATAGAGGTAAGAAAAAGCATTACCTTTCATTTGATATATATTGTTCCTGCTTCGGGAGATTATTAGAGCTTCGCAAGTGTATTTATGGTTACGAACTGATAGGTTATATGTTTGGTTCTTGGTGCAGATGATGCTAATCAAAACAATAAATCCGTTAGCACTTAAAAACACATTGGAAAACGCTGAAGACTGAAAATAATTGGTGATTCTCTATCCAGGATATGTAAACTTTACAGCTGACTCTATGTACTTTTGTTTTATGCGGTACAAAATCAAACATTAACATTTTTCTGCCATAAAGTTAATTAATTCGAATATTTTCACTAACCTTAACGTAGATAAACAAATTTCTTCCAATATTTCGCTATCTAAAATCCTGACAATTGAAAGGGTTAATCAAAAAATGCATTTTATTTCAGTTTTTTTCAAAAATGTATGGAGTTTGACAGCGATTTTACTTTTCATCACTTTTTTTATGCAGCGCCTCTAAGCGGGCGATAGCTTGTCAAAAACGCCTATAGCATCGAAACCTTAAGACATAGCATAATAGTTGCTTCAGAAAAGTTTCTTCATTTAAAAAGCACTTTCTAGTGGTGAAAAAATATTCGGACATTAGGGTAGCAGATTAGCAGATACAAAAAATATTTTCTCTATTTTATGTCAGAAATGATAGCTGTCTACAAAACATTTGTATAAAAGCTAATTTTAAGAAACTTTGTTGAATACTGAAGATTTATATTTCGTACATGAAAAAAGTTTTAGAGCCAAACTCTTAGGGCACCCTTAAAAATAGTTTTTTTTGTTCGATCTAGCTCTTTAATAACGCTTCGTATGGCTTGCCAATGTTCTAATAAATTGGTAACCTAATTAAATTGCACATTTTTGTCGAAAATAGTAGGCTCTATCTTTTTCCCTTTAGAAGCTATTGCTGGCTTTTTTATTTTTACATGTACTCTTTAATGTACTGTATCTCAGAGAAAAGCAGCTATATGCTTTATATTTTGTGAGTCAATTTATGCTGTATTCCACCATATACAATATAGGACAGAACACTGAGGAATATCCAAGGGTAAGTCGCTTAGAACATTGAGGCAAGCTCAATTTAGGGAACAGCTGACCTCATTGATTGCAATTGCGGTACATTCATTTCACAGTTTATGGCACACTGTGGCCCACATTTTTGACATTTAAATTTTGAAATGTTAGAAATTGGCAGCCCTGCCAATGCTTGTTAATGTCAAAACGATCAAACGGTCAATCTGAGCGCTGGCGAATTTGACAGGTTTCACATGATCAGCACTTCGGCAGCACAGTAAGGCACAGACTGAACAAAATTTCCATGAAAGAGGTGAACGGAATGTTCTCAGTGACTTACCCTTGGGAATATCTAAAAAAAGGTATTATGAAGGCAACCCACAGAGAACAGACATCCATTCAGGAACAAATTTTTCGGGAATTCTTGGATAAAATTTCAAATTAAAATCACCTAATATGCTAGCGACACCACCACTATAGTTTCCCAACTAAATGTTTCTTTTGATATGCACACTGACAACCTTTGGCTCCTCTGGCGCTAGTATATATGGACTATATGCATTATGCTAGCGCCAGAAGCTAGCTGTTGTGAGTTTAGTGTAGAATTTCATGCGCCTTTAGCGACACCATCACTATAGTTTCCCAACTAATTTGACATAAGTTTTATCCAAGTGGGGACCTTTCGCTTGGATGTCTGTTCTCTGTGGGCAACCGTAGGTGAACATGTCGAAATGAAAGAAACAAGGGATAGCTCCTAAAGGGAAAAAGATCGAGCTCTAGTATCTTCGACAAAAATGTGCAATTAAATTTGATTACCAATTTATTAGAACATCTAAAAGGTGTACGAAGCGTTATTAAAGAGCTAGATCGAAACCCCTGTTAACTTGAATCCTTCTGGCTTCTGGCGCTAGAATAACGCTTATTGTCCATATATACTAGCGCCAGAGGAGCCACAGGTTGTCAGTGTGCAAATCAAAAGAATCATTTAGTTGGGAAACTATAGTGGTGGTGACGCTAGCATATTAGGTGATTTTAATTTGAAATTCTATCCAAGAATTCCCAAAAAATTTGTTCCTGAATGGATGTCTGTTCTCTGTGGTTTAGTGCAGAATTTTATGCGCCTTCAGCGACATCATCACTATAGTCACAGAGAACAGATTAACAGGCTCGAAGGAAGTAATCGATTTTTTGTGTGTAAAATCTGTCGGCAGCGCCCTCCAGAAATAGTTTGCCAAACGCATAAAAAAATATCCATGTACCTTTATCAATATTTCTTTGTGCTGAAGTTACATAGCAGCGATGGCAGCGACATCAAGATTTAGTTTGCCACTTACTGCTCGAGGGGTGCTCTATTGAAGGATTACTCGTAGATTACATAAAAACCTTTTACACACTTTTTGTCAATTACCTGGTAGTCTGTTCTCTGTGCTATCCAGCTTTTTACGAGCCATAATGGCGGACGTGTTCGTAATATTTGAACAGCTTTTTTGACATTTCCCTCATACATCGCACGTTTTCTATCCGTACATTCCATTAATTTTACCGTGAACACGCGGAAAGAAAACGTGCGATGTATTAGCACAGAGAACAGACATCCAAGCGAAAGGTCCCTACTTGGATAAAACTTATGTCAAATTAGTTGGGAAACTATAGTGATGATGTCGCTGAAGGCGCATAAAATTCTACACTAAACTCACAACAGCTAGCTTCTGGCGCTAGCATAACGCTTATTGTCCATATATACTAGCGCCAGAGGAGCCAAAGGTTGTCAGTGTGCAAATCAAAAGAATCATTTAGTTGGGAAACTATAGTGGTGGTGTCGCTAACATATTAGCACAGAGAACAGAGTACCAGGTAATTGACAAAAAGTGTGTAAAAGGTTTTTATGTAATCTACGAGTAATCCTTCAATAGAGCACCCCTCGAGCAGTAAGTGGCAAACTAAATCTTGATGTCGCTGCCATCGCTGCTATGTAACCCCAGCACAAAGAAATATTGATAAAGGTACATGGATATTTTTTTATGCGTTTGGCAAACTATTTCTGGAGGGCGCTGCCGACAGATTTTACACACAAAAAATCGATTACTTCCTTCGAGCCTGTTAATCTGTTCTCTGTGATATTAGGTGATTTTAATTTGAAATTTTATCCAAGAATTCCCAAAAAATTTGTTCCTGAATGGATGTCTGTTCTCTGTGGAATAATATCAAAAACATCAAATATCAAACTCCCGGATCCTCTCCTCCACTCTTCGCTCCCCTCTCACTCCTACATAAACGATCCGCAGCTAATGTCATTCTCGTTAGTGACGAAATCGCAAATTACTTCATAGTCACGCTAGAAAATGCATATAACTAGATAGAATTAACAAAAGGGCGAATGTCGCAAATGTAAACAAAACGAGTGAGAGTTACTTTTTGCTGGACCAGCATAGGAAAATCAACCCTCATTCGGTTTGTTTACGCTTGCGACCTTCGCCCTTTTGTTAATTCTATCTTTAATAAGAGCTTTCTGACAACAGACCACAGAGAACAGACATCCATTCAGGAACAAATTTTTCGGGAATTCTTGGATAAAATTTCAAATTAAAATCACCTAATATGCTAGCGACACCACCACTATAGTTTCCCAACTAAATGATTCTTTTGATATGCACACTGACAACCTTTGGCTCCTCTGGCGCTAGTATATATGGACTATATGCATTATGCTAGCGCCAGAAGCTAGCTGTTGTGAGTTTAGTGTAGAATTTCATGCGCCTTTAGCGACACCATCACTATAGTTTCCCAACTAATTTGACATAAGTTTTATCCAAGTGGGCACCTTTCGCTTGGATGTCTGTTCTCTGTGAACAGACCTCATAGTCCCTACACTGATAAAAATAGACACGGCGTTACCAAAAGATCTTACACATGAATTTCAACGTGCAAATATTGTGCATTGCAAGAAATCTTTTCATTCTCGGAAAGTTCATAGCAAGCTGTCAAAATAATTCTGTATTGAGCGAAGCTGACGAATTTTCGTTATTTGAATATCGATATTTGTCACATATCGATACGTATACTCAGCTGAAAGCATAATCAGCAAAATTGCTCGCATCACGTGACGATCTGCATTTTACATTTATTTTTAACACTCCGTATAACGTGTTAACATTTACAAAGCTGTTATATGCATGCCGAAATTAACTATTTCGAAAAAAAACTATATCGAGATTTCGTCCACGAATATCGATATCAGTTATATCGATACATTATCGCCCAATGCTGACCTCGCCAAATATTGAAGGATGTGCTTTTGTCCAGAGCTGCCATACAAATAGATTAATTTTTATTGTTTAGATATTTGCAACCCCTTTCCGTACTTCTTAAATTGTGTTACTATTTACACATATTTTTATACTTATGATATTCAATGGATTTATATAATACATATTTGTGTGCAATTTAAAATTGATATTTTTCGGTGAATACGATAAAAACTTTCCCTTTTCTTTACGTTTCGGCTTACTGATTTCCTATTCAGCCATCTTCAGAATCTTTATTACAAACGAAAAACAATATTTTACTTTAGTTTTCACGATTAACACAATTACAATATTTCTGAATTTATAAACTTACATCAGCCTAATTATTCCATTTTAACTATTATCGGCTTTCCGTGCGCCAACCGCAAACGAGCTGCGTCGTCAATGGTGTTTGTCTCTTTACTCTCCTGCGTTGTTGCTGCATAGCGTCGCTGTCCGTAGCTTACATAGAATACCATTGTACACGCTGGAGAAACTCATCGCATCACGTTGTAAGTTGACTGTATTCCCTTCCCGCAGCTTTATATGTAGAGTCTCTGCAGTTAATCGGTTAGCCTCATTGCTCACTCTCTCCAAAATTGAAGTGTCCGAAAATTTGAACACATGGCCCTGCTCAACCGTGTGTTGTGTTAGTCCGGTCATGGATGTTCTCGTGCGGATTGAATTCATGTGTTGTTGCAAACGTTTTTCCAAAGTTTGCGATGTTTGCCCAATGTATACATTATTCACACAAACACCACATGGTACACTGTAAATGACATTGGTTTGTTGCATAACAGGAATTTTATCTTTTAGTTTAGCAAATAGTACATCCTTCATTTTGTCGTTTGGTTTATGTGCAACTGTAATATCATGTTTGCGCAACGCTTTAGCAACCTTTTCGCTCAAGCATGGAATATATGGGAGCGAAATGTATTTTGTTGTTTTTTCTTCGTCCGAGTTACTTTTTAGCGTGTTATACATTAAATGTACCCTGTTTTTTAGTATGTGTTTGATTAGATGTTCTGGGTAGTTGTTCTTCCGCAATGTATTTACCGCAACAAGAATGCTCTGTTCTCGATTTTCCGGGTCTGTAAGCTTCAAAGCACGATCAAGGAGGGCTGTGATTGTATTTATTTTGTGGCTGTGTGGGCTTTCCGACATAAAATCTAGATATCTACCGTTCTTCTGCTTGGGATACCACATTTTTTCTATTTTTTCCTTGTTTCGTCGCAGAGTTAGATCTAAGAATCTAAGACTCGACTCCGTTTCTTTCTCGAAAGTAAACTTTATGGTGTTGCTAAATTGGTTGAATTCCCGTAGAACCGTATCTATCTCGTCCTCCTTTCCCACTACCAAGCAATCGTCAACATAACGCTTGTACATCCCGATCTCGATGCCTTGTTGTTTTAGTGCAGCTAGTGTGTTTATTTCCAATTTCTCCATCACGATGTTAGCTACCACCGGGGAGAGGGGGGAGCCAATTGGTAATCCGTAAATTTGCATAAAAAACATGTTGTTGTATTGGAAAAACGAAGCCTCTAGTACACATTTCATAGCAATCTTGAAACTCTCAAATGGAATTGTAGTGTATCTCTGTAGTTCGCTCCATTTTTCCTCCACATACTCGTACACTTTGTCTGTTGGTATATTAGTATACAGCGACACCACATCTAAGGAGTACATTACTGTCCCGTCTGGTACCCGGAAGCGCGAAATCTCGTCAGCAAAATCGAAGCTATTGCGTATGTGATGTTCTGTTTTCCCAACCAGGTGCCCTAGAATTCCTGCCAAATATTGTGCCATGCGATATGTTGCTGATCCTATTGTAGATACTACTGGCCTTAGTGGTCGTCCATTTTTGTGAATCTTCGGCAAACCATAGATTCTTGGCGGATGACAATTAAATACTTTTAATTTGTTTTTTGTATGTGTATCGATGTGTTTGTTTTCCCACCAGGATTGTATGATTGTATTGAGCTTCCTAAGTGTTCGGTTCGTAGGATTTTCGTTAATTGGTTTGTAAACTTCAGTATCATTTACTAGCTCAGTCATTTTTTGATGATATTCCTGCGCAGAAATCAACACGACCTTATTTCCTTTGTCTGCTTTCGTAACATATAGATCCGGATTTTCCTTGAGGAATTTTCGACTTTTAACAATGTCTTTGTGAATCCAATCGTTTTCTTTTGTGCGTGGCTGGTTTTTATAATTTATGTGATTGGATATTATTGTGGAGATTTCTGTGCGGATGTTGTCAGCGTCAGGTTTCTTTTGGATAGCAGTTTCAACATCTGCAATGAACCTTACGTACGGTATCGATGTTTTATTTTGGATGTTAAAGTTGGGACCTAATCTGAGCGATCTAACAAGATAATCTGGAAGATCTACGTTTGTGGTGTTTTCGACCCATTCCGGTTGTGGAGTGATGTCTTCAATCTTTTTCATCTTCATACTATCCAGTTTTCTTATTTCTGTGGATTTTGTTTTCATGTAGACGTTTAGTGCTTTCTTTTCCACCATTTTGTTCAGTCTCTCGTAGTCCGTACTATCCACTGTATCCCGGATATTTGAAATTAGATACACTTTTCTGGTTTTCAACGTAACTAGTGTTCTTTTTGTGGCTGGCAAGGCTGATCATTCGGACTTTTTGTCGGTGTTCTAACTTTTTTAGTTCTCGGTAGGATGCTGGACAGTATAACGTGAGATTGATTTTATAATCCAAACATTTAGGAATTAGTTTGCATTTCCTGCAATTCAACAGAAACTTTAAACGGTTCTTCATTTTCGCCAACTTTATAGTCGTTTTCAACAGCCACAAAATAAATACAATCACAGCCCTCCTTGATCGTGCTTTGAAGCTTACAGACCCGGAAAATCGAGAACAGAGCATTCTTGTTGCGGTAAATACATTGCGGAAGAACAACTACCCAGAACATCTAATCAAACACATACTAAAAAACAGGGTACATTTAATGTATAACACGCTAAAAAGTAACTCGGACGAAGAAAAAACAACAAAATACATTTCGCTCCCATATATTCCATGCTTGAGCGAAAAGGTTGCTAAAGCGTTGCGCAAACATGATATTACAGTTGCACATAAACCAAACGACAAAATGAAGGATGTACTATTTGCTAAACTAAAAGATAAAATTCCTGTTATGCAACAAACCAATGTCATTTACAGTGTACCATGTGGTGTTTGTGTGAATAATGTATACATTGGGCAAACATCGCAAACTTTGGAAAAACGTTTGCAACAACACATGAATTCAATCCGCACGAGAACATCCATGACCGGACTAACACAACACACGGTTGAGCAGGGCCATGTGTTCAAATTTTCGGACACTTCAATTTTGGAGAGAGTGAGCAATGAGGCTAACCGATTAACTGCAGAGACTCTACATATAAAGCTGCGGGAAGGGAATACAGTCAACTTACAACGTGATGCGATGAGTTTCTCCAGCGTGTACAATGGTATTCTATGTAAGCTACGGACAGCGACGCTACGCAGCAACAACGCAGGAGAGTAAAGAGACAAACACCATTGACGACGCAGCTCGTTTGCGGTTGGCGCACGGAAAGCCGATAATAGTTAAAATGGAATAATTAGGCTGATGTAAGTTTATAAATTCAGAAATATTGTAATTGTGTTAATCGTGAAAACTAAAGTAAAATATTGTTTTTCGTTTGTAATAAAGATTCTGAAGATGGCTGAATAGGAAATCAGTAAGCCGAAACGTAAAGAAAAGGGAAAGTTTTTATCGTATTCACCGAAAAATATCAATTTTAAATTGCACACATAATTGACCGGTGACTCAAAAATTCAAATAATAATACATATTTTTGAATGTAAAAGGTTAAAAGACGTTTTTTTTATGTATTTTTAGTTGCTAAAGCATCAGTAACAATTGCACATATAAACCAAAAAATATTTGGCCACCTTTCCTTGTTCTCTTTGCGGTGATTGACGATGCGGGTTACCGCCGCAACAGGATGAAAATTTATGTAAATAACCGCAATATTGATAATCTTGTTTCATATGTCAATCATTCGGGTATCAAAAGTGTTTCCCTTCAATTTAACGTGAAATGAAATATTTTATATGGAAAACACGTTAAACAACCATGCTTTTCCAACAAACCTTCAATCAACATGGTATGGTATATTTGATGCGCCTCGTGAAAGTTATTAATTTATTTATTTTCAAGTTTAAAGAATTAACCCAGCCAGATTAAGAATTCGTTTACGATGGAAAAATGCGGTGTAAAATCGAACTAGATACTGCAATCAAATAATATTTTAGTAAATGCCATGGATTCCTGATGAATGTTCGTGTAATTATTGTTAAAATAAAAACATTCCTTCGTTGAAAAATATTTTTTCATAAAAATATGGCAGAATATGATGTTACATTGGTTGTATTTGTTTGGTTACATTTTATTTAACAATATACCGTAATCAACATGATGCAACATCATGTGACATTATTGTTTAGCAATGGCATTATAATAACACGATGTTGCGATGAAGTTTCATCACAGAGAACAGACATCCATTCAGGAACAAATTTTTCGGGAATTCTTGGATAAAATTGCAAATTAAAATCACCTAATATGCTAGCGACACCACCACTATAGTTTCCCAACTAAATGATTCTTTTGATTTGCACACTGACAACCTTTGGCTCCTCTGGCGCTAGTATATATGGACTATATGCATTATGCTAGCGCCAGAAGCTAGCTGTTGTGAGTTTAGTGTAGAATTTCATGCGCCTTTAACGACACCATCACTATAGTTTCCCAACTAATTTGACATAAGTTTTATCCAAGTGGGGACCTTTTGCTTGGATGTCTGTTCTCTGTGGTTTCATGTTACTAGATATAGACTAATATATTTGTGACAGCCAGTATAAGTATTGGATAACCTGAATCCAACATATTAATAACATGAAGTTGCTTATTTGTTGCGTGTTTCAATACTGTAACCGGTGAAGTTTTTTGCAATTTAAACAAGACTTAATAGCCACATGGAAGATGTTACAAGTGCTGCTTGGGTAGTCACTGCTTTAGCACGGCAAATCCACGTGTTTTACCATTAGATCATATTCTGTTGCAATCCCCATGAAATTAAAGTGTAAGTTTTTAGAAATATTTCACTGGTTTTACACGTTTAATCAAAGGGTAAAGGCCCAGACACAATGCTTACGGATTTTACTATACGTTGCAGCAATTTGACAGAAAATGCATGGAAAAACTGTCAAATTACCGCAACGTAGTAAAATCCGTATGCATTGTGTCTGGGCCTTAACTCTTATGAAAAGTCATTCTATAGATCATTACACGGGAGCTCCTAACCACTTTTGACAGCACTTGGTGGTTTATTTACATGGTGTGAAAGTTTGAATTGAGTTTTCTATCTTTGTCCGGCAGATAATGATAAAAAATTATAGTTTTTATTGTGCTTTGCAGCTGTACCTGGATTTTATTCGAAATTATTTTCTCTAATGCCAACGTATATGACAAAACAAAATAGCAACATTGGAATTGTCACTCTTTCTCTTTCTCACTCACAGCATTCGCATTGTCGCACTTTTTGTGCCAGTCGCACTTTTAGACTGCGGTGTCCAGTAAGGTGCAAAATGCGGGATATTTAAGAGAAAGCACCTTACATGCATTTTAAAGCACCTGATGCAGTAATCCTTCACGAAATTTCAAATCGAAACCGCTGGATGTGACAAAAAACATGTAAACAAACCACCAAGTGGTGTCATTTGACGGCAAAATGACGTCATCGCAAAATGATCTATTTGAAATTCACGTGGCTTTCACGATGATTTGATGTGAATATCAGATCATCTCAAAGTGTTTTACCCATCATGGTTTTGCAATTGACTACACAGCAAAAAATTTGATGACAATATTACATCAAAACGATGCACATCACTCTTTCCATCCGTTTGTTGAATATTACACGAATATGCTTTATATAGAATGATGTACACAAAATCGTGTAATGGAAACAACGTAATGACAAAAATGTAAAAAAGACGATGTACTTAACAATGACGTAACGACAAAGATGTAAAAAAAGTCGATGTACTAACAATAACGTAACGACAAAGATGTAAAAAAATCGATGTATTTAACAACGACGTACCGATAAAGATGTAAAAAAATCGATGTAATTAACAACGACACGGATTTCTTTCAAATAATGTAACTTAGACAGATTTAACAAAAGGGTGAATGTCGCAAATGTAAACAAAACGAATGAGAGTTATTCTTTGCTGGACCAGCATAGGAAAATCAACTCTCACTCGGTTTGTTTCCATTTGCGAAATTCGCCCTTTAGTTAGTTCTATCTCCAGATTTTATACATGACATATTTATTCAATATTTAATAATCTATACCTATAAAAATGGATTTCTGTCTGTCTGTCCCTATGTTCCTTATAGAATCGAAAAATACTGAACCGATTGGCGTGAAAATTTGCAAGTAGGGGTTTTTGGGGCCAGGGAAGATTCTCTCGATGGCAAAAAACCCGCCCCCATGAAGAGGGGGGGGGGGGCTCCCATACAAATCTATGCCTATAAAAATGGATATCTGTCTGCTCTATGTTACTTATAGTATCGAACACTACTCACAGAGAACAGACATCCAAGCGAAAGGTCCCTACTTGGATAAAACTTATGTCAAATTAGTTGGGAAACTATAGTGATGATGTCGCTGAAGGCGCATAAAATTCTATACTAAACTCACAACAGCTAGCTTCTGGCGCTAGCATAACGCTTATTGTCCATATATACTAGCGCCAGAGGAGCCAAAGGTTGTCAGTGTGCAAATCAAAAGAATCATTTAGTTGGGAAACTATAGTGGTGGTGACGCTAGCATATTAGGTGATTTTAATTTAAAATTTTATCCAAGAATTCCCAAAAAATTTGTTCCTGAATGGATGTCTGTTCTCTGTGCACTACTGAACCGATCAGAGTGAAAATTTGCATGTAGGGGTTATTGGTGCCAGCGCTTCATACATCCACAATTTGAGAGCGTTGTCCATTCGCCTGGTGTTTTCAGCGTTGGGTGCTGTATATCCAAAGATCCCATTCCTGTCGAAATCCGCAGCTATAGTACCGCTCACGGCGAGGACCACCACGCACCTGGAAGCAATGTCTTCGGCCGAGAACGGAAGCATGTATCGAAATGTACTCCGATTGTACCATAGTAGACATAACAGCACAGAGAACAGACATCCATTCAGGAACAAATTTTTTGGGAATTCTTGGATAAAATTTTAAATTAAAATCACCTAATATGCTAGCGTCACCACCACTATAGTTTCCCAACTAAATGATTCTTTTGATTTGCACACTGACAACCTTTGGCTCCTCTGGCGCTAGTATATATGGACAATAAGCGTTATGCTAGCGCCAGAAGCTAGCTGTTGTGAGTTTAGTGTAGAATTTTATGCGCCTTCAGCGACATCATCACTATAGTTTCCCAACTAATTTGACATAAGTTTTATCCAAGTAGGGACCTTTCGCTTGGATGTCTGTTCTCTGTGATAACAGTATGATTGAGGGTAGCCTCTCGTGCGATCGCGTACCCCGTAAGCCACCTTGAACGCGTTTCGAACGCTCTAGCTTGGTGATGACACAGAGATATTTTGATATTGCTATTGCAGTTGAAAACCGTAATAATCGACTCGCGATATTCGCTTTTATTCTTGTTCTGTGTGTCGCAGCTACGTCGCACGTGGTGCGCTGTGATCGCACATTGATGCACTATACAGCGCACTACGTGCGACGTAGTTGCGACACGCAGAACAAGAATAAAAGCGAATGTCGCGAGTCGATTATTACGGTTTTCAACTGCAACAGCAATAAGTTAAATAAGAGGTGGATTCGTCCCAAAATTGGTGTACGTGGTGCTGTCCTTCTTCGGCCTGCCTTTCTTTTCATATTGCCGTTTTCGTTTTTGTGGTGTAGCTACACCGTTTGGTGCTGCACTTTTCGCTGGATAAACGAACGCTCGCGGTACAGCAGCAGTGAAGTGGTATGGGTAGCACAGAGAACATCCAAGCGAAAGGTCCCTACTTGGATAAAACTTATGTCAAATTAGTTGGGAAACTATAGTGATGATGTCGCTGAAGGCGCATAAAATTCTACACTAAACTCACAACAGCTAGCTTCTGGCGCTAGCATAACGCTTATTGTCCATATATACTAGCGCCAGAGGAGCCAAAGGTTGTCAGTGTGCAAATCAAAAGAATCATTTAGTTGGGAAACTATAGTGGTGGTGACGCTAGCATATTAGGTGATTTTAATTTGAAATTTTATCCAAGAATTCCCAAAAAATTTGTTCCTGAATGGATGTCTGTTCTCTGTGTGGGTAGGTTGATATTTTCCGATCTGCACCAGCTACACTCTCTTTTTTTCTGGTGCAGAAAAAGTGTAGCAATGGTGTAACACAAAAATCGAAAACGAACAGGTTTGGTGCAAAAAAGCTACATCGGTGTAGCCTCGGTGTAGCTACACCGCAAAAACGAAAACGACAATAGAATGTGTCTGAAAAAAGATGGAAAAAGAAAAAAACTACAAGGTATACAGCCCTAAGGGTTGTACGAAAGGGTGACGTAGGACTGTGTCATATAATACTCATTACATTGATAACATGTTTTAATCGATGAAGTATAACCACAGAGAACAGACATCCAAGCGAAAGGTCCCTACTTGGATAAAACTTATGTCAAATTAGTTGGGAAACTATAGTGATGATGTCGCTGAAGGCGCATAAAATTCTACACTAAACTCACAACAGCTAGCTTCTGGCGCTAGCATAACGTTTATTGTCCATATATACTAGCGCCAGAGGAGCCAAAGGTTGTCAGTGTGCAAATCAAAAGAATCATTTAGTTGGGAAACTATAGTGGTGGTGACGCTAGCATATTAGGTGATTTTAATTTGAAATTTTATCCAAGAATTCCCAAAAAATTTGTTCCTGAATGGATGTCTGTTCTCTGTGGTATAACTTTATGTCTGATCATTAAATCAAAGACTAATGCAAACTGCATTTATGGCATATGCATGTTTGAGTATCTGTGAGTATCATTGTTTGAGTGTTTATTTGTAAAAGAAGAGCGAAATGTTCTGATTTAATTCTTCAACGGATTGAGGCCATTCAACGTAAATTTGTGCGTTTCGCCCTACGACTTTTACCTTGGAATGATCCTCTAAATCTTCCAAGTTATGAAGATCGGTGTAACCTTATTAGTCTTGATACCTTGGTACTACCACAGAGAACAGACATCCATTCAGGAACAAATTTTTTGGGAATTCTTGGATAAAATTTTAAATTAAAATCACCTAATATGTTAGCGTCACCACCACTATAGTTTCCCAACTAAATGATTCTTTTGATTTGCACACTGACAACCTTTGGCTCCTCTGGCGCTAGTATATATGGACAATAAGCGTTATGCTAGCGCCAGAAGCTAGCTGTTGTGAGTTTAGTGTAGAATTTTATGCGCCTTCAGCGACATCATCACTATAGTTTCCCAACTAATTTGACATAAGTTTTATCCAAGTAGGGACCTTTCGCTTGGATGTCTGTTCTCTGTGGTACTACGGCGTGAGGTTGCCAAGGCTACCTTTATCTCCGATATCCTAACATCATATATTGACTGCCCCGACATTCTACAACTGCTGAACATAAACATCCGCCGTAGAACTCTTCGATCCCATGCTTTTCTCTACCTGCCTCTACTCTACCTGACGTACCAACTACGGTAGAAACGAGCCTCTCAGTAGCACGTGTCGTGTTTTTAATCAATGTTACAGTGTGTTCGATTTTAATTTATCTCGTACCGTTTTAAAAGAAAAAATTCGTCGTGCCTTGAAATAAATGTAACTATTATTAATCATGTTATAAGTAAATTATTACTCCCAAGCTCAAACTTTTGTACTATTAGTATTTAATGCAATGTATTCCTAGTTTTAAGTGTTAAAAAAGCTATGTATCATTTGGTGGAAACTGTCCCAGGTAACCAATAAGCATTTCCAATGCAATTTAAAAGCAAGCCAATAAGCATTTAAGTTGCCTTAAATGCTACTTAAATGCTATTTTGGCAAAATATGCGGCTACTTTACTGCTAGCCCTCTAATAGTGCTGACAATGCTTATTTCTAGCTAGTTACCAACAAGAAGAATTTAAATAGAATTGTGGATGCCAATTTACAACAGTTATGCAGTCAAAAAGCTGATAAACAACAACCTGCAGTATAAAACGCCAGGGATGCTAATAAATGGCTAATTTACTGCTTATTTTAATGCTTATTGGTTACCTGGGGTTGGTACAAAAAGATAGAAGATTTTGTGCCTACTGGAGAAAGAATGTCAAAGCTGTTCCACTCCAGCGGGCTTTTCCCTTCTCAAATAAATAAATAAATTGAATCAATGGTGGTTTTGAAAAAACCGTTTGAAATTGTTTGGTGGCCCTGAAAAGAACTATGTTTAAGCTGATAGCACTTCTTAAAAATCAGTACTATAATTACTGTTGCCAATATATAGATGGATGTCGCTATTCGGTCCTTTAGACTCTAGGATGATGGTTGCCCGCTAATACAGGAGTGATAGGAAATACCAAATCACTGTAAAGTAGAAATGGATTAGTTTTATCAAAATACTGACCGTCCGTCAGTGCGATCTTGCGATAAATAAACAGACGGCGAACCTAGTGTGCTATTTTATAGTCACTGGCACTGCCGTTGCTACTTGTAAGCTAGTGCAGGTGTGGGAGAAACCAGATCGGCTGCTGCTGTACTATCCGTACTCTACCCTAGCCATACACATCATCATGTAAATAAATATTATGCAACAGGTCAAAACAAAACACAACTCCGACCGTATTGAGACACACGGCGGGCACCGAACGCAAGCACCAGCGCCATGCATACACTTCACAAGTGCACGCATTCTGCTGAGCTGGCTCTCCGACCTGTCGGTGGCCTATGTGACTCGGTGTAAGGATTCGAATTACAATTCCAGAACCAAATGTAACGAACAAAGTATCTTTCTGTCCCAGTAGTCTATCTCTTTTTAGCTTTAAGAATGCATTTAGAATAAGGAAAATATCGATATGCATTACCGATATTTTCCACCAAAATTTAACTATAAAAGTAAACCCTTCAAATAATAAAGCAAGCCATTCTGACTTCAGACTTAGAGTACTCAATGCGACCCCAATCGGGCTATCGCCGACGGAAGAAATAAGTCCCTTGAGCAACCCCGAGATCCATTGATGTACCACGGGCTATTGCTAAAAGTCGAATAGTTATAGTAAATCTCGGTAAACCGTCCGCTTCGGTAAATGTAAAACGAGTAGTGAACAGTGTACTTTATACTGCTGCTGCTCAAATAATTATCCGTATGGAACGTTAACCATTTAGAAAGTGTAGAAAATTTTTTCCATTTTTCAATTTACTATAGCTCTCATAAGAACTGTTTAAGACCACAAATGCTGCTGAATTTACTGCCAGTCAGTCGTTCCGTTTCCGTTTACCATCAGTGTAGGTTTACGGTAATTGCGATCGAAGTTGCCGCCAAAATGCCATCGGCTTTGCCTCCAATTACCATTAATGTTACCACTAACAACCAGTGTTGCTGCGAAATGTCCTTGGTCTTGCCACCAATTGCCATCCCAAGCCCTTGGTTTGCCTCCAATTGCCGGTGTTTCCGCCGAAATTCCATCGTTTTTGCCTCCATTTGCCATGTTGCCCCACCAATAGCCGTCGACGGTAAATACTGACCGTCCGTCAGTGCAATCGTGCGATAAATGAGCAGACGGCGAACCAAGTGTACTATATTATAGTCACTGGCACCGCCGCTGCTACTTGTAAGCTAGTGTAGGTGTTGGGGGAAACCAGATCGACTGCTGCTGCTGCTCAAATGATTATCCGACGCTGAATGAGCAAGCATTTTCCATGTTTACCATGGTATAACGCAAAATGTAACGTTAACCATTTAGAAAGTGTAGAAAAATCTTTCCATTCTTCAATTACATTAGTTCTTATAAGAACTGTTTAAGACCACAATGGTCTGCTGCTGAATTTGCTGCCCGTCAGTCTATCCGTTTCCATTTGCCTTCAGTGTTGGTTTGCGATAATTGCCATTGAAACTGCCGCCAAAATGCCATCGGGTATGCCTCGAATTGCCATTAATTGCCGCAAAAGCCCTTGGATTTGCATCCAATTGCCGGTGTTGCCGCTAAAGTGCCATCGTTTTTACCTCCAATTGCTGTCGGTGTTGCCGCCAAATGCCGTTGGTTTCGCCCCCAATAGCCGTCGATGATAAATACTGACCATCCGTCAGTGCGATAAATGAGCAGGCGGCGAACCAAGTGTACCATTTTATAGTCACTGGCACTGCCGCTGCTACTTGTAAGCTAGTGTAGGTGGTGGAGGAAACCATATCGGCTGTGTCGCATCCAAAGTCCTTCCTCTTATTGCCACCCATGACGCAGCACGCAGCAAATTGCTAAAGCGTCTTTCGTCCACGAAAATATCCAACAGAATGAGTCTCACTGCCAAATGACTGTTCGAATCCCAACGATTGGAAAGTCCCTCTCTTTCTCTTTCCAACGACCTATCTTTCTCCTCCCAACGGCTTATCTTTCTAAAAGTGCCTACATACAGAGTGGCGACACTAGAAAGATATTAAACATTGCATATATTCGAATAACATGTCGTCACTCTGCTTAATACGTACGCTATTCATACTCTTTTCCGATGTTCGCTCTGCACAAATCAACGTCATGCTATCTCAGTCTAACTCGAAGGTTGGAGATACTTTCCGTCGACTGAGAAGAATGTGCCATCAAATAGGCTCTCAATTTCCGAACCGATCGTTATTGCAAATCGGCTCTCCGCGTCAGAGCTGCCACGAATACAGATATTTCTCTCACATGCTGGTGAGTTTCGAGCATTTGTACACTCTAATTTGTGGATATGCAAATTAAACTTTAATCTTACTTAGTTTTCATTTATACTAATCCATGTCATACATACTACAGGCTGCTGCTGCTTAAATGATTGTCCGACACTGATTGAGCAAGCTATCGAACAATTTCGCATGTCTGCGACGGGGATAATACAAAATGTAACGTAAAGTGCATCGTGTGGGATTCACGTTGGCCATTTCCCGCTGATTCCGCTTGTCTTCGGGGTCGGTGTTGCCGTCAATAGCCATCGATGTTGCCAATTGGATTGGAAAAGGGGTGTGGCTTACAAAGTGGTCTCAAAGGTTATCATTTGGATCCAAATCCTTTGGTGTATCTAATTGTCGTCCGTGCCTGTGAAGCTAGGCGATCATAAGGGAAATGTATGGGAAAATTCGACCTTAAAACTTTACACACATTTTCACTACAGCGTATAAAAAATTATTATTAATATGTTACTATAAAATTGTTGGACATTTTATCTATCCAACGACAGATTAACTGTTTTGTTTCGTTCAGTAGTATACTAGCTATTAGCGTTTGAAATATTTCATTCAAACGTTACACTTCTATTTTTCGTTTTTACAAAGTGCTACCACAGAGAACAGACATCCAAGCGAAAGGTCCCTACTTGGATAAAACTTATGTCAAATTAGTTGGGAAACTATAGTGATGATGTCGCTGAAGGCGCATAAAATTCTACACTAAACTCACAACAGCTAGCTTCTGGCGCTAGCATAACGCTTATTGTCCATATATACTAGCGCCAGAGGAGCCAAAGGTTGTCAGTGTGCAAATCAAATGAATCATTTAGTTGGGAAACTATAGTGGTGGTGACGCTAGCATATTAGGTGATTTTAATTTGAAATTTTATCCAAGAATTCCCAAAAAATTTGTTCCTGAATGGATGTCTGTTCTCTGTGGTGCTACCCAGTCCCAGTATAGTAAACAAAGACGTTGTCCTACGTCAAAATAAGTTTTCGTTCTAACATGCTAATGGCGAATAGTCCGTAATTGGTAGAGCACCCTCAATCATCACGTTCCATCTGTTGGAATTCCATTTGAATGAAGACTGTAAAGTACACTCAAAATAATCCGCACATAACTAATGGAAAATTTCCATTATGAAAATCCTTATGATTATTATGTGCCACATATAAACACAATCCGCCCAGAAGTACACATGAAAATTATATGCATAGGAATCAAGGGGTCGGACACTCAGCACATAGTGCCCGGGCACTGCAGAGATATCAAACGGCACACCTCTAAAGCCTTATAAAAATAACATTTATAGGGCTTTACACACCTCCGATTCAATTTTACATATGAAATGGGAGCACTGCCAGTTGTCAAAATCATCTCGCACGGTTGCCAGATCTATCAGATTTTAACGAATTTAACAAATCTTGCAGTTCGGCACTTTCGGTACAGCATCGGCACAGTTCGGCTTGTTTCAAGTCGCCTAACATAAAAACGGTTGTGCCGAGTGACCGACCCCTTGATAGGAATAGTATATGCAAATTTTAAAAACACATAAATGGTAACTGTTTGGCACTTACTGGGCACATGGAAAAAATCTATGTGTGAAAATCATAGAAACTATACGAAAAGTTTTCTCAGTGAGGGTAGAAAATATGTCATCCTATTGATTCTAACTAATTATCAATTGATTGAGGTCTAATATTGTAATGGGCTTGGATAAGATGAAATGCATAATTAACACAAATAGTTTGTGGTATTAATGTGTGTGAAACCGCAACTGGTAGTATAATGTCCCCGATAATAAAAATAGAAATAAATTATTTTCTGTTTCTGTTTGCAGCACGAGGTGGGGCAGTTAGAGCCAAGTCTGTCCGGGGCTGAGATAAGGTGGTTGTGATAATGATAAAAGAATCCTTGCGGATAACGCTAGCGCCATAATGCGTTGGTGATTATGGATTAATGAGGAGGAAGAAGAGTGACAGAACTTGGCTCGTTATAATTGTGTAGGGCAGAAGCACCGGTTTTAGCCATAGTACCTGTTTTGGCCATACATATATTTAAGTGTTAATTGATGAAATATATGGCTAATAATACAACTTTAGATGCAACTAAATCAAATTTCAGATATTTTTCCATATAACTTATATGAAAACTAATATTAGAAAATTATTATTTTAGGAATATTGCAAAAATAAAAAAGGACTCCCTTAATTTCCCGCATAATCAATTGCCAGCATAGTACGACTGGAACTTTCAGTACATAACATTTATTATCTAAAATTATTTTATTTTCGTTGGGTTTTTCCATATGGTATAATGGATTATTTCTCAAACCATATCGATTATATAATAAACGTAAATAAGTCTTTTTTATATAAAAAAAGCTTTTTAGTCATAGGAGGCCAAAAACTTTCGCTGTGCCGCTTTTGGCCATACGTCATAGCGTTTTCATATTTCATATGCCCGTTTTCGCCATACGTAAAATCTATTGATATTTAGTTCTGAAAATGTGGTCGTCGGGTTCCAAAATTTGTTTTTTTCTTACCGCTGGAAGGCACAGGCAGTGAATTACTAAATTGAGTAATTTATTACACTCAAGTCTTTTTTTACACGGTTTGTTTTTGTCGATTACTCGAAAACGGTGCAGCTAAGGAACTATTTACAATCTACGTGAGGAATGTCGAGCTACTCCCAAATGTACTGAGAAATAAATAAATGGTTTCTAAGTTACCCCGTTCTTAATACTCAAAAAACTAAACGGTGTAAAAAAAGTACTTGAGTGTAATAAAGTTATTGATTATTAGATATTCTTTGTTCAAAATATGATGGCTTCATCGAAAAACATTGCCTGTCAGGTGTGCAATCAAAGTATCTTCAGAATATGCGAGCCATAAAAAATACGGTATCTAAGGTCTACCGTACGAGTGGCAAGTGGCAGAAAACCACAATACGGAGTACCGGAACGATACTGTCCAAGGAGAAGGAAATGATTGTTTCCTGGCTTATTAAATGCTACGTCGCGATTTTATAGCGCAGCACCGTACGTAGTTATTCAATGTGAAGGATTTTCTTACCAGAAACTCTCGGGATACTCCAGGATTAAAAGAAGATTTCTCTCTGCATAAGGTCTTGGTCAAAGAGAACGGGGTTGGATGACCACTAATAATTTGAAAAGCCATATGAAAGCCATGTAAACACTAGAATATATTAAATAAACGGTACATTTAGTTTTCTCAAAGGGAAGTTCAAGTTTTGCTTTCATATCTCGATAGGTTCTAATGTTCCTCGATTATATAAGATTGTATACTACATCACACTTTAACATAATTACCCTTATTCTGCGAGGCGAGTGACGTGACTATGTTGCAGTCACCGCGAATCAGGTGACAATTGTCACCTAGGTGACTCACCTTGTCACTTAGGTGACAAGGGTTTCTTACCTAGGTGACACGATTGTCACTTAGGTGACTCGACTCGCCGTGGCGAGTCACGGCGAGTGACAATTGTCGTATTGAGTCATGTGACTCGCAGAATAAGGGTGAATGTTAGAAAATAATCTATTTCTAGAATAGCATAATTTTTTTTGTTTATTTTCGCTATAAGCGACGATTCCTGTAATCTCTGGGATTAAGTGGTTCAAACAACAGCATCTTCAGAAAGGCTAATTACTTTTGGCCTTACGATACCTAGTGATAATTACTCACGATCACAATATTTAAAGAAAACTATGTTTGAAATCCAGATATCAAAAGGTTGTTACTCCCTTTTCAAATGTTTGAAGGCAATTCATCAGTATATTACAATATCTCAACAATCTGTCCTATGTAAAGCTGAAAGTTGAATGCCAATTTTTTGCAGTCGTGGTTTATGATAAACGCTTTTGTTTTACAGTATCGTAAATCGGATAATATTGTTTCACTGATTGCATCCATAGCAAGCAATCAAATAAAACAGAAGTTGTTGAATCATCGGTCATGAAAATTATCCAAAAGATTTCCCATACTTGTTTATATTACTGCAAAAACGGATTTATAACTGAAAACTGCTTAAAGGATTAAAAATAATTTCAAATAAACTTAAGCATAAAGAAAAAGTGATTCTCGTTTTGTATATTTAAAAAATAAATAATTCAGTAAAATAGATTACATGACAGTTTAACTTGTTTTGCGATACTTTTTCAGCAGGGTGGCCAAAATAGGAACACAGAGTGGCAAATAGAAGAACACTATGGCCAAAACAGGAACCCAGCAGAGGTTTTTCAATCGACAAAAATTGAAACAAAAAAGCATATTTCCATCAAATAAACCTGTATATTACGATGATTAAGACTAAAATTATCCGTTGATGATGTGTAAACATATTTAGTTTATTAGAATTTTATAAAACATGATCAATATCCTTGAAAGTTTGCCAAACTATGGCCAAAACTGGTGCTTTTACCCTACTTGGTGAATATAGAATAAGATGGCTTGTACTTATCTTGTTTTCTCCTTCCTTTGTTTGTTTCCTCGTCTTGTTCGTAGTCGATCTTAATTAAGACTAAAGCAAGCTCCACGCCGGCCGTCCTCTCCATCGTTGTCACCAGTGCAGTCATCTGTGGCTGATCTCTTGCCTCCCCTCACGACAACATTGTTGCCGTGAGAAGAAGCGATAGAGATCAGGCAGAGAAAGAAAAGAAAAGAAGAAATTTTTAGTCAACATGTTGATCGCAATTTTCGAGTTAGTAATATCACGAGAATTCTATGTCTGTCCATCACCTATGCTACTACCGACTAACTACTCGCTAGGATGGACGCTACTCATCTCCCAAATACCCATGTCATCACGATTGACCCAGCGCTGTTCAATAACCTATGCTCACTAAAAACCACAGCCGCCTCTTTATCTACCGTCTTTGCAGTATTGTAGCTGTTGGCGTAAATTTTCGAATATTTTGTGCGGAATATTATTCAAGAGCAATATTATCGCTCAGAACTATCGAAAAACTACTTGAACTTCCGAAAAATAGGGCAGATGCGATATAATGAGGACTGGTACTCGCTCGTATTATTTCTGGTGGCATTAATTGCATATTTGTAGCGGTAGTCAACCGATTTGTCGGTATGCTCTTCAGACCGTGGTCAATTGAAATGATTCTGTAACTAAGAAGGGATGAGGTGTATCAAGAAGAACTTCACTTGGAGATATGTATATATGCCGTGTTAAGTCTTAAGTGCAAGCTGTCACTGAAGCAAGACTTAATAAGATGTTAACGACGTTGATAATTCTGTGAGGATGGTATTGAATCGAAAAAAAATCCTCATACCATGGCCATGTATTATGTACTATGACCCCATTTAAGGAAGTGGGAATGATGGTATATTGAGGACAGCCCTTCGCTATCGCTTGAATCAGCCAGAGAATCGAATGCCTGTTTTTACTTGAAGAAGTTTTAACTCTAAAAAGATTTAGTTAGAAATGGAATTTCAGTTGAAGTCTGCCAGCATTGGGCAATGGACAGAACAAAATATATATCGAGGCTATAAAGCTTTTCGAGAGATCCACTAAGTCCGACCGCGACGACAGCCGCAAGAATGGAGAGGAACAGGCCGCCGGTGAGTTGCCACCGTTCGACTTGATGGACTCTCCGACAGAGGCTCATCAGCATTAGGAGGGCCCTTGGGAGACAAACAGCGTCATTCATGATCATTTTATGTTGTTAGTTGAATACCGTTAACGCGGTTAGTCACAAGACATGCAAATCATTCTAATAAAGGAGGGAAATAAGAAAAAAAAATAATTATAATTAATTACATCCAAAACAATACAATAGAGGTGACAGTAACAGCAACGATAGCAATATTAGTAATAATAGTAATAACATAGGAAACTGACACAGGAAACACAGCTACTGAATATAACTTCTTGCCCATTAATAATTGTAGTTTGGCAGCATAGGTATAAGAAGAATTTCCGACTCATCATAGAACACTCAAACATATATTCATTCGTACCTATACACCCATGCACACTCATACATGCATACACATGTATACATGTACGTGTGTGTATATTTTTCAGTGCTGTGCTGTCCATAATCGCATAACAGCCACAAATTCTATGGCAATCTCATAGAAAATGTCTCGATTACGCAAATCATTTTTGAACACTCGTTCGTTCTAACTAGCGATAATTTTTAATTTTCATGAGTAAGTCAAAATCTCATGAATGGTGGGTAGGATTTGGTTTCAGTTTTCTAGAGAAATTTCTGTGCATACCAGCAATTCATCTAGGGAACTGAGTAAGCCCTCCCGGTGCTTCGGCCCAAACGGATTGAATTTAAAATCAAATCCGTTCGATTTCGCTCCATTCCGCTTTACGAGACACATGCTACACATAAAGCTAAATTATGCAATACTATACTACATACTACACATATATCTAACTTAAACTATGTATATTACATTCTACATGCGGAATAGGCGAATTCGACCAAACTAAGAGCTACCGTTCGCTACCTGGTTGTGATTATTGGAACTACAAAAGAAGTGCAATTCCCAAAATGCTTGCTGGCACCTATATGGAACTCGACTTTAAATGTAATATTTTATTGAATTAACAACAGTGGGAATGATGAAAATGGATAATAAAGGTAAGAAAAAGCATTACCTTTCATTTGATATATATTGTTTCTGTTTCGGGAGATTATTAGAGCTTCGCAAGTGTATTTATGTTTACGAACTGATAGGTTATATGTTTGGTTCTTTGCGCAGATGATGCTTATCACGAAAATAAATCCGTTAGCATTTGAAAACACATTGGAAAACACTGAAGACTGAAAATAATTGGTGATTCTCTATCCAGGATATGTAAACTTTACAGCTGACTCCATGTACTTTTGTTTCATGCGGTACAAAATTAAACATTAACATTTTTCTGCCATAAAGTTAATTAATTCGAATATTTTCACTTACCTTAACGTAGATAAACAAATTTCTTCCAATATTTCGCTATCTAAATTCCTGACAATTGAAAGGGTTAATCAAAAATTGCATTTTATTTCAGCTTTTTTCAAAAATGTATGGAGCTTGACAGCGATTTTACTTTTCATCACTTTTTTTATGCAGCGCCTCTAAGCGGGCGATAGCTTGTCAAAAACGCCTATTAAGTTTAGGATTGTGCCGAAGTGCGCGACAAACCACCTACCCATGGGAGGGAAAAATAGAAATAAATTATTTTCGATAATAAATAAAATGATTATAAATGATCGTTATAAATGAACAAAATTAAAATATTGTTGTTAAATGCCCAATTTTACCCAACTACATATTAAGAAGAAAAAAAACACTCCCACATTCAACCACTGGCCGCATCTATTAATCATTCCACAAATAGAGCCTCTGTTTCGTGGGTAATAAACTTTTTCCCTATCATGATTCAAATTCAAACCCAAATGGATTGAAATATGAACATTTCGCCCGAGTAGTAGGATTAGGACAAACCAAGATTTACCAACGATGTAGTCGATTACTCACTGGATTCGGAATAAGTTACCACAGAGAACAGACATCCAAGCGAAAGGTCCCTACTTGGATAAAACTTATGTCAAATTAGTTGGGAAACTATAGTGATGATGTCGCTGAAGGAGCATAAAATTCTACACTAAACTCACAACAGCTAGCTTCTGGCGCTAGCATAACGTTTATTGTCCATATATACTAGCGCCAGAGGAGCCAAAGGTTGTCAGTGTGCAAATCAAAAGAATCATTTAGTTGGGAAACTATAGTGGTGGTGACGCTAGCATATTAGGTGATTTTAATTTGAAATTTTATCCAAGAATTCCCAAAAAAATTGTTCCTGAATGGATGTCTGTTCTCTGTGAAGTTACTCCAACACGGAGAAGAATGTATGGCAAAAACAACCATATTTTAGGTTGCTTCAACCAGCTTTTCACATTGAAATTTGCGTAAATATACACTTGGTTACTTTGACAAACCGCGATGCTTGAAATTAACTAAAATATTAGGTTGTTTTTGCTTTAGGAATTAACTTCAATTCAACAAATATTTGTTTGAAATAACCAGAATCTTGGTTGTTTGGTTTTGACAGTTGATATCTTTTAGGTAATATCAACCAAACTTTATAATTTGATCTAAACAGATTTTAGTTTAAGGCAAACTGATTCGTCGTTTAAGTCAAACATTGAAACGTTTGAAACAAACTAATATTGCATTTTGAAATAAACCTGAAATGAACGTTAAATGTAACCAAAAATGTTGTTTGCAATAACCAAGAAATTTATTGAAACAATTTTTGCGGTTTTAAATATACATATGCATTGCCGTTGCAGTTTAAAACCGGATTCGGCATTCGGTTTTATTGTTGTTCTGTACGTCGCAAGTTGTGTGCTATATAGCGCATCACTGTGCGATTACAGCTCACCACTTCCGACTTAATTGCGACACACAGAACAAGAATAAAACCGAATATCGCAGGTCGATTACTACGGTGTTCCACCACAGAGAACAGACATCCAAGCGAAAGGTCCCTACTTGGATAAAACTTATGTCAAATTAGTTGGGAAACTATAGTGATGATGTCGCTGAAGGCGCATAAAATTCTACACTAAACTCACAACAGCTAGCTTCTGGCGCTAGCATAACGCTTATTGTCCATATATACTAGCGCCAGAGGAGCCAAAGGTTGTCAGTGTGCAAATCAAAAGAATCATTTAGTTGGGAAAGTATAGTGGTGGTGACGCTAGCATATTAGGTGATTTTAATTTGAAATTTTATCCAAGAATTCCCAAAAAATTTGTTCCTGAATGGATGTCTGTTCTCTGTGGTTCCACTGCATCAGCAATATCTTATAAGTGTATTTTCGGAAGACGAGACAATTTCATGAAAATAAAAAGTAATAAATAATCACTAGTTTTAAATTTATGTCAGCAACCTGTCGCTGGTGACCCAAATCGACTGCTTCGGCTTCCGGTCCACCTTGAGATCATTCGAGTACGTCAGCTTGTACGGGTTCTTCTCAACAACAGCCAGATTGTTACGATTGCACGATTTCGCCAGATCCCAACAATTAACGCCGCTCTGCTGGACCAAAGAGATAAACTGAACGTCTCGTTTTTGCCACCTCGGAAGTAGACGAATGACCACCCTTGTCTCGGCTTCCGATCAGTTTAAAGGTTTTACCAGGCCAAAGTCTTGCCAGATTGTTTCTTTTTCTTGTACCGGTGCAGGAATTTCGAACGCCGTAAAACTAGACATCGGATGATAAAAAAAACATACGATAACCATCACGATGAACTGGCGAAAGGGAAATCCTAAATATTCCATCCGATCAATGGAAGTTCAAATCAAAATAGTTTGCTCTCTGGCGAAAGGATTTTGAAATTGTATGAATAGTTGCTAATACTCTGACTTTTGAACTCACACCAACTAAAAACGTTGATGCCGAAACGCGACAAGTCGGCCACATAGGCAAAGGCATCGTTACACTGACCATCCTGGATGTCCACCACCATATTCATATTCAACGAGTACTGCCAGACTTGATCTGAAAGCAGAACGTACGTCAACAGCACCATGTCGGTGTGGAGGTCGAAGGTCAAGCACTTTGAGAGTACAAATTTGCTGCAGAATTGTTAGTGGGTCGATAACTCCGGTGTCCAGAACCCAAAGCCGATCGCATTTATCGACGTAAATTCGGTACAATGAAACCAACTTGCTACAGTCCGGATTCTCAGAATCCGATTGTGGGGAGTGGTGTAGAAGCTCCACCCCGGAAGCGGACTACAGGGAGAGCTGGAATTTTCTATCGGTGACGGCCTATAGGATAAAGTCGCAGGAACACCAGCATTCCAGCGGGGAGTAGTGATGCAGACGCGATTGATATCTCGTTGCATGACGGAATATACATGCATCTGCATGACACCGAAAAGTCGTATGGAAAATCATGTAAGAAAACGTGAGAAAACGGAATGAATAAATCTTTAATGAATGTTACTTGTTTCGGAACCTACCTCCGAGTATTCATACACGACCCAGGACAAACTGTATTTCCCACAAAAGCTTTATTTTTTCAGTCTTCCACTTGTGACGACGAACAGATCGCGAAAACGCGACGACCTACACGGCAAAAAATAATGACATCACCGCAATTTAAATTTTGGTTGGAATAAACATGTTTATGGTTGAAAATAAATAAACTTTTAGTTTGGATCAACTGATATTTAATTTGAAACAATGCGAGATAATCAAGTTGAAATAATGTGTAAAAGTCATTACTTTCAACTAGATTTGTGGATTTAATGCAAACAAAATTCGATGTTAACGTAATCAAAACTATAGTTTGGCTCCAACCAAATATATGGTTGTTTTAAACTAGCCACATTTGTAAAAGCAAACTAAGAACAAGTTTATTTTGAACTATCTTTAAGGTTGGTATTTGCGTAACCATAAATTTAGTTTATTTATACCAACGGTTTGTGTTAATTTAAACTAACACCTCAATTTGAATTTAGGTAAAATAACTGCATTTTGCAACCTAAATTTTGGTTGAAATAAACAAGATTATGGTTGAAAAAAGCAAACTTTTAGTTTGAATCAACCGATACTTATTTTGAAACAACGCGAATTAATAAAGTTGAAATAATGTGGAAAAGTCGTTTCTTTCAACTAGATTAGTGAATTTAATTTAAACAAATTCCGAAGTTATCGTAATCAAAAATTTAGTTTGGGCTTCAACCAAATTTATGGTTGTTTTAAACTGGCCATATTTTTCTCCGTGAAATTAGTACCATGGATGGTTGTGCCTGTTAAACTTGGAAAAAGGTGTCACGTATTTGCGGCCTCTGCCAAACCAAATACAACAGTTCAACGGGTTGAACTTATTTGTCTTCATGGGTTTCCGAATTTCAACACGTAGCTGACGCGTTTCACGTACGACGACGAACCAACATGATGATGAGATCACTACGTGCATGATAAAATAAAAACAAATCCGTCTTTGCGACTGACGAATTCTCCGGGACCAACCAAAACACAATTTTCGTTTGTTTAGTTGGTCGTTCTATTGTGGCTCTGGCTTCGCACTTATAATGAAAGTGCTGGAGTTTCCAAACGAAAAAAGCGTACCATTTTTCGTGGATCATTTTGATAAGAGTTCGCTGAAAGAAGTGCTTCAATGCAGCACCGGCTGCTAGTTGCAATGCGTTTGATTCCTCCATTTCGCATAGGAGCGCGAAATTCCGCAAGATAATAATCAGACGGATTTCGCCCGTGCAGAAGATTCAGTCACCACCATTCTGACCATTGAAATTAAAGTAAACGCCAGCAAAACTAATCAGATCGATTATCCCTGGGCGAAAACAAATCACAAACTGGCTGAGCAGCGGAATTCAATCGGGACGCCTTGAGCCGGATTAAAAATGATTTGCTCCACTGTCTTCCTTCTGTCGCAGCAAGATAGATGAATTAGTGAAGTCGAATGAAGCTGAGTTGAAGGAATTGGCACAGGATGAAAGTTTCAACTGACCGGCGGCGGCGGCTATAAATACGCTCCAGTATTTATTTTTATTGTACACCAGCATCCGGTCGAAGAGGAAAACGTTGTGTACACTGGCATTACTCAAACCAGGTAAGCTGCCGGAAACAGTCGATGAGTATTTCAATAAGCACTACAATACTGGAAAGAAAACCGAAAAATATATTAAATTTTAATAAAATAAATATAATTTTTATTTAAATCTTAATATTTACGATATCAACGTGCGCGAGATGACAAAAGCACTTGCGTGAAAACGGTGAAAACAAAAGCAATATCCTTCTCTTTTTTTCTCACACAAAAACCAAACTTCGTAGTCGCGAATTTCCCTCACGGAGAAAAATGTATGGCAAAAACAACCATATTTTAGGTTGCTTCAACCAGCTTTTCACATTGAAATTTGCGTAAATATATACTTGATTACTTTGACAAACCGCGATGCTTGAAATTAACTAAAATATTAGGTTGTTTTTGCTTTAGGAATTAACTTCAATTCAACAAATATTTGCTTGAAATAACCAGAATCTTGGTTGTTTGGTTTTGATAGTTGATATCTTTTAGGTAATATCAACCAAACTTTATAGTTTGATCTAAACAGATTTTAGTTTAAAACAAACTGATTAAATCTGTCAAGTCAAACATTGAAACGTTTGAAACAAACTAATATTATTTTTTGAAATAAACCTGAAATGAACGTTAAATGTAACCAAAAATGTTGTTTGCAACAACCAAGAAATTTATTGAAACAATTTTTGCGGTTTTAAACATACATACGCATTGCCGTTGCAGTTCAAAACCGAGTCTACCATTCGGTTTTATTGTTGTTCTGTACGTCGCAAGTTGTGTGCTATATCACTGTGCGATTACAGCTTACCGCTTTCGACTTAATTGCGACACACAGAACAAGAATAAAATCGATTATCGCAGGTCGATTACTACGGTGTTCAACTGCATCAGCAATATCTTATAACTGTATTTTCGGAATACGAGACAATTTCATGAAAATAAAAAGTTATAAGTTATCACTAGTTTTAAATTTATGTCAGCTACTGTCGCTGATGACCCAAATCGACTGCTTCGGCTTTCGGTCCACCTTGAAATCATTCGGGTACGCCAGCTTGTACGAGTTCTTCTCACCAGCCAGATTGTTACGATTTCGCCAGATCCCATCAATTAACGCCGCTCTGCTGGACCAAAGAGATAAACTGAAACTGAATTGTTGTTTTTGCCACCTCGAAAGTAGACGAATGACCACCCTTGTCTTGGCTTCCGATCAGTTTAAATGTTTTACCAGGCCAAAATCTCGCAAGATTCTTTTTCTAGTACCGGCATTGGGACTTCGAACGCCGTAAAACTAGACATTGGATGATAAAAAAGTATAAGGGTCCATGCCTAGTGGCACGGGCGCAGGCTTGAAGTAGGACTACGAATGTAGAGCAATTCGTCTCCCAATCGTAACACCGGACAGAGCATTTCCCACCAATTTAAGCCGTTCTGCTTCCGCGACCAAAATTTGGGTTTTCTAGCTTATTTAATATTCTATTATAGCAGCTTATTGTCAATTGCAAGTAAAATTGTACCATCCAAAGTGCGATATCGCTCATAAAAGTGCTATTTTGCATTAAATCGTTTCGGTATCTTCGGCGCACTTTTTCGTTATCTTCCAAGCAATAAGTGCGCCGAAGAAACCGAAACGATTTAAGCTAAAATAGCACTTTTATGAGCGATTGCACACTTATTGATTGGACAATTTTCCTTGCAATTGACAATAATAGATCGATGTTTCGAATCCAACACGGTCGGCGTAATTTACACTCCACACCAAACAATAACCGGCTGCTGCCGAGTTTTACCACCTTTGCCATGTCCAGAAAGGGAGATAAAATCGTAACTCTCATTATTATTTGTAACTCAAACAACGCGAAAATGATGCCGTTCGCAAAATCAATTCAACTGCTTCATATACTTATTCAGTAGTTCTTAAAAGAACTGATTGTTTTCTACCAGCTGTTAATAATACGAATCGAAGAAATTTACTGCTTGGCAGCAGCTTTCTTCGGACCAGATTCTCCGTTAGAACTTCTTTTGGCTTTAGAGTTTTCGATGCCTTTGCTATGGTCTTCATTGACTTAGTAATCTTGTTTCTCGCTAGCAAGTTTGGTAGGCGAACGAACCGGAAGCGCCAGTTCTTTGCTTGGACCAGAAAATTTTCATCTCTTCATAAACAAATTCGTTCGTCCTAAAAAGGACGTGTTGTGGTAAATTATGTGGTTGAAAATCCGGCCAGCAGAATGGCTTGAATGTTTGAAACAACACCTCCCAGGTGACAATGGTTACCGGACAGAGCATTTTCCATTGACTCAAGCTCTTCCGCTCCCCGCAACTATTTGGTTCTAATATAGCTGATAATAGATCGATGCTCCGGCAACCAACGCGTTCGGCGCACTCTACACCAAACAATGATCCGCTGCTGCTGCTGCTGCTGCCGCTGCGCTGCGTTTTACTAGTTTGTCTTTGCCGAGTCCAGTGAGGGAGATACAATCGCAACTCTCTGCTGTCTGTTCGGCACCGTACCGATGCCAATGCGAAAATGATGCCGTTCGCCGGCTTACTTCTGATTATATACCAGAGCAAACGGCAGCAAGTTGTAACAAAGGCGGATCAACGTAGGGTAGAGAATCATAGACACGAAAGAAAGGCGGTACAACGTACAACGAAACCGTACATTGTTTGAACAAAACCGGTGTCCGGTGGTTCCTTAATGAAGAGCTACCAGTTTCTGCAGAGCAACCTAATATGAAGCATCGTCTTCATGCCACCGAAAACCAGTGGAAAGGCCGCAAAGCGCGATAGGAAAAAGAAGAAGAAGCCACGCCACTAGGAGAGCAACGCTATTTTCTTTCATTTAATGCCGACAGGGATGGCACGGCAACGGGCATGGCAGACGTGCACTCACAGTTGTGTGTGGTTGTGCCGGGTGAGTTTGCCAAGCGCGCCGTCTCGGAAGGTACCAAAGTATAGCGGCCTATAGTAAATGTGTCTTGTCAGGCTTCTGTAACTATACAATTAGCCCTTTTTAGGGCCTAATATATAAATGAAGATGCAATTCGATTTTCTCACTAAACGCTTTGCCTAGAATTACGAAGTGGCGCAGTTTTCTTTTCAAAGAATTTTGCCAGGTAATGTGGCTTTTCCGTTTCATGCTTTCCAGAAAGAATCACGAAGTGGCATAATTTTGCATATGTAGGTAGGTATATGATCAGTTGTATTCAGTAAGTATGTTATAGTACAGGACAATTATTCAATAACTTTTTCTGCTCATTAACGAATGCTTTTATTGAAACTGCTTGCTTTTATTGAAACTGTTGGAAATTGGTGTGGAACTTTTATATTTAATAATTTGGCTAAACTATAATGGTCTTTTCGACTCCATAATGGATCTGTTGTGGGAAAGTTGCTGGAAAGAAGGCAACTTATTAAAACAAAATGAAACTGTGAATGCTTGCATCTGTTTGTTCATTTGTTACAATAACCTGATGCTTTTAACATGAGTTCGCAATATTTGTCGTAATGCCGTTTAAACATCCAATTACTGTACGTGTTAAAGCTTGGATAAATAAACTGCCAACTTGTCATGTGCATTTTTAAATGAGGAATATCATTCATGAGAAAAATCAATTCAACTGCTTCATATACTTATTCAGTAGTTCTTAAAAGAACTGATTGTTTTCTACCAGATATTAATAATACAAATCGAAGAAATTTACTGCTTGGCAGCAGCTTTTTTCGGACCGCATTCTCCTTGGAACGACTTTTTTTTGGCTTTGGATCGTTATTCTCGGTACCGATGCCCATGCGAAAATGATGTGGTTCCTCGGATTACCGTTGGTTATATATCAGAGCAAACGGCAGCAATTTGTAACAAAGGCTGATCCACGTAGAAAAGGGAATGGCAGAGAAGAAAATAAGGCGTGATTTTGTACGTTGTTTGAAGCTTCCAGTTTCTGTAGATCAAGCATCGTCTTCATGTCATGGCACCGACAACCAGTGGAAAGGCCGCAAAAAGCGATAGGAAGAAGAAGAAGCCACGCCGCTAGGAGAGCTACGCTATTTTCTTTCGTTTGTTGACTACGGCTCAGTCAAGCATAATATCAAGTTATAGTGAGTGTGGCTGGCTGCCGGGTGAGTTTGCCATGCGCGCGCCGTCTCGGAACGTACCGAAACAGTCACCAAAGTACAAATACTCATAGTAAATGTATCTGGTCAGGTTTCTGTAACTATCCAACAATTAGCCCTTTTTGGGGCCAAATATATACATGAAGATGCAATTCGATTTTCTCACTAAACGCTTCGTCTCGAATTACGAAGTGGCGCAGTTTGCTTTTCAGAGGATTTTGCCATGTAATATAGTTTAAACATTACTGGCGGGCTCGTACGTTCATACTTGATAAACTTCCAATTTGTCATGTTCATTTTAAATTGAGGAAAAATGTGAGAAAAATCAATTTAACTGCTTCGTACACTTATTCAGTAGTTCTTAAAAGAACTGATTGTTTTCTACCAGATACTAGTAATGCAAATCAAGGAAATTTACATCTGGGCAGCAGCTTTTTTCGTGCCACCTTCTCCGCTGGAACGACTTCTTTTGCTGTGCCTTTGCTGTGGATTCCATTGGCTTAGTAGATTTTTGTTCGGGGGCAGCCGCATATTTACTCCAGTAGTACAGCTTTAATCGGAGCCACCTTTACAGCTGTTAGCAAATTTAATTTGTTATCGTCCGTTTTATCAACCTTGAACGAATCGGAAGCGCCTGCTCTCTTTGTTTGGACCAGCTTTTCGACAGCTACCTAATTTCAAAACCATTTTCACGAATGTGACCAAGCACGACCATTTTCACGAATGTGAAACGTCACAATTGTGGCTGGCGGCGATTTACTTGAAGACGGCTTGCAGCGAAGATCCGTTGATTATTCAGGGCATTGCTAGCAGCGAAAACCATATCGTTCGCTGGCGGACGAGTCGATGGCTTCTTCGGTTTGTTGGCGTCTCGCTCAGTGAATTTGGATGTCTTCGATGCCTTATTCCGGAGAAGCAGCAAGCAGCAACAGCTAAAGCCTAACAATTTTCGAACGGATTCTATTACAAGGCGTAAACTAAATACAATCAAAGGAAGCTTAAACCATAGCTCATCTCGTATATATTTCTGTCATCTGTGCTTGGGAAGCATTGACGTGGGGAGGGAAAAAAATGAAAATATTGAATTAATGAATGTTCGTCTAATATTTTCTTAATTATTACATGTCTGTTAGGGAAACATGTAATAAACTATGTAGAAATGAATTTTTTGAAAAATTTCCAATCGATTGATACCAATATCTCTAGAATCTATTGAGGGATGACTGAGTTATAAGCGTGTAAACCATAACCACTTTTCGTTACATGTTCCCTTTTCGTTTTTCTGAAGTGCACCCCAATATAGAAATCAAAGAAGTAGTCCTACTTCAAAACAAACATACGATAACCATCAGGATGAACTGGCGAAAGGGAAATCCGAAATATTCCATCCGATCAATGGAAGTTCAAGTCCAAATAGTTCAATTGCTGACGAAAGGATTTTGAATTTGTATGAATAGTTGCTAATATTCTGGCTTTTGAACTCACACAAACTAAAAACGATGATGCAGAAACGCGACACGTCGGCCACGTAGGCAAAAGCATCGTTACACTGACCATCCTGGATGTCCACCACCAGATTCATATCCAACGAGTCCTGCCTAACTTGATCCGGTAGCAGAACGTACGTCAACAGCGCTTTGTCGGTGCGGAGGTCGAAGGTCAAGCACTTTGAGAGTACAAATTTGATGCAGAATTGTTAGTGGGTCGATAACTCCGGCGTCCAGAACCCACAGTGGATCGCATTTATCGTCGTCAATTCGGTACAATGAAACCAACTTGCTACAGTCCGGATTCCCAGAATCCGATTGTGGGGTGGTGTAGAAGCTCCAGTCCGGATGCGGACTACAGGGAGTGCTGGGGTTTTTTTTATCGGTGACGGCATATAGGATAAAGTCGCAGGAACACCAGGATTCCAGCGGGGAGTAGTGATGAAGACGTGATTGATATATCGTTCCATGACGGAATATACATCCATCTGCATGACACCGAAAAGTCCTATGGCAAATCATGTAAGAAAACGTGAGAAAATGGAATGAATAATCTTTAATGAATGTTACTTATTTCGGAACCTACCTCCGCGTATTCATACATGACCCAGGACAAACCATATTTCCCACAAGAGGTTTATTGTTTCAGATTTCAGTTTTCCTCTTGTGATGTGACGACGAACAGACCGCGAAAACGCGAGCGACGCGACGACCTACACGGCAAAAAATAATGACATCATCGCAACTTAAATTTTGGTTGGAATAAACATGCTTATGGTTGAAAATAAATAAACTTTTAGTTTGGATCAACTGATATTTAATTTGTAACAATGCGAGTTAATCAAGTTGAAATAATGTGTAAAAGTCGTTACTTTCAACTAGATTTGTGGATTTAATGCAAACAAATTTCGATGTTAACGTAATCAAAACTTTAGTTTGGCTCCAACCAAATTTATGGTTGTTTTAAACTAGCCACATTTGTAAGCGCAAACTAAGAACACGTTTGTTTTGAACTATTTTTAAGGTTGGTATTTGCGTAACCATAAATTTAGTTTATTTATGCCAACGGTTTAGGTTGATTTAAACTAACACCTCAATTTGAATTCAGGTAACATTAACTGTATTTTGCAACCTAAATTTTGGTTGAAATAAACAAGATTATGGTTGAAAAAAGCAAACTTTTAGTTTGGATCAACTGATACTTAATTTGAAACAATGCGAGTTAATAAAGTTGAAATAATGTGGAAAAGTCGTTTCTTTCAACTAGATTAGTGAATTTAATTTAAACAACTTCCGATGTTAACGTAATCAAAAATTTAGTTTGGGCTTCAACCAAATTTATGGTTGTTTTAAACTAGCCACATTTTTCTCCGTGCTCCCTTTTTCGCCTTTTTCACGTAAACCAAATCATTTTCATTGAACTGCTTTAAAATTCCGCCCATGTGGCGTAAAATAGCATGCTGCGAGCAAAATATTACACAAATTGCACGTAAATGATGATGTGCATCGATTCTATGTAATATTGCATTTATTTGTGTAAAAATTTTACGTCGAAACTGTGATAATATTACACGAAGTTGACGTACAAAAAAATGTATGTAATTTTACACGACTGTGCGGAATATAACATGATGATGTAATATTGTAACAAAATGGGTGGAATGTTATGTTTCATTTTTGTTTACATCTAATTAATGCGTACATCGTTACCATTCCGTGATTTCCGATTACAATTTTTTTTACTGTGTATGATTCATGTGTTATTCCTATGGAACTGTATTGCGATTATTATCTAAAATTTTTCTTTCATCGGTTTAGTTGTGCGCCTAACAGTTGCGCGCAGCTCTGTTCTGGTTGCTCGCAGTCAAAGTATCTCTTTTACACTCTTACGAAATCTCGTAAGAAACTGTCAACGCAAGAGTGATGAGAAAAACAACAATATTTCTCTCTTGCTCATCAGATGAATGCTAGGGTAGCTTGCTTCGTGTTTGCCCGTTCAAACATGGACAAAATTTTCACAAACGCAATCAGCATTTAAATTTTATCATTTTCGGTTAACGTAAGACATTGTAACTGTGTTGTTTGTAAGTCTGTACGTAATAGGACAAAACAAATGTTATCTAAGCAAAGAATAAGAGCATAAACATAAAAAACTTACACGTGCTTACACTGTCAATAATATATGATTTACCTTTGCGCACAACTATATTAAACTGGAAAACGAAATATTTTCACAGAGAACAGACATCCATTCACGAACAAATTTTTTGGGAATTGTTGGATAAAATTTCAAATTAAAATCACCTAATATGCTAGCGTCACCACCACTATAGTTTCCCAACTAAATGATTCTTTTGATTTGCACACTGACAACCTTTGGCTCCTCTGGCGCTAGTTTATATGGACTATAAGCGTTATGCTAGCGCCAGAAGCTAGCTGTTGTGAGTTTAGTGTAGAATTTTATGCGCCTTCAGCGACATCATCACTATAGTTTCCCAACTAATTTGACATAAGTTTTATCCAAGTGGGGACCTTTTGCTTGGATGTCTGTTCTCTGTGGCTGAAGGCGCATGAAATTCTACACTAAACTCACAACAGCTAGCTTCTGGCGCTAGCATAACGCATATAGTTCAGATATACTAGCGCCAGAGGAGCCAAGGGTTGTCAGTGTGCAAATCAAATGAATCATTTAGTTGGGAAACTATAGTGGTGGTGTCGCTAGCATATTAGGTGATTTTAATTTGAAATTTTATCCAAGAATTTCCGAAAAATTTGTTCCTGAATGGATGTCTGTTCTCTGTGGAAATACTGCGTAGTCAGCTGCAGATGTAGCCGTTGATTATCTGAACGGTAAGCGGGTCCGGCGGTATCGTTTCACAAATCCGTTCGAAACTGATTGAGTTCCGAATCGATGCGGACAAACTGCAAGGCTGCGGGTGCTTACAACTACTCACTACTGTCGATAACGAGCTGCACCACAATTTGCAGCAGATTTTTACCAGTTAACTGATATATTGCGGTTATTTACATAAATTTTCATCCTGTTGCGGCGGTAACCCGCATCGTCAATCACCGCAAAGAGAACAAGGAAAGGTGGCCAAATATTTTTTGGTTTATATGTGCAATTGTTACTGATGCTTTAGCAACTAAAAATACATAAAAAAACGTCTTTTAACCTTTTACATTCAAAAATATGTATTATATAAATCCATTGAATATCATAAGTATAAAAATATGTGTAAATAGTAACACAATTTAAGAAGTACGGAAAGGGGTTGCAAATATCTAAACAATAAAAATTAATCTATTTGTATGGCAGCTCTGGACAAAAGCACATCCTTCAATATTTGGCGAGGTCAGCATTGGGTGATAATGTATCGATATAACTGGTATCGATATTCGTGGACGAAATCTCGATATAGTTTTTTTTCGAAATAGTTAATTTCGGCATGCATATAACAGCTTTGTAAATGTTAACACGTTATACGGAGTGTTAAAAATAAATGTAAAATGCAGATCGTCACGTGATGCGAGCAATTTAGCTGATTATGCTTTCAGCTGAGTATACGTATCGATATGTGAAAAATATCGATATTCAAATAACGAAAATTCGTCAGCTTCGCTCAATACAGAATTATTTTGACAGCTTGCTATGAACTTTCCGAGAATGAAAAGATTTCTTGCAATGCACAATATAATTTCAAACACATTATGAATAATGCGGACTGTCTCCAACTTCATGCCGCTGTTTTTTTTATTTCATAAGTGAATCAAAACCGACACACTGGCAGGGGCAGATATGCGGCAACTTCAGTAAAATAATCTAACACGAACATATCCGAAATGATAACTTCGCTACTGGCGACATATTTTGGAATGATAACCGCTAGCCGGTAACTCTGCGAGCCGTAGAGTGCACTTATTTCAACACCTGCAGCTGCAGCTGCAAAATGAATATGAATTATTTGTTCTACAAGCACCGCCCAGGTTACGAATAAGCATTAAAATAAGCAGTAAATCAGTTGTTTATTAGCATCCCTGGCGTTTTATACTGCAGGTTGTTGTTTATCAGCTTTTTGACTGCATAACTGTTGTAAATTGGCATCCACGATTCTATTTAAATTCTTTTTGTTGGTAACTAGCTGCAAATAAGCATTGTCAGCAATATAAGAGGGCTAGCAGTAAAGTAGCCGCTTATTTTGCCAAAATAGCATTTAAGTAGCATTTGAGGCAACTTAAATGCTTATTGGCTTGCTTTTAAATTGCATTGGAAATGCTTATTGGTTACCTGGGTGGCACCCAGTAGTTGTTTTTGCCTTTTTTTGGTAAACGTAAACACACTTTTGACACTTGTAGCTCAGAAGCGCTGGCTTCTTGCTGGAAGATGATTTCCCAGGAATACAATGGGCACACTAGCGCCAATACTTGTCTAGAGGAATGAGGTCTGTTTTTCTGACAGCTCAAGCGCCCACACTGGCGAACACGAAATACGCGTGTATATACATGAAGTTTACCCAGTTTACCTCATTTTGGGGAACAGCTGATGCTGGAGGAACAAACCGACAAAAAGCAATTACTTATAGTTGTGTTTCTCCGTTTGCCACACTGCAGAGCACATATTTCGGTCAAATTTTCCATCCTGTTCCAAATTCAAGCACATATTTTGAAAATATGATGGTATTTAAGCCAGCGGAAGACGAAATTCATTCTGCACCTTGGTGACAAAGGAATGCATCTCTTTTGTTTACTGTTGTTGTTTGCCTCATTTTCAGGCACCAACACACATAACTGGAAAGCTCTAGCACAGAGAACAGACATCCATTCAGGAACAAATTTTTTGGGAATTCTTGGATAAAATTTCAAATTAAAATCACCTAATATGCTAGCGTCACCACCACTATAGTTTCCCAACTAAATGATTCTTTTGATTTTCACACTGACAACCTTTGGCTCCTCTGGCGCTAGTATATATGGACAATAAGCGTTATGCTAGCGCCAGAAGCTAGCTGTTGTGAGTTTAGTGTAGAATTTTATGCGCCTTCAGCGACATCATCACTATAGTTTCCCAACTAATTTGACATAAGTTTTATCCAAGTAGGGACCTTTCGCTTGGATGTCTGTTCTCTGTGGCTCTAGGGCTTTTGCTACACACACATGGAAGACATCTGTTGGGCACACATTGCATATTTTCTTATTCGATGCAGCAAAAACGTGCTGGATAAAATTATCATTTTTTCTAAAATTATTCATCATTTTAAAGCAACTAATAGTCAAAATAACCGACAAATGTTCCCTGAAATATATGCTGACTTTTGGTAACTAGGGTTTCGGTGAATTCGCGTTAAATCGGTGTCCCAAATATACTGATTTTTGAAGCAGTATACCACAGAGAACAGACATCCAAGCGAAAGGTCCCTACTTGGATAAAACTTATGTCAAATTAGTTGGGAAACTATAGTGATGATGTCGCTGAAGGCGCATAAAATTCTACACTAAACTCACAACAGCTAGCTTCTGGCGCTAGCATAACGCTTATTGTCCATATATACTAGCGCCAGAGGAGCCAAAGGTTGTCAGTGTGCAAATCAAAAGAATCATTTAGTTGGGAAACTATAGTGGTGGTGACGCTAGCATATTAGGTGATTTTAATTTAAAATTTTATCCAAGAATTCCCAAAAAATTTGTTCCTGAATGGATGTCTGTTCTCTGTGAGTATACGGCATAGGCCAAGTTGAAAGTAACGGAATATAAAATTGGTTTTAGCATAATAAATTGCTTTCTTAGCCGAAAGCAACTATTGGCTATTGATATTTGTTTAGTTTTATCCCGCTAACATAGGTCATAGTTACATTTTCGATCATTGCTACCGCGTCTTAGCTTATTTGTTGAAAATAATTTTTTTATTTAGTAAACAGATATATTACCTTGCCATATGTACACCGAAAAAACTATACACGTGCGTTTAATGTGCAGATCACATAGATATTCTCCTGGTGCTAATCACTACAGTTTCATAGGAATAAAACATGAATCATATTCAATGTTGAAACCATGGGTAAAACACTTTGAGATGATCGGATATTCACATCAACTCATCGTGAAAGCCACGTGAATTTTAAATAGAATGACATTTCATAAGAGTTACCCTTTGATTTAACGTGTAAAACCAGTGAAATATATATAAAAACTTACACCTTAATTTCATGTGGATTGCAACAGGATACGATCTAATGGTAAAACACGTGGATTTGCAGTGCGAAAGCAGTGACTACCATGTTGATTGAAGGTTTGTTGGAAAAACATGGTTGTTTAACTTGTTTCCCATATGAAATATTTCATTTCACGTTAAATCGAAGGGAAACGCTTTTGATACCCGAATGATTGGCAAATGAAGCTACATTATCAATATTTGGACGTTGAAATTCATGTGTAAGATCTCTTGGTAACGCCGTGGCTATTTTTATCAGTATACTAGCTGACCCGACAAACTTCGTATTGCCACAAATTAACCTGTGTTGTACATAAATCATGAATCTCGGATGATCTTTGTCATAATCTCGAGTTTTGCAAGTTTCTGAGGAGTTCAACCTTAGATGATTCATTTTGGCAGTTACGTAACTATTAAAGCATTCCAGGTAACCAATAAGCATCACCAATGCTATTCAAATATAGGCCAATAAGCATTAAAGTCGCCTTAAATGCTATTTTGGCAAAATATACAGCTACTTTACGGATAACCTTCTTATAGTGCTGACAATGCTAATTTACACCTAATTACCGACACGAATAATTTGAATACAATTTTGGATGCCAATTTACAACATCTATGCAGTCAAAAAGCTAATATACAACAACGTGCAGTATGAAATGCCAGATACGCTGATTTGCTGTATATGTTAATGCTTATTAGTTACCAGGAATGGGTAGTTTAATATACAAATTTACAATTTTTCCTCACAATAAAGTAGAAAACAACTCCCCTGTCCCCTCATTGCATAGCCGGAATGCGGATAGTAATATTCGCCATGATTGTACAACATTACGCCGAATATCATTTTGCGAAAAACCTTAAGCGGAATGTACCATTTCACGGAAAACTTTTGTGGAAAGTACCATTTCGCGATCCTCTCCTTACTCGCTGTCGCTCGTTCCAGGAAACCCAGGTAGACCTAGGAAAACAAATAAACCTAAACAGTAGTGATTTCTGCGGGGAGCTGCCTCCCCCCAGTGGCTGGCGCTTCCGACGGCGAGTCACCGGCAACACTCGCGGCCGTCTCGTCCTGAATGATCTAGTGTTGCTATAGATAGCTTTTGCGGTCTTGTTATTGAATAATGTTTTATGGAAGAGTCTCGAATTTCTCGTGTTCGATTAGTTTTTGAGTATCGCAAAAATTTCTGTTTTATTTGTATTAGAGTCCATATCCCCCTACCACCCCCGTGGTCTTTAACTATCATTCAAGACTCCAAAATCTCCCACATGCTAAATTTGGTTCCATTTGCTTGATTAGTTCTAGAGTGATGAGGTAATGTGTATTTCGTTTGTATAGGAGCCCCCCCTCCTAAAAGGTAAAGGGTCCTAATTCATCATAGAAAAAATGGATGCCTCCAAAAACACCCACATGCCAAATATGGTTCCATTTGCTTGATTAGTTCTCGAATTATGAGGAAATTTGTATTTCATTTGTGTAGAAGCCCCCCTTATTAAAGTGGGGAGGGGTCTTAATTCACCATAGAAAATATTCTTGCCCTCGAAAACTTTCACATGCCAAATTTTGTTCCAGTTACTTAATTAGTTCTCGAGTTATGAGAAAATTTGTATTTCATTTGTATAGGAGCCCCCCTCCTAAAGTGAGGAGGGGTCCTAATTCATCACAGAAAAAATTCTTGCCTCCAAAAACACCTACATGCCAAATTTGGTTCCATTTGCTTGATTAGTTCTCGAGTTATGAGGAAATTTGTATTTCGTTTGTATAGGAGCCCCCCCTGTTAAAGTGGGGAGGGGTCCTAATTCATCACAGAAAAAATTCTTGCCTTCGAAAACTTTCACATGCCAAATTTGGTTCCATGTGCTTGATTAGTTCTCGAGTTATGAGGAAATTTGTATTTCGTTTGTATAGGAGCCCCCCTCCTAAAGTGGGGAGGTGTCTCAATTCATCATAGAAAAAAAAATTGTCTCCAAACACACCCACATGACAAATTTGGTTCCATTTGCTTGATTAGTTCTCGTGTTATGAGGAAATTTGTATTTCTTTGGTACAGGAGCCCCCCCCCCTCCTAAAGTGGGGAGGGGTCCCAATTCATCATAGAAAAAAAAATTGTCTCCAAAAACACCCACATGCCAAATTTGGTTCTATTTGCTTGATTAGTTCTCGAGTTATGAGGAAATTTGTATTTCGTTTGTATAGGAGCCCCCCTGTTAAAGTGGGGAGGGGTCCTAATTCACCATAGAAAATATTCTTGCCCTCGAAAACTTTCACATGCCAAACTTTGTTCCATTTGCTTGATTATTTCTCGAGTTGTGAGGAAATTTGTATTTCATTTGTATAGGAGCCCCCCCCCCTCCTAAAGTGGGGAGGGGTCCCAATTTTCCATAGAAAATATTCTTGCCCTCGAAAACTTTCACATGCCAAATTTTGTTCCATTTGCTTGATTAGTTCTCGAGTTATGAGGAAATTTGTATTTCGTTTGTATAGGAGCCCCCCCTCCTAAAGTGGGGAGGGGTCTCAATTCATCATAGAAAAAAAAAATTGTCTCCAAAAACACCTACATGCCAAATTTGGTTCCATTTGCTTGATTAGTTCTCGAGTTATGAGGAAATTTATGTTTCATTTGTATGGGAGCCCCCCCTCTTAGTGGGGGGAGGGGTCTCTAACCATCACTAAAACCTTTCATGGCCCCAAAAACCTCTACATGCAAATTTTCACGCCGATTGGTTCAGTAGTTTTTGATTCTATAAAGAACATCCCGACAGACAGACAGACAGACAGACAGAAATCTATTTTTATATAGAAGATGAAGCAATTTATAATTTCTGTTTTAAATAAAGAAAATATATCATTTAAAAAATTTTGCTCTTCCCAGCCCGTGTCCCGTGATTTTGGAGGGAAAAAGCAACTCCATGACAGAGTGCAATAAATTTTTCGAAAAATTTGCACGAAGTATCCAAGTAGGGGAAAAGTTGTATGAATCAGAGGAAATTATCAATATCACCTCATTTAGAAAAATTAGGCAACAAAATATTATAGATATAATAACGTTCTTCGCTGGGCTGTTTGAAAAAGATTTTATATTATTCAACGCCGATAGTGAACGAATTAACGTATCAGCAGACCAGATCGAAACGGTACTGCATGATTTTCATGATAGTCCACTTGGAGGACATGTAGGCGCTAAGCGGATGCGTCAGAAAATTGGATCCTTGTATACCTGGGCGAATATGCGCCGGGAGATTGAGAATTACGTAAGGCAGTGTGATTCCTGCCAGAAAAATAAAATTTGTAAAGCAAATAAAATTCCAATGAAAATAACAACTACGGCCGCAGAACCGTTTGAGAAATTATTCGTGGATATTGTAATACTACCCGAGTCAGATTGGGGTAACAAATATGGCCTAGTCATGCAAGATGACCTGACTAGATTTTTAACAATTGCAGCCATCGGCAATCGAGAAAGCATAACGGTTGCACAAACTTTCGTAGAAAATTTGATTTGTAAATTTGGAGCTCCGGTGGAAGTAGTCACCGATAATGGAACAAATTTTGTTAGCGCACTAATGAAAGACGTGTGCAAAATTTTGAAAATTAAGAAAAGTACAAGGGTCCATGCCTAGTGGCACGGGCGCAGGCTTGAAGTAGGCCTACGAATGTAGTGCAATTCGTCTCCCAATACTAAAGCCGGTGATATTTGTATGAATTTCATATATAGATACTCAAGTTGCGCATTAAAGAATTGTGTTCTTACATGTGATACATGTTGGTGCAGATTTGGGGAATTATTTCGACCAGTTTCGGGTAGATGCAGATTATTTTTTTGCAGAAATCTGGCATTTCTGGTTCCGCTAGGCAGCTTTATACACATGTGTATGTGATATGATTTGTTTCGACTACATCATGGACACGCTGCTGTTTTGTTAAGGAAGGTTGGGAACACGATTACGATTCTGCCTGGACTGGCACTGGACCGCTGGCATCTGTATTTTGTTTCGTGATGCCGTAATTTACAGCAATTTGCCATTACGCTATGAAGGTCGTCTGTCTGGAAATGGCAAGGTCGCAGAAGTTTTACTATTTTCGCAGCTAAATAATAAACAAGCAAAGTAAACAATGAAAGTTTCAATTTAATCATTCGTAAGCAAAATACTGCACCAGTCTGGCAGCTTTGTTTTAAATAGATCGATGTTTCGAATCCAACACGGTCGGCGTAATTTCCACTCCACACCAAACAATAATCGGCTGCTGCCGAGTTTTACCACCTTTGCCGCATCCGGACAGGGAGATAAAATCGATAACTCTCATTATTATTTGTAACCCAAACAACGCGAAAATGATGCCGTTCGCAAAATCAATTCAACTGCTTCATATACTTATTCAGTAGTTCTTAAAAGAACTGATTGTTTTCTACCAGCTGTTAATAATACAAATCGAAGAAATTTACTGCTTGGCAGCAGCTTTTTTCGGACAGCATTCTCCGTTAGAACTTCTTTTGGCTTTGGAGTTTTCGATGCCTTTGCTATGGTCTTCATTGACTTAGTAATCTTGCTTCTCGCTAGCAAGTTTGGTAGGCGAACGAACCGGAAGCGCCAGTTCTTTGTTTGGACCAGCTTTCTCTTGTTGAAAACTAACTTCAAAGCCTTTTTCACGAATGTGTCCAACCTTGAAACGTCACAATTGTAGCTGGCGGCGATATACTTCTAGACGGCTTGCAACGGGGATCCGTTGACTCTTCGGTTTATTGGCGTCTCGCTTAGTGAACTTGGATGTCTTCGTTGCCTTATTCCGGGGAAGAACAGCTGAAGCTCAACGACTTTCGAGCGGATTCTATAGAACGTAAATTAAATACAGCAAAGTTTTGTTAATTGGTGGTTCGTTAATTGGGCGGTTCGTTAATTGGGTGTTCGCTAATTGGGCTATGTGACAACATGAATGTCAAAATTGTATGGAATTTTCGAGTTTAGAAATTTCTAACAACTGTCAGTCGGCCCAATTAGCGAATCAGCTAGAGTGCAGTCGTGGCCCAATTAACGAATTCAGGCTGTACAATCAAACTTTGATTCAAAGGGAATTTAATCCATAGCTCTTCTCCTATATATTTCTGTCATCCGTGTTAGGGAAGCATTGGCGTGGGAAGGCAAAATTTTTTAGCAAAAATAAAATTAAAGCAACGTCATGAGTTAGAAGACCGCATGGTGAGTCACCACATATTTAACGTTTTATAGATCAAATCAGAAGAAATTCTTCATAATTTAAAGAATCAGCGACATTTGGAAATTTAATTAAAGAAATTCAGTATACAGAAAATTTTCATCTCTTCATTAACAAATTCGTTCGTCCTAAAAAGGACGGGTTGTGGTAATTTATGTGGTTGAAAATCCGGCCAGCAGAATGGCTTGAATGTTTGAAACAACACCTCCCAGGGCAATGGTGACAATGGTTACCGGACAGAGCATTTTCCATTAATTTAAGCTCTTCCGCTCCCGCAACCAAATATTCTAATATAGCAGATAATAGATCGATGCTCCGATACCAACGCGTTCGGCGCACTCTACACCAAACAATGATCGGCTGCTGCTGCTGTTGCTGCTGCCGCTGCGCTGCGTTTTACCAGTTTGCCGAGTCCAGTGAGGGAGATATAATCGCAACTCTCTGCTGTCTCGTCTGTACCGTACCGATGTCAATGCGAAAATGATGCCGTTCGCCGGCTTACTTCTGATTATATACCAGAGCAAACGGCACGAAGTTGTAACAAAGGCGGATCAACGTAGGGCAGAGAATCATAGACACGAAAGAAAGGCGGTACAACGTACAACGAAATCGTACATTGTTTGAACAAAACCGGTGTCCGGTGCTTCCTTAATGAAGAGCCACCAGTTTCTGCAGAGCAACCTAATATGAAGCATCGACACGTCTTCATGCCACCGAAAACCAGTGGAAAGGCCGCAAAGCGCGATAGGAAAAAGAAGAAGCCACGCCACTAAGAGAGCAACGCTAGTTTCTTTCATTTGATGCCGACAGGGATGGCACGGCCACGGGCATGGCAGACGTGCATTCACAGTTGTGTGTGGTTGTGGTTTTGCTCGTGTGACTGTACCCCGCTCAGTCAAGCATAATTGCAATTGCAACAAGTTATAGTGAGTGTGGTTGGCTGCCGGGTGATTTTGCCAAACGCGCCGTCTCGGAAGGTACCAAAGTATACCGGCCTATCCAGCTTTTTACGAACCATAATGGCGGGCGTGCTCGTAATATTTGAACAGCATTTTTGACATTTCCCCAATACATCGCACGTTTTCTTTCCGCGTGTTCACGGTAAAACTAAAGGAATGTACGGAAAGAAAACGTGCGATGTATTAGGGAACTGTCAAAAATGCTGTTCAAATATTACGAACACGTCCGCCATTATGGCTCGTAAAAAGCTGGATAGTAAATGTATCTGGTCAGGCTTTTGTAACTATACAACAATCAGCCCTTTTTAGGGCCTAATATATAAAAGAAGATGCAATTCGACTGAAGTTTTTGGAGCGTCTTAGTAGAATACGAAACCTAAAAATAAAAAATAAGAAAACTTGTTCAATTTAATTCTACTATGCGTATTTTATTCACGACAGATACGTATTTCGCCTACGACTTGCAGGCTTCCTCAGTGTCTGTTTTCGAACTTTTTTTATTTTTATTTTTAGATGCAATTCGATTTTCTCACTAAACGCTTAGTCTCGAATTACGAAGTGGCGCAGTTTTCCTTTGCCAGATAATGTGGCTTACTCGTTTCATGTTTTTAGAAAGAATCTTAAATTCGTATTATTTTGCATGTGTAGGTATATGAACAATTGTGGACAGAAATATTCTTCGGAAGGTTTGTCTTAATACAGTTTAAACATGTAATATCTGACAGGCTCCTACTTCGAACGCTCATACTAAACTGCCAACATCAACATCACAAATGTGAGAAAAATCAATTTAACTGCTTCGTATACTTTTATTCAGTAGTTCTTAAAAGAACTGATTGTTTTCTACCAGATATTAGTAATGCAAATCAAGGAAATTTACATCTAGGAAGCAGTTTTTTTCGGGCACCTTCTCCGCTGGAACGACTTCCTTTGACTGGGGCTTTCGGTGACTTTGCTACGGTTTTCATTGGCTTAGTAGATTTTTGTTCGGGGGCACCCGCATATTTACTCCAGTAGTACAGCTTTAATCGGAGCCGCCTTTGAAGCAGTTAGCAAAGATAAATTGTTTTCGTCCGTTTTATCAACCTTGAACGAATCGGAATCGCCTGTTCTTTTTGTTTGGACCAGCTTTTTGACAGCTAATTTCAAAACCTTTTTCACGAATGTGTCCAACCTTGGAACGTCACAATTGTGGCTAGCGGCGATTTACTTCTAACGGCTTGCAGCGAGGATCCATTGATTTTACTGGGCATTGATAGCAGCTAAAACCATATCGTTCGCTGGCGGACGAGTCGGTGGCTTCTTCGGTTTATTGGCGTCTTGCATGGTGAATTTGAATGTCTTCGATGTCTTATTCCGAGCAAGCAGCAACCGCTGAAGCTCAACAATTTTCGAGCGGATTCTATAGAGCGTAAATTAAATACAATCAAAGGTCAGCTTAACCCTTACCTCATCTCGTTTATATTACTGTCATCTGTGCTAGGGAAGCATTGGCGTGGGAAGGCAAAAACATGAAAATAATGAAAAACTGAATATCCGTCTAAAATTTTCTCAATTATTAAGCGTTTGTTTGGAAAACATGGAATCTATTGTATTGTTATGGATTTTTTGAAAAATTTCCAATCGATTGATACCAATATCTCTAGAATCTGTTGACGGATGACTGAGTTATAAGCGTGCAAACCATAACCACTTTTCGTTACATGTTCCCTTTTCGTTTTTCTAAAGTGCACCCCAATATAGAAATCAAAGAAGTAGTCCCACAGAGAACAGACATCCAAGCGAAAGGTCCCCACTTGGATAAAACTTATGTCAAATTAGTTGGGAAACTATAGTGATGGTGTCGCTAAAGGCGCATGAAATTCTACACTAAAATCACAACAGCTAGCTTCTGGCGCTAGCATAACGCATATAGTCCATATATACTAGCGCCAGAGGAGCCAAAGGTTGTCAGTGTGCAAATCAAATGAATCATTTAGTTGGGAAACTATAGTGGTGGTGTCGCTAGCATATTAGGTGATTTTAATTTAAAATGTTATCCAAGAATTCCCGAAAAATTTGTTCCTGAATGGATGTCTGTTCTCTGTGGTAGTCCTACTTCAAAATAACAAAGTCCGTACCACCCACAGGCAAACTTAGTGGAGCGATCAAATCGCGAGTTAAAAACCTATTTAAGGCAATATCACAGAGAACAGACATCCAAGCAAAAGGTCCCCACTTGGATAAAACTTATGTCAAATTAGTTGGGAAACTATAGTGATGATGTCGCTGAAGGCGCATAAAATTCTACACTAAACTCACAACAGCTAGCTTCTGGCGCTAGCATAACGCTTATAGTCCATATAAACTAGCGCCAGATGAGCCAAAGGTTGTCAGTGTGCAAATCAAAAGAATCATTTAGTTGGGAAACTATAGTGGTGGTGACGCTAGCATATTAGGTGATTTTAATTTAAAATTTTATCCAACAATTCCCAAAAAAATTGTTCGTGAATGGATGTCTGTTCTCTGTGGCAATATGTTGGAGGAAAGCCCCACACATGGGACCAGCACCTGCCCTTTTTTTACTTTTGAATATAACACAACGGTGAATTCATCAACAGGATACACACCGTTTGAACTAATGTATGGTCGGAAAGCTAACATTCCGTCATCAATTTATAAACGTCAAAATGAAGACGAATTGAATTATAACACATATATACAGGATATGAGGAGCATATTTTTTGAAATGCACCACACCGCGAAACGAAATTCAATATTATCCAAAGAAAAACGGAAAGAACTATATGATCGAAATGAAAATAATTGGCAGCCCATGCGGGGCGATTTAGTTTTGGTTAAGGCTGTTCCGACAGGAACAGGACAAAAATTACAGAATAATTGGCGAGGACCATATGAGGTGGTTGAATTACCGAGCGAAATGACGACGGTAGTTAAAAATGGGAACAGATTGGAAAAAGTACATAACAATCGTCTAAAACGATATTATGATTAGCAAAGTAAACAACTGTATAAAGTAATTATAAAAGATAGTAATTAAAAATAATCAATGTACATATGTAATATGAAAAAAATAATATTTTTAATTTTCGTTCTAACTATATTTTGTATACATTTTTATTGTAAATTTGCACTAACCATTTTTTTACGTGATACGAAGCTTGTAATTTGCCTCTAGGGTTAAGACGATTTTTTTCATTTTACTTATTAGAATTACCACAGAGAACAGACATTCATTCAGGAACAAATTTTTTGGGAATTCTTGGATAAAATTTCAAATTAAAATCACCTAATATGCTAGCGTCACCACCACTATAGTTTCCCAACTAAATGATTCTTTTGATTTGCACACTGACAACCTTTGGCTCCTCTGGCGCTAGTATATATGGACAATAAGCGTTATGCTAGCGCCAGAAGCTAGCTGTTGTGAGTTTAGTGTAGAATTTTATGCGCCTTCAGCGACATCATCACTATAGTTTCCCAACTAATTTGACATAAGTTTTATCCAAGTAGGGACCTTTCGCTTGGATGTCTGTTCTCTGTGGAATTACGAAAAGACTCGTATAGTACAAAATACAGGTCTACATACATAACTTTGCATAAAAACAATGGGTTCTCTCTAGAGGACATTTGGAAGGGAGATATGGTAGTCCTTTTCATTTTTATGAGAAAAAACCCGATTTAATCCACCTAGTGGTGAAAGGAACCTTTGTTATACGGTCTTACTTGCTATTTGAGATAGAAATCGACACGGCTTCGGAACATAATTCATCTATTGGTTATCGTTACGCAGTGCGTTGGTTTACATAAAATTTTTGAAAATTGAACAAGTTTACAAAATTTGATCAAAATAAGAACACTTTTAAATTTTAATAGATCCTTTTTTCATGAAATTGCTGAGTAAGGATAAGTAAGCTATTATTAATCTGTTGTTATTAATCTGAGTAAGTGCAAATAAAAGTAAGTTGTAAGAGGAAATCTTATTCTTTAACATATACATTGTTTAGTAAAGGTCTAGTTTATAGGTTTTTGAACTATGCATAGTTTCCTGTAATGCTATTCCACAGAGAACAGACATCCATTCACGAACAAATTTTTTGGGAATTGTTGGATAAAATTTCAAATTAAAATCACCTAATATGCTAGCGTCACCACCACTATAGTTTCCCAACTAAATGATTCTTTTGATTTGCACACTGACAACCTTTGGCTCCTCTGGCGCTAGTTTATATGGACTATAAGCGTTATGCTAGCGCCAGAAGCTAGCTGTTGTGAGTTTAGTGTAGAATTTTATGCGCCTTCAGCGACATCATCACTATAATTTCCCAACTAATTTGACATAAGTTTTATCCAAGTGGGGACCTTTTGCTTGGATGTCTGTTCTCTGTGGCTATTCTATTTGAATCACATCAATAGAGTTTTCTTGTATAATTTTCATCAATTTTTATTAACCTTCGGTTACTCACGCTGTTGTATTTGATACAACACGTGTAGGTTTTCCAACGCCATATTGTTATAAAGTTACAAAACGTAGTTTAACTAACGTATATTCTTCAACAAACTTATTGTGCGCAAAATGTCATAATTATTCAATGCATTAATAATTTAAACTGTTGAGAAAATGTATGCAGCAAAACTATCAGCAAATGTAAAATGTTTAAAATGTATCCGTCTGCTGGTAGTCGAGTAATTCGGAGTCAAAAATGGGGCATTCTTTATAATCAAAGTTCTACAGTTCCTGAACAAGCAAACATACACGTATACTATTTTTAGCAAAGTTGTGTATTTTTATTATTTGTACAATTTTGTAGTACATATAAAAGTTATACAACAATTACAAAAAGAGCAAAAATAGAAAAACTGATTTTACAAATTCATATACAATAAATAAGATTTTTCTATCTTCGCTGCAGAGATAGAAGGTTACAGTCTTCAACAAAATTTCTTGTAATAATATGTTCTATAACTTTGCAGAACACATCAATGTGTTATATTGACACTGAAGAAAAATAAATTTTTTATTTCACTTTTAGGGGGATTAATCAAAATTTAAACTCTACCAGACGATAGAGCTTTCAATTTCAAGAAACTCTTACAATGGTTTAATAAACTTAAAACCAAGTTTTCCTAGTCAAAACTCCCTTGCACACGTTTTCTTTGGTTTGGGATTATTTTGCGCGCGAGTAACTGTATTACAAAAGTTGGCGCGAGTGTTCGAGGGTTAACATCTTTTGACCGGTAAAACCAATTCTTATGAAATTTTGCATATATATTCGTAGTGTGAAAACCTCTCGTTTGATATTAAAATAATTGAAATTAGGTAAATTTTCTTCTTAAAATCATTCTAAATTATTGTTAATTTTGGTGTGGTGTATACGGTTGCTCATAACTTTCAAATTAAACGTCCAATCAAAAAATCATTCAATAGTGATCTATTAGGATATATTATCTTTCAAATGAGACTAATAGCGCATAAATCGGCTTGGCCATCTCTAAGAAACAGGCGATAATTATTACCTTGTCAAAACAGGTTTTTTAAGGCTAACTTCTAAACTACTAATTTGTTTTCAATAAAAAAATCCTGATCAATTTAGCTTTAATAAGGGCTTTCATTTGATACTAAGATCGTTGAAATCGGTCATGTAGTTCCGGAGAAACCCGTGTCACGTATTTTTCACATTTTTGCTTATAACTTTTAAACGAAACGTCGTATCACGAAACAACTCAATAGTGATCTACTAGACAATAATACCTTTCAAACAAAAGTAATAGCGAACGATTCGGTTCAGCCATCTCTGAGAAACAGGCGATAGAAAAAATCATTACATACATACACACACACACACACACACACACACACACACACACACACACACACACACACACACACACACACACACACACACACACACACACACACACACACACACACACAGACATTGCTCAAATCGTCGAACCCTATCGATTGGTATATGTGACTTGGCCCTCCGGGCCTCGGATCAATTTCGTGTTTTTCGACCAATTTTTAAACCTTTGTTATAGTATAACAAAGGTAAAAAAAGAAAAAAGAAATCTAATTACACTCGCATTTACCGAAAATTTAACAAGCAATATTTTATAATATTCAATTTTTAATTTTAAGCAAAATGAAGTAATGACGGGTAATATGTGTACCAGGTTTTTTTTAGATGGTTCAGAAGTGTTATCAGCAGGGTGCTGATTGCCATTTTTTAAAGTTTACAGGAAAATGACAGGAGGACAAGGAGAAATATCACAAGGAAGACATTGAACAATTTTTTTTGTCGGTTTTTTTTCATTCCAGCCAAGATAAAGAGTAGAGAAGAGTCTGGAAAAGACCTCTTTAAATAAGGGTATTATAAAGAAAACGGTAAGTATTCATGGGATTTGAATTCCATTATAACACTCACCAACACTCGTATACTTAGAAATTACAACTCGCTACTTGAGGCCAAATATTATAGTACGCAAACGTTAAACGAGAGTTGATCTCCGATGTTCAGTTTTTCTATGACATTATAACATTATAACATTATAACATTATGAGGTAGGAACCCGGTACCATTACTAGATTAAATTGAGGAATGGTGTTAAATTGGCCATAAGAGGCTTTAGCACTTATCAAAGAGAAAACAATCAAAGACAAGTCAAATATATACACATAATTGAAAACCATAGCATACTGTTTCCAGACGTAGAGCTCCTCCACCGCGCAGAATTTAATCTTATCTGAATATGCCCGTTTACTTACCGAATTGCTGCACCTCTCCTGCAGAGACGCACAGCAAGCTTCTGAGGGTGGGGAAGATTTTTGATTGCGCGCCAGACAAACAGACAAAGCTCAAAATCTTCCAGATATTTGGCAATGTGCCAGATTTCCGATCCTCCGTCTTGCAAAAAGGTAATCACTTCTAATTTTGGACGAAATTTTGCATCTACGGTGAGCAAAACGAGCAAGATTTTTTCAGGAAAACGCCTCCCCATCGGACTAATTGACCACCAGATTTTTGCCAGACACTTTTATTCGTATTCGCCAGATTTTCGGGAAAACCTGTGGCAACCTTGTCTATAACACTACAGGCACGCATTTTCATCTGGCCGAACCCGGATGAATCAACCCCGGTCGGCTCAGAACATAAATTCCACATTTTATTCGATTACCCGCGCCGGTCGGTGACTCGATCGAGTAGGGCAAAATACTTAGATGAAAAACAACGCGTTTGCACCATTCTAGGTTAACGAACGCGCAAGTTTCTTAACCTGCCGCAACGAACAGTTCCCAAAACAAATGCGGTGTTGCGCGAAGTATTGCAGTTTTGCCGCCTAAGGTAAACAACGAAGCGCGGAACTGTTCGAGTTGACAAAAACAAAGTTCCCGCGCGAGGGGCTAAAATGTATGCGCAAGAGGGAAGCTCAACGGACAGCGTGAGGTCTGCCGCTAGGCAGAATAGGACGAAACTACCTCGGGAAGGAGGAGTTTCCTTAGGGCGACAATCGTTTTAGCAAGTAAGAAGTATCGATTGTAAAATAAGTTTTTGAATAAAGGGGATTCCGATTTGACACGCCGACCCGTCTGGTCGGTAGTGCGAATTAATTACCGTCTTTTAATTATACCCTTCACGTGTGTTTTATATGGAGCTGTGAGCCACAGACAACAGACATCCATTCAGGAACAAATTTTTCGGAAATTCTTGGATAAAATTTCAAATTAAAATCACCTAATATGCTAGCGACACCACCACTATAGTTTCCCAACTAAATGATTCATTTGATTTGCACACTGACAACCTTTGGCTCCTCTGGCGCTAGTATATCTGAACTATATGCGTTATGCTAGCGCCAGGAGCTAGCTGTTGTGAGTTTAGTGTAGAATTTCATGCGCCTTTAGCGACACCATCACTATAACAGATCTCCAATAAATACACCGAAAAAACTATACACGTGCGTTCAATGTGCAGATCACATATTCTCCTGGTGCTAATCACTACAGTTTCATACACTCAAAAAAATATAAACGTATATGCTATTGGGATACACTAATAAAACGGTGCAATAGATTATATTGTCAATTGCAAGGAAAATTGTACCATCCAAAGTGCGGTATCGCTCATAAAAGTGCTATTTTGCATTAAATCGTTTCGGTATCTTCGGGGCACTTATTGCTTGGAAGATAACGAAAAAGTACGCCGAAGATACCGAAACGATTTAATACAAAATAGCACTTTTATGAGCGATATCGCACTTTGGATGGTACAATTTTCCTTGCAATTGACAATACCCGTTACAATTTATTATACTACACATACAAAGTATTATTTTCTATGCATCAAATTGACATGACGTTTAACCATGATACTTAGGTGTTCCACACATAACGCAAATATGCTTTACTTTTATTACGGATTACTTAACATGTCATCACCTATCACATAAATATTTACCTTTTAATGGGTATCAAAATTAATATTACGTTTTCGTGCATATAAATACAAACAGAAGTTAATATTATAAATTATGAATTGCAACGTAATATTCAATGATTAAAATGATAAAATCTCAGTTGATAATTCATTTGCTGTATGTAATATTACATTGGATGTGATATTAAATTATATTAAAAAATAAAAATATAATTTAATAAAATATAATTATTAAATATTTTTTTCTTTATTTTTGAGATATTATCAATAAATTAATATATAATTTAATAAAATATAATTAAAAACATAATTTATAACAAGGCCACTCCAATGGTCCATATTGGTGGGCTGCAATCTTTTAATCAAAGCACTTCGATCAAGCTGGCCGCTTTAGCTTTGATGTCCTGTTATCGCAGGGACCTGCTGAAGATTGTGCGGAGAACGTAGCGGGCAACTTTATACCAGATGTACAGGACGTCTTTGGCGGAAATGATACCATTGCCTTCGATTTTCCCGAAGTATCACCACATAGTTGTGGAGATGTAGCATACATTCCACCATTAAAGTTGTATTATAAGACTGTGTGAGAAAAAAGAGATCAAAATCATATATTTTCCTTCAGAAGATAAAATTACTTACACAGTCCGCCTTGCGAATGGCTGGACTTGGTGCTGGAATGGCTGGATTTGCTGCTAAAGTCATTAAACGACGGTTGATTCTTAATTTCCAATGCTACCGTGTTAGATTGGTATACATTCTCCCATTTTCATCATGTACGTGTACTTTTTGGTCCTCTAGGATGTTTTCCTGCACGTTCGTCAACGTGAAGTGCATTTTTGGTGCGCACACAATCAATTTTGCTGACAAATGTTAAATTTATTTGGTTGGCACCTATTAGCACAACGAATTGGTAATTCTATTATCTGCGGTAACGTTCCGGGAGTCTTTCAAATTTCCATGCCTGGATTACATTACTTATCCAGAGCACTAGCACTGAAGAATTGCCTCCAAGAAACATCACTTGAATTCAGAAAATGACGAAAGAATCAACAGCCATTATACTGAAAGCAGCAAGAACAACAAACCGGAAAGTCACAGAGCACCACGAACCAAAAATGAATTTTGATTAGTTATTTTTAAATAATAATTACCTAAATCAACCTACCAGCCCGAATGAGGTTGCTGATTGATACAAGAGATGTTTTACGGACAATCCGAAACCGAAATATTGACGAGGATGTATTTTATTTACAACGCGAGGAAAAACGGAAAAGCACTGACTGCACTCTCGCTGCGCGGTCTGACTTGACAATGAAGTTTTCGGTAACCCTTTAAAAAATGTGGCGACCAAATTCAGTAGAAATGGTACCAAATGAATTGAATTAGTGACGATAATACATTCCATAGATGCCGTACATAAGATCAATATGTTTTAAACCATTGCACAGATTTGTAATGATTTGCTAATAATAGTTATAAGTTTAGTCAATTAAACTATATGCCTTCATGTAAAATGCTATTTAATACCATAGGCATTTAACTAATATGTTTTATGGCAATTGATTATTATTTGAACAAAAGAAATAACAATAATTTGTTTACCAAATGCATTCTATAAAATGAACTATTAACATGTGTTTTATAGTAAAAATAAGTGAAAGTTATAGCGATGTACTTATAGGATGCATGTTTGTTTTGTTTACGTTTAATATTCTTTATTACATATAATGTAAAAACCAATGTAAATAAATCGTATTATTTTTCCGGTATGCTTTGAATGTTCCGTGCATTATTGATTTCAAGAAAAATAATACTAATTGATGTGTTATGGGAATCATAATTCAAAAGTATAGGGTACCGCCAGAGTGCAAACGACATGCGACGCGACACGACAGAACAAGCGACGAGACGAAATATATGACGCGACCAGGGTGCCAGAGTGAGCGCGACTAGCAGCGACAAGAATAGCGATATCAATTGTCAATCAAAGTTACCACAGAAGCTATTCGTCTTGTTTATTCCACTTTCGAAGTAAAATTATTGTGTTACAATGGAAATAGAAGAATGTTTTGACTATTTTATGTCGGAAGGCGTACGAGATTTCTTTTTTGGTTTAAAAGAATATGGTATCCATCCGATCAACCGGAAACGTGACGAGTATGGGGAATATCATCATCTCTATGCTGATTTATTAAATGATCCAGCGAAATTTAAAAACTATACAAGAATGGAATTGGTGACCTTTAACTATATTCTGGAAAAAATTAACATTCAGCCACAGAGAACAGACATCCATTCAGGAACAAATTTTTCGGAAATTCTTGGATAAAATTTCAAATTAAAATCACCTAATATGCTAGCGACACCACCACTATAGTTTCCCAACTAAATGATTCATTTGATTTGCACACTGACAACCCTTGGCTCCTCTGGCGCTAGTATATCTGAACTATATGCGCTATGCTAGCGCCAGAAGCTAGCTGTTGTGAGTTTAGTGTAGAATTTCATGCGCCTTTAGCGACTCCATCACTATAGTTTCCCAACTAATTTGACATAAGTTTTATCCAAGTGGGGACCTTTCGCTTGGATGTCTGTTCTCTGTGATAACGCTTACAGTCCATATGTACTAGCGCCAGGGAAGCCAAAGGTTGTCAGTGTGCAAATCCAAAGAATCATTTAGTTGGGAAACTATAGTGGTGGTGTCGCTACCATATTAGGTGATTTTAAATTTTATCCAAGAATTCCCGAAAAATTTGTTCCTGAATGGATGTCTGTTCTCTGTGATTCGACTGTGATAATCGTGTAAATCGGGGTAGTCTAAATAGGGGCAAATGTCGCAATAACAACACGATAACATCAAAAGAAGACCGAATTTTGCCACGTGTGTGTCACAAATCGCAAATCATTTCTAACAATGAAGTTTGACGATACTATCGATACCACACTAGTTTCGATTACAGACGGTAGATAATCTACAGACGCGCAAAGAGAAAAATTACCAATTCGGCAACACTTTTTTTTGTTTATTTTTTTTAAACAGTTTTGGCAACCAGTAAGAATTGGATCAATCTTCCTATAATCAGCAGTAAGTTGCGTGAATCGCGATATACGTTTCGTGGAACGTGCGAGTTACCACGCATATTTTGCAAATTGAACAAGCCAATCGAATTTTTTATAGCATTATATGATATATTAAGAGTGACTAATCCATATGTTGTTAGTAAATCAATAGTTTAAGTTTGAACATTTCAGGTAGATTACAAAACTTAGTCTTTCCTGCCTATAAGAAACACAAGTTTGTTTACTTTGCTCATTTGGTGCCTCGATTTGACGGTTCGATTGGTGTTTTATGCCACGCTCTTTGCGCATCTGTAGATTATCTACCGTCTGTAGTTTCGATAGTATCAACGAACCATTGTACCATTGTACCATTGATGTTGCTACGAGTCGCCAAGCAGTACGGTTGCATTTTAAATTCGCTCCCGGTTTGTCGTGTTTTAGTTTGTTTGTTTTAATAACCGTCGCGAACGTTCACCGTGCCTAAGGTTTAAGTTTGGAAAACACAGACCTGCGTAATAAATTTGAACTTAATTAATTTGATTGTGAAGTCAAGTGAAATGAAATGACAATGATCTGTGAAATTTGCCAATCAGATTCAACCACTGAAGAAGTTATGTGGGTTTGCATTGGCTGCAATCGTGGCTTTCATGCAGCATGCGTTGGTGTTTCAGTTCAGCGCGGCTCTTTACGAAGAAGAGAAAAAAAATTTATAGATCCGCTGTCATATATCCTGCCTTGCTGCAATACTTGCCAAGCGTTAATCACCTTAAATTTTGACATCAAAGCGCTGGTAAATCAACAATCCCAGCTGTGCGAAAATATAAACAAAAACACTGAGGTCGTTCATCGCACGAGTCAGCAAAATAACTTACTTACTTAGGTGGCTTGCCGTCCTAAGACAAAGCCTGTTGAACAAAATTTCTCCATGTAACTCGGTTGAGGGCTACCGCTCTCCAATTCCTCGGACACCGAGTACTCTCCGCCAGATCTCGCTCCACCTGGTCTAACCATCTTGCTCGCTGCGCTCCTGGTCGTCTTGTTCCTACCGGATTTGAGGCGAACACCATCTTTGCAGGGTAGTTGTCCGGCATTCTTGCAACATGCCCTGCCCATCGCATCCGTCCAGCTTTAGCCACCTTCTGGATACTGGGTTCGCCATAGAGCTGTGCGAGTTCATGGTTCATCCTCCGCCTCCATACTCCGTTCTCCTGTACGCCGCCGAAGATCGTTCTTAGCACTCGTCGTTCGAAAACTCCGAGCACTCGCAGGTCCTCCTCGAGCATTGTCCATGTTTCATGCCCGTAGAGAACAACCGGTCTAATAAGCGTCTTGTACAGGGTGCACTTTGTACGGGGACTTAGTCTGCTCGACCGCAATTGCTTGTGGAGCCCATAGTAAGCACGACTTCCGCTGATAATACGCCTCCGAATCTCACGGCTGGTATCATTGTCCGCCGTTACCAGTGAGCCAAGGTAGACAAATTCATCGACTACCTCAAACTCATCGCCGTCGATCAATATACTACTGCCCAAGCGGTGTCGTTCGTCCTCGGTTCCGCTGGCCAGCATGTACTTTGTTTTAGACGTATTTACCTTTAACCCAATCTTTTCTGCTTCGCGCTTTAGTCTGGTGTACTGTTCAGCCACCGCCACAGATGTTCTGCCGATAATATCCATGTCATCGGCAAAGCAGACGAATTGACTAGATTTGTTGAATATCGTGCCCCGCGTGTTGATATCCGCTCGGTTCATAACACCTTGTAGCGCTATGTTGAACAGCAGGCATGAAAGACCATCACCTTGACGAAGCCCTCTGTGTGATTCGAATGAATTTGACAATCCACCCGAAATCCGAACACAGCACTGCGTACCATCCATCGTAGATTTAATCAGTTTGATGAGCTTCCTGGGGAAGCTGTTCTCGTCCATGATTTTCCATAGCTCTTTCCGGTCGATGGTATCATATGCGGCTTTGAAGTCAACGAATAAATGATGCGTGGGAACTTTGTATTCACGGCCCTTTTGGAGGATTTGCCGCAGTGTAAATATTTGATCCGTTGTAGACCGACCTTCGACGAAGCCGGCTTGATAAGTTCCCACAAATCTATTCGCAATTGGTGATAGACGGCGGAAAATGATTTGGGACAGCACTTTATAAGCGGCATTGAGAACGGTGATCGCTCGATAGTTCTCACAGTCCAACTTGTCGCCCTTTTTGTAGATCGGGCAGATAACCCCATCTTTCCACTCCTCCGGTAGCTGTTCCGTATCCCAAATTCTAACAATTAGTCGGTGTAGACAAACGGCCAGCTTTTCTGGTCCCATTTTAATAAGCTCCGCTCCGATGCCATCTTTTCCAGCTGACTTGTTGTTCTTTAGCTGCATGATGGCCTCCTTAATTTCGCCTATCGTTGGGGCTGGCACCTCTTCCCCGTTTGCTGCACCGTCGAAATCGCTTTCCCCGCCGCCATGGTTTTCCGCCTGAGCGCCATTCAGGTGTTCGTCGAAGTGCTGCTTCCACCTATCCGTCACCTCACGATCGTCCGTCAGAATACTGCCAGTTTTATCCCGACACATTTCGGCTCGCGGCACAAAGCCTTTGCGGGATCCGTTCAGTTTCTGGTAGAACTTCCGCGTTTCCTGAGAACGATGCAGCCGCTCCAACTCCGCATATTCCTGCTCTTCCAGGTTGCGCTTTTTCTCCCGAAAGATTTGGTTTCGCTGCATCTTCTTCTGTTTGTGTCTTTCCACGTTCTGACGTGTGGCACTGCGCATCTTGGCCGCCCGCGCAGCGTTCTCCTCATCCATCACCCTCCTACATTCATCGTCAAACCAATCGTTCCGCTGATTCCGGGCCACATGCCCGATGGAGCTCTCCGCTACACTGCTGATGGCTGTTTTGATAGTGTTCCAACAGTCCTCGAGAGGGGCTTCGTCCAGCTCGTCCTCTTCCGGCAGTGCAGCTTCGAGTGAATGCGCGTAGTTTGCGGCGACGTCTGGCTGCTTCAGCCGCGCGAGATCTAACCGAGGCTGGCGTCGGTACCGAATGTTGTTCACAACGGAGAGTCTTGGGCGCATCTTAACCATCACTAGGTAGTGGTCCGAGTCAACGTTAGCGCTTCGATAGGATCTGACGTCGATAATGTCTGAGAAGTGCCGACTGTCGATCAAAACGTGGTCGATCTGTGATTCTGTCTGATTTGGTGACCTCCAGGTGTACTTATGGTGGATTCTGTGCTGGAAAAAGGTACTACGTACGGCCATATTCTTGGAGGCGGCAAAGTCGATAAGTCTTAGGCCCATTTCATTGGTTCGCTGGTGTGCACTGAACCTTCCAATCACCGGTTTGTATTCCTCCTCCTGGCCGACCTGAGCATTGAAATCCCCGATGACGATCTTGATATCATGTTTTGGGCAGCGGTCGTATTCACTCTCCAACTGCGCGTAGAATTCATCCTTGTCGTCATCGGTACTTCTGAGGTGAGGGCTGTGCACGTTGATGATGCTTATGTTGAAGAATCGGCCCTTGATTCTCAACCTGCACATTCGAGGATTGATTGGCCACCACCCAATCACCCGTTTCCGCATCTCGCCCATCACTATGAAAGCTGTACCCAGCTCGTGTGTGTTGCCGCAGCTCTGGTAGATGGTATGTCCATCTCTGAACGTACGTACCGTTGAGCTCTTCCAGCACACCTCCTGCAGCGCTACGACGTCGAACTTGCGGCTCTTCAATACGTCGGAGAGCACTCGAGTGCTCCCTTGGAAGTTGAGAGATCGGCAGTTCCACGTCCCGAGTTTCCAATCCATAGTCCTTTTTCGTCGCGTGGGTCTATTCCGATTGTTCCAGTAAGAATATATTTGTTCTTCGTTCCATGCTTTAATATTTTTCGTGGTGACGGCTTGCAAAGCCTGCTACACCAACCCCCTGTTTCGCCGGAGGGCCAACGAAGCTCGAAAGAGCCCTCCTTTCCTGTCAGCATACGACCTTGGCTTCCACCGGGGTTGGTTACCCGATCTCCACCAAAGTTGCTCGTATCCCGGCTGGTACCACGAGGCGGTAGGAATAGGAGTTGCTGAATAAGAGGCTATGAACCACTGTAGGGTCTATTTTATGCCTACACGTGCACAAGGCACCGACGGTACGCATTATTCAGCCGTTTACCAGCCCAGCCCAGTCAGCAAAATAATGAGCACATAATTCACGAAGCGATGGATCGCATTGAAGCGCTTCTCGGTGACGTGAAAAAAGAGCTGACGGCGTATACGAGTGCTGTTACTACTGGCCTAGTTAGGGGAATAAAAAACCACCTGACGTCATTGGTCGATTTGGCTATGCAGACATCGAATAAAGATGTAGTATCTTCGATGCAATCGATGTCGTCAGGGATGTCGGAGCTCAATGACGAAATTAAAAGACTTTCTACTGTGACGATTGATATGGCGGCTAACTCAACCATGCACCACTACCCAACAATAGGGCTGGAAATTCTCGATGAGTTAAAGTCATTGTCAGCAAACCTCATAGCAATGCAAAATACTGCGCCACCGTCAATGGTATTTGACTCATTCCCCAGTTTGTCAACAGAATTAAACAATAACGAAAAAACTGATTCTTCAGGATGGCGATTTTTGGGTACGAAGAGGGTATGGAAAGCTAACTGGGAGGAATACGACGCACGTAAATTACGTCGTTTAAATCAGCAAAAGCAGGCAATAAATGCAAGACGCAGAAGGCAGCGTAGAGCAAGAAACAATAATACACACAATGTGTCTAATAATGTGGATAACGGTAACTCCAATCAGAATCACGCTTTTAACCATAACAACAATAACAGCAACAATAACAACTACAACAACAGAAGCAACAATAATTACAGATACAATAACAACAGAAGTGATAGAAACAACTACAATCGGAATAGCAGGAACAATAACAACCGGAATAATAGAATCATCGGTAATAACAACAGGCATTACTATTATAACAACAACAACAACAACAACAATAACATCAACAACAACAACAACAGCAGCAGCAACAACAACAACAACAACAACTGCAGGACTGGTAATCGTAATAACAGAAGGAACCACGAACCCAGTAATAGTAGAAACCATTACATTAACCAACGTAACTCTAATTTCACTGGCATTCAAAACCGAAACATGTGGCTGCCACCTGATAGAGAGCTTCTTGCGGCAGCGAAAGACCAGTTTTCCAGGCCGCCAGCTAACTATCATCCGTCAATACAGTTCCAGAGAGGTGAAATTTTAAATCCGTATCCACCTAATGAATTACCGTCACGCTCTTATAATATTATGGACCCAAGGAATTCTCTACCTACAGCATGTGAGGCATGCTCCTGCCGACATTCGTGTTTTACGAACATCCGACGCACTCCCTAGAGGAAGATTTAACACCATCTGGCGTAAATTCAGTAGTACAATCAAAATCAGAAACAGAAATTGTAGTGTACTGTCAAAACCTCAACCGCATGAGAGGTTCGTCTAAGATTAGACATATTTGTAATAAAATTTTAAGTTGTTCCTTTCCAATAATTTTGGCGAATGAAACTAGTTGGGATGAAAGTGTTAGAAGTGAAGAAGTTTTTGGAAATGCTTATAATGTTTACAGAGATGACCGAAACTTTCAGGTTTCTGAAAAGAAGTCCGGTGGTGGTGTTTTAATTGCTGTCTCAACTAAACTCGATTCCGACATTATTATTACCACGAAATTCAAAGAATTTGAGTATATATGGGTAAAAGTACTGGTAGCGGGCGAAACACACGTTTTTTGCTCAGTATACTTCCCTCCAAATAACACAAGTAAATCTGCTTATGAAAAATTTTGTTGCTGAACAAATTTTTTCCAAATTTCCCCCGGAAGTGAAAATTCATATATACGGTGATTTCAATCAACCACGGAGAAAACTGTATGGCAAAAACAACCATATTTTAGGTTGCTTCAGCCAGCTTTTCACATTGAAATTTGCGTAAATATATACTTGATTACTTTGACAAACCGCGATGCTTGAAATTAACTAAAATATTAGGTTGTTTTTGCTTTAGGATTTAACTTCAATTCAACAAATATTTGCTTGAAATAACCAGAATCTTGGTTGTTTGGTTTTGACAGTTGATATCTTTTAGGTAATATCAACCAAACTTTATAGTTTGATCTAAACAGATTTTAGTTTAAAACAAACTGATTAAATCTGTCAAGTCAAACATTGAAACGTTTGAAACAAACTAATATTATTTTTTGAAATAAACCTGAAATGAACGTTAAATGTAACCAAAAATGTTGTTTGCAACAACCAAGAAATTTATTGAAACAATTTTTGCGGTTTTAAACATACATACGCATTGCCGTTGCAGTTCAAAACCGAGTCTACCATTCGGTTTTATTGTTGTTCTGTACGTCGCAAGTTGTGTGCTATATCACTGTGCGATTACAGCTTACCGCTTTCGACTTAATTGCGACACACAGAACAAGAATAAAATCGATTATCGCAGGTCGATTACTACGGTGTTCAACTGCATCAGCAATATCTTATAACTGTATTTTCGGAATACGAGACAATTTCATGAAAATAAAAAGTTATAAGTTATCACTAGTTTTAAATTTATGTCAGCTACTATCGCTGATGACCCAAATCGACTGCTTCGGCTTTCGGTCCACCTTGAAATCATTCGGGTACGCCAGCTTGTACGAGTTCTTCTCACCAGCCAGATTGTTACGATTTCGCCAGATCCCATCAATTAACGCCGCTCTGCTGGACCAAAGAGATAAACTGAAACTGAATTGTTGTTTTTGCCACCTCGAAAGTAGACGAATGACCACCCTTGTCTTGGCTTCCGATCAGTTTAAATGTTTTACCAGGCCAAAATCTCGCAAGATTCTTTTTCTAGTACCGGCACTGGGACTTCGAACGCCGTAAAACTAGACATTGGATGATAAAAAAAAAACATACGATAACCATCAGGATGAACTGGCGAAAGGGAAATCCGAAATATTCCATCCGATCAATGGAAGTTCAAGTCCAAATAGTTCAATTGCTGACGAAAGGATTTTGAATTTGTATGAATAGTTGCTAATATTCTGGCTTTTGAACTCACACAAACTAAAAACGATGATGCAGAAACGCGACACGTCGGCCACGTAGGCAAAAGCATCGTTACACTGACCATCCTGGATGTCCACCACCATATTCATATCCAACGAGTCCTGCCTGACTTGATCCGGTAGCAGAACGTACGTCAACAGCGCCTTGTCGGTGTGGAGGTCGAAGGTCGAAGGAATCATAAAGTCGCAGGAACACCAGGATTCCAGCGGGGAGTAGTGATGAAGACGTGATTGATATATCGTTCCATGACGGAATATACATCCATCTGCATGACACCGAAAAGTCCTATGGCAAATCATGTAAGAAAACGTGAGAAAATGGAATGAATAATCTTTAAAGAATGTTACTTTTTTCGGAACCTACCTCCGCGTATTCATACATGACCCAGGACAAACCATATTTCCCACAAGAGGTTTATTGTTTCAGATTTCAGTTTTCCTCTTGTGATGTGACGACGAACAGACCGCGAAAACGCGAGCGACGCGACGACCTACACGGCAAAAAATAATGACATCATCGCAACTTAAATTTTGGTTGGAATAAACATGCTTATGGTTGAAAATAAATAAACTTTTAGTTTGGATCAACTGATATTTAATTTGTAACAATGCGAGTTAATCAAGTTGAAATAATGTGTAAAAGTCGTTACTTTCAACTAGATTTGTGGATTTAATGCAAACAAATTTCGATGTTAACGTAATCAAAACTTTAGTTTGGCTCCAACCAAATTTATGGTTGTTTTAAACTAGCCACATTTGTAAACGCAAACTAAGAACACGTTTGTTTTGAACTATTTTTAAGGTTGGTATATTTGCGTAACCATAAATTTAGTTTATTTATGCCAACGGTTTAGGTTGATTTAAACTAACACCTCAATTTGAATTCAGGTAACATTAACTGTATTTTGCAACCTAAATTTTGGTTGAAATAAACAAGATTATGGTTGAAAAAAGCAAACTTTTAGTTTGGATCAACTGATACTTAATTTGAAACAATGCGAGTTAATAAAGTTGAAATAATGTGGAAAAGTCGTTTCTTTCAACTAGATTAGTGAATTTAATTTAAACAAATTCCGATGTTAACGTAATCAAAAATTTAGTTTGGGCTTCAACCAAATTTATGGTTGTTTTAAACTAGCCACATTTTTCTCCGTGACGCAATGCCGGTTTTATTCCAGACACTGAAAATGAGGACATCTTACTTCCAATTGTAGGCGAAAATGAAACGCTACAGTTTATTTTTGACAAAACTTCTAGTTTAGGACTTAATCAAATCAATCATGTGAAGAATCAGCAAAATTGCTTTTTAGATTTATTGTTAACAAACATGAATGAAGACTTTTGTGTAACCGCTTCATTGACTCCACTATGGAAAAACGAAGCATTCCATACAGCCATTGAATTTTCTATATTTGTACATGAAAATAAGAGACCCCTTGATTGGGAATATGAAGATGTCCACCAGTTTCATTTGGCAAATTATGATATCATTAAATGTTGTCTTAGCACATTAGATTGGCAAACCCTTCTCAATTGTGATGAAGGTATCGAAACCTCTGTAGAAATCTTTTACAAATTATTAAATGAAATTATAAATGAGCATGTCCCCCTAAAGAAAGTAAGGCGACATGGTTATTCAAAATATCCTATTTGGTTTAACCAACAAATAAAAAACTTGAAAAATCGCAAACAAAAAGCCCACAAAAGGTACAAGTATAATGGCAGTAACGAAAATCTGGCCCTTTACTTAGATATTTGTAACCAACTAAATGTAGCCATTGATACAGCATTCGAGCAATATAATTCCAAAACCGAAAGTGAATTAAAACGTCATCCAAAAAATTTCTTTAATTATGTAAAAACTAAATTGAAATCGAACAATTATCCGACAGAAATGTATCTCAACGAAACGGTTGCTGATAACCCAGATGAAATTTGCAATCTATTTTCAACTTTTTTTCAAGGAACTTATACTGCTTTTTCGGAAACAGATCGGGATTATAGATATTTCGACTTCCTCCCAGAATTTACTACTGATATCACTATCAAAAAAATCGAAGCACATGTTATTTTAGAAGGTTTAACTAAGTTGGATGCCTCCAAGGGCTGCGGACCCGACGGTATTCCTCCCGTGTTTTTGAAAAAGTTAGCATTAGAACTTACAGCTCCATTGTATTGGCTTTTTAACATGTCACTAGAATCCGGCAATTTCCCTAAGGCATGGAAAGCCTCATACCTCATTCCAATTTTTAAAAGCGGTAAAAAACCTGATATAAGTAACTATCGAGGTATTGCTATTATTTCTTGTATTCCCAAACTTTTTGAAGCAATCATTAATGAATCGTTGTTCAATCAAGTCAAAAATAGAATATCTAATAGGCAACATGGGTTTTTAGAGGCCGCTCAACTAATACAAATCTAATTGAATTCGTTAGTTATTCGCTGAATGCAATGGACAAAGGGAGCTATGTAGAAGCACTATATACTGATTTCAGCAAAGCATTTGATCGCGTTGATATACCCATGCTATTATTTAAATTACAAAAAATAGGAGTCCAATCAGATCTGCTTAAATGGATCGAATCCTATCTGACTAATCGTCAGCAAATAGTCAAATTTGAAGGGAAAAAGTCAAACCTTCTAGAAGTAACCTCTGGAGTTCCCCAAGGTTCACATTTAGGCCCTCTTTTGTTTATTTTATTTGTGAACGATATCTCTTTCTTGCTGAGAAATGTTAAGGTATTAATATATGCCGATGATATGAAGCTCTTTTTAAAAATAACAAACGAGGAGGACGTCAGAGCATTCCAGCTCGAAATACAGGTTTTCTATATTTGGTGTAACAAAAGTCTTCTTCAACTTAACACTCATAAATGTAGATCAATAGCCTTTAGTAGAAAAAGAAACATGCCAAACATTACAATTTCTCTAGGAAATAATTTGGTTGAAAAGTGTGAAAAAATCAGAGATTTAGGAGTTATATTAGACTCAAAAATAACATTTATTGAACATTATAACACAATTATCAACAGAGCTAACAGTATGCTAGGATTTATAAAAAGATTTAGCTACGACTTCCGTGACCCATACACAATAAAAACACTATATCTTGCATATGTGAGGTCAATATTAGAATACTGTAGCATAGTCTGGTCACCATTTTCATTAATACACCAGGAACGAATAGAATCAGTACAAAAACAATTCGTGCTGTTTGCTTTGCGTAAACTAAATTGGACAAGCTTTCCTCTTCCCTCTTATGAAGCCCGCTGCTTGCTTATAAATATACAGACACTAAAACAGCGACGTGAGTTCGCCAAAGTGTCATTTGTAAACGATATTGTTTCACACCGCATAGATTCTATGGAAATTTTATCTAAACTCAGCTTTTATGTACCGAACCGTCAATTGCGGAACCGAAATATATTTAGCATAAGTCACTGTCGCACAAACTACGCCAAATTCGGGCCTTTAAATCAGATGATGATCGCCTATAACCAACGTTGCGAAAATATTGACTTTACTATGTCTAAATTAAAATTAAAACAATACTTTAATTCTACGCGTTAGATGCAAAAAATGTAAGCAATATTATGTAACTTAAAAGTTGCACTGTTCAGTTTTCTTTGTAGACTGTATTGTAGTAATAGAAGTAATATAATGTAATAACTAATGTAAAAGGTCTACTATGATTTGACGACTAAATAAAATAAATAATCAAATTCCCATCGTTCGGTTTATTTACTGATGAGCTTTTGATGTTTTTTGGTTTTTGCATAAGTATTGCTGATTGCATGAAAAATTCTGCTTTCAAAAGTGTGCAATCGTTTTTAAAAGTGTTTTGAGTTTAACCGTCCGACCGAACGGACGTTCTTTTTTGACTCGCGTCGTAGTACCACAGAGAACAGACTACCAGGTAATTGACAAAAAGTGTGTAAAAGGTTTTGATGTAATGTACGAGTAATCCTTCAATAGAGCACCCCTCGAGCAGTAAGTGGCAAACTAAATCTTGATGTCGCTGCCATCGCTGTTATGTAACTCCAGCACAAAGAAATATTGATAAAGGTACATGAGTATTTTTTGACGCGTTTGGCAAACTATTTTTGGAGGGCGCTACCGACAGATTTTACACACAAAAAATCGATTACTTCCTTCGAGCCTGTTAATCTGTTCTCTGTGGTAGTACCGCGTATTTTAACTTTTAGTAATATTGACAAACGTGCATGCAGGCACTTTTTTATTTACAAACATATTTATTTTCGTCGCTTAAACTGTACCGCCGCGCGTGTAATCATGAAGTGTGGCATCAAAAATTGCATCGCCAACGACAGTCGTGACCTGTGGAAGTGCGAAGGAAATTGCAATCGCTTTTTCCATGGAATTTGCGTAGGCGCAGCTAGAAATAAGGAAGAATTGCTGCGGTCATTCATGCTGCCCTTATGTGCTGACTGTCAAACGCAGTTCAATGCTGAACTCAACTTTAAAGCAATCACACAATCGTTGTCACAAATTTCAGACAACATAGGAAAAACATTGGAAGCAAATCACAAATTGCTTACCAACTTAAAAAATTTGAGCGCCACCCACGACGAAACTCTAGAGCACTTTGAAAAAGTACTTCTAGACATCTACAGCATATTATCGACCGTCGAAAAAACCAACAAGTCCAGCGCATCAGAAATCAAAAACAGAATATCATCACTTTTGGACGTCCAGCCTATAGACCCGCTTGCAGTAGAAGCAGTTGCTAAATCTGCAGCGACAGCAGCAGTAGCAGCAATAACAAAAACAGTTGACCCACTTCCAGAATTATTTACTGCTCTTAGAAATGACCTGACAGACTCGCATACCATTCTGGCCTGCGAAGTCAAATCGCAAATTGACGAAATAGCAAAGACAATCGCTACTTCGCCTACCCAAATCACTGAAAAACCTACCTGCGTCATAATTCCGGACGAAATCAAGGAATCAAATAACAAAGAACCAAACTCCGGCTGGCGCTTTATTGGAAACAAAAGACACTGGAGGCCGGATTGGAGTTCATACGACTCCAAGCAGCGCTCCCGTCGTCTACAGGAAAAAAAGGAAGACAAAGCTAGACGCAGGCGTAAACAACGGAAAAGGAACCAGCAGAAGACCTTGTCGGTCAATAGCACACAAAGGCTCAGAAGTAATACACACACGGTAGACAGTTATAAATGTAACTCTAGACCCGGCAACAGCAACAACAACAATAACATCGTCAACAGTATCAGCAGCAGCTCCAATGCAAACATATTCAAAACGAATGTCAAAGCCAATTCAGCACTTCTACCTTTGGACAAAGACCTTTCGGCAGCTGGTTCGGATAAACAGTTACTGGCCACCGCGAAATTACAATTTGCTGGTCCACCATCAACCACAGACCACCCAATTGCAGGCCTTTCAGTACGAAAGTTCATTGACTTTCAAAAGGGTGAAACCCTAAATCCTTGCCGCACAGGCCACCACACATTACACACTGAAACTGAGTCATCACCAGCGGAAAATAGCACTGCACCACCTTTGCAAGCGCACCCAACACGTACCTGGACACTCGACCCAATGCGCCCACCTATCGTCAGCTTAACGCAACAATCAGCTGGCGGAGACGGACGGTTCCTGAAGGCGCGACTGCGAGATCCGAAAATTATGTATCTCGTTCGCCTTTACCTGGCTTACATGTATACGACAAGGAATCAGTGTTCTGCTACGAAGGTATGACGAACACCAGCATAAAAGTGAATTTAGCATCTGAAGGACTACCCGTCGCAGCGCAGGATCTCCTGAAAATCTTTATAGAGGTGCATGAGGAACTTGGAGTACCGAAACAGGCGGCATCTGACGACTTGGAATCTTACCGGCGGCATCTCCAGAACCAGCGAATTCAGTATCTGCAACGCGCAAAGGAAAGCGCCGACAAATTCAACAATCCGGTACGAATTTCCAGACAGAATTTTCGGAAGTAACGACTCCTTTCGATGAGAAAGAGGTAACTAATTTAATTATTTCTTCAACCGACCCAGACCCACTTCCATTCATTTCTTCACTAAGATAGGATGTGACTGAAATTTTAATTTATTGTCAAAATTTCAATCGCATGAAAAGTCCAGCAAAAATGAAAGAAATCTTAAAAAATTTACAAAGTTCATTCTTTTCTATTATTCTGGCAACTGAAACAAGCTGGGACGCAAGCGTAAAAAGTGAAGAAATTTTCGGAAGTGCCTTTAACGTATTCAGAGACGACAGAAATTTTCTTGAGTCTCAAAAGAAGTCGGGTGGCGGGGTCCTCATAGCTTTGTCGTCTAATTTCAATTCTGAAATTATAATGACAACAAAATTTAAAGAATTTGAGCATGTCTGGGTGAAATCACGTATAGCAGGTGAAACACATGTATTTGCCTCAGTGTATTTTCCTCCAGACCATGCTCATAAATCGTCTTACGAAGCATTTTTACAAATTGCCGAACAAATCTTATCACAACTGCCTCCTGAGGTTAAAGTTCACATCTATGGAGACTTCAATCAACGCCATGCAGACTTCATTCCGGACTCTGAAAATGAATGTATCTTACTTCCAATCGTTGGGGAAAATGAAACCTTGCAGTTCATTTTTGACAAAACTGCTAATTTGGTTCTGAACCAAATTAATAAAATTAAAAACCAACAAAATTGCTATCTAGACTTTTTGTTCACAAACATTTACGAAGACTTCTGTGTGACTGAATCATTAAACCCACTTTGGAAAAATGAGGCATTTCACACAGCAATTGAATATTCTTTATTTATACACCAATACCAAAGACCCAACGATTGCGAATATGAAGAAGTTTTTGAATACGATAAAGCTAACTATGAAAGTATTAGAGGTAGATTAAACTGTGTTAATTGGGTCCTAAAATTTGTGATAAAAAGATGATTTTTTTAGCAGGAACGATAAAGCTTCCCATTATGACTACCAGAGTATAGTTTTTTCTTTTTTAAAAAGATGCAGAGCACTAAAAAATTAAAAAACAAAATTATTGTAATTTATTCTCCCTTGACATTAGAGATCTTCCTTGACATAACGAAAATAACACGTTTCTGGCAACAATGATAACTTTTTCTTACTGGCAACTCTGGTTTGACATTAGAGCAGCTGATCGTTTTGACAGTTACAGCTTCGCAGTTGTCTCTTGTGCTTGTCTGCGTTTTGCTGGTCGTGAGGAAGTGGAACATCAAATTTGTACTAGTTATCGGATAAAAGTTTTGATTCGGGCAATGTATTCCAATCCATCGATTCACGGTGCTAGACTTTGTCCAAATCTAGTTTGCGCTAAGAATGACTAAACGATGTCAAACTGATGGCCAACAGTATAATCTCGGTACAATCGACCCCGCAAAACAGTATGAAAAAAAAACGCCAACCGAAACTGGCACCGTATTATCAATCCGATTGGTATGTTCTGCTACTCCGATGTGAATCAGCAGTAGGGCGAACGGCAGACCAAAAATTTCTGTGCGTTTCTAACCAAACGGTCGCATCTCGATGGCGGGTGTTGCATCCGAAAACTGAAGCCATCCACGCTGTGACCAAGTGCAGTCACTACGCTTATTGCTGATTTTGACAAAAGCCTTAATTAAACTGAGATGACCGGAACCGGAAAATGAGCTGTAAACTCAGAAAATGTTTTAGGTCGCGATTGCCAAGCCATTTCCTGACTTTGCAACTTTTGACTTTTTGACACACTATCACATGAGCGTGAAGGTAAACAAAAAGTTTTCCGTGACATTTCAAGACTATGGTTTCTTTTTATAATTCGTGTTGTCTAGACACCGCTTGGCACAACCATGCACAACTATAGTTTGTCTATATAAGGTTGCCCAAATGTTTATTTTTTGTTCAAAATTTCACAAAATTAAAAAAAAGGTTTTTAACGGCAATAGCCTAAAAATATAAAATTGAATATCACAATATGTGTTCCTAACCCTAACCTCATCGATTCAAGCTAAAAACGACATAGGGCTTTAGGACCCAATTGGCAACATATTCTCAAGAATGAAGAAAATGTCGACACTGCTGTAGACATATTTTATAAAATTTTGTTAGAAATAATGATACAGAACATACCGTCAAAGAAAAGAAGACGTCACAAAAATTCAAAAAGCCCAGTCTGGTATAACAGCCAAATTAAGAATCTAAAAAATCGCAAACAAAAAGCCCATAAAACTTATAAAAAACACGCCAATAGTGAAAATTTAGCAATATACTCGGACATATGCAACCAGCTTAATTTAGCAATCAGCAATGCATTTGAAGAGTACAACTCAAAAATTGAACTTGAAATAAAGTCTAGTCCTAAAAACTTCTTTAATTACGTGAAAACCAAACTAAAATCTGACAACTTTCCATCCATAATGCATCTTGATGAAAGTGTTGGGGATAACTCGGTAAAGATTTGTAATCTGTTTGCAAAATTTTTTCAAGAAATCTATACAACATTTTCTGAAGAAGATCGCGATCGCGACTATTTTGCATTTTATATATTACTCTTGTTGACTCTTTCGGTGAGAAATAAGAACTAAAATGTTTTCAGCGGACGTTTCGACTTACTATGCTTCAGTCATTTACTACGCCTAAAACATGATCACATTTATTTAAATATTTACACAATTTACTATTGTCAAGACAAACCTACGTTGAACATCTATTCTCACTGCCTCGTCCTTTATAACTATTACTAACTAACCTATCGTTTCTTCCTTTCTTCTAGTAGTCGTAGTTTAGTCATTAGCCCGTTGTATGTGTCGTTGAAATTCCCGCATTCTCGTTGTAAATTAACTGTCCGTTCTTGTCCTCTCATTTTACTATGGAACATCTCTGCTGTAAGTCTAGTATCTTTATTTTCAATTTTCTCTAGAATGCGCGTTTTTTCGAAGTCAAAAATATGTCCTTCTTGAATTGTATGTAGTGCTAATCCCGTTCTAGCTTCTGATTTTTTAGCGTCATTTTTATGTTCCGCTATTCGTGTATCTAGCCTTCTGCCTGTCTGCCCTATGTATTCCCTGTTATCTCCTGCTCCACACGGTATAGAGTATATAACATTTTTTTGTTTTGTAGTTGGAATCGGGTCTTTTAGCTTACTGAAGATTTTGTTTTTTATTTTGTCCCTAGGTTTTGTAGCAACTATTAAATTATTCTTTTTTAACGTTTTTGATATTTTTTCACTTAGGCCTGGTACATATGGTGTGGACATATATTTTACTTCTACATCATTTTTAACTTCATTCTCGATTGTGTTATAGTGTTTATGTACGCGCTGTTTTAACAATTTTCGTGTGAACCAATCCGGATAACTGTTGCCCTCTAAAATTTTTGTTGCTGTCTGTATTGCTGCCGGACGATCATTTATGTTTGTTAGTTTAATTGCCCTATCATATAATGCAATTACTGTATTACATTTATGTTGAAACGGACTTTCTGACGTATAATCTAGATATCTTCCATTGGTTTGTTTGGGCAGCCAATTTGTCCGAACCTTTCCATTTTCCCGAGTTAGCATCATATCCAGAAACTTGATCCTACCTTGCTGTTCTCTTTCTATGGTAAACTCAAGCCGTTCATGAAATGCATTAAACGTATCCAAGATTGCTTGAATATGCTCTTCTTTCGCAACACACAAACAGTCATCCACATATCGGCGGTAGTATAGAAGCGGAACCTGCTTTCCTTGTAGTGAGTGCGTACTCTCCTGTTCTAACCTTTCCATTACTACGTTAGCAATCACAGGCGAGAGGGGACTCCCCATTGGTACCCCATAGTGTTGCTGGTGGTAGTGTCCATCATACACGAAGTAAGTCGATTCCAACACTAGCTTTACCGCTGCCAAGAAGCTCGTTCTGTCGATGTTTGTATTTTTGTTTATCGCATTCCACCTTTCGTCTAAGCAGTTCAACGCAAGCTCAATTGGCACGTTAGTGTATAGAGACTTAACGTCCAATGAGAACAAAATACCGTCGGTAGGGAATTCCTCTCGCGTGATCTCGTTTGCAAATTCGAAGCTGTTCCTCACATGATGTATGGTTTGTCCAACAGTGCTGCTTATGGCATCGGTCAGCATTTTTGCCAGGTTGTACGTTGCAGAACCGATGGTAGACACTACTGGTCTTAGTGGTCTGTTTTCTTTGTGTATTTTGGGTAACCCGTATATGCGAGGCGGCTCGCTGCTGGACATTTTGAGTTTTGCGTGTATGCGTTTTTCGATGTACTTTTTCTCCAGCCACTCGTCCGCAAAAGCATTAACTTTCTTCTGAATTTTGTTTGTTGGGTCGGTTTGCAGTTTCTGATACGTGGTTTGGTCCTCTAGCATTTCACTCATTTTTTCCCGATATTCTTGTGCAGACAAGATAACGGTTTGGGTACCCTTGTCTGCTTTCGATATTAGCAATTCTGGGTGCTCTTTGAGAAATCCCTTGCTATGTTGTGCGTCTTTCCGAATCCAATCATTTTCATGATTTCGCGGTTGCATTTGGTAGTTAATGTGGTTAACCATGATGTTCGAGATTTCTGCTCTAATATCGTCCGCATTCTGCTTGAATCTTATGCTTTTTTCAATTTCTGACGCTACCTCTATGTATGGAGTATTTTGCTTGTTCTGTATATTGAAGTTTGGGCCAAGCATTAAGATTCGTTCTAAGTACGGTGGGATCTGTGTGTTAGTGGTGTTTACTATCCACTCTGAGTTTCCAGTTAGTGCGCTTACTTTGCGGTACTACTTACTACAAACATAAATGATCGTCCGGCAGCAATACAGACAGCAACAAAAATTTTAGAGGGCAACAGTTATCCGGATTGGTTCACACGAAAATTGTTAAAACAGCGCGTACATAAACACTATAACACAATCGAGAATGAAGTTAAAAATGATGTAGAAGTAAAATATATGTCCACACCATATGTACCAGGCCTAAGTGAAAAAATATCAAAAACGTTAAAAAAGAATAATTTAATAGTTGCTACAAAACCTAGGGACAAAATAAAAAACAAAATCTTCAGTAAGCTAAAAGATCCGATTCCAACTACAAAACAAAAAAATGTTATATACTCTATACCGTGTGGAGCAGGAGATAACAGGGAATACATAGGGCAGACAGGCAGACCCAAGCAACCAAAAGTTCGAATATCACTTGACACGCGAACTCGAAAGTTCATAATTAGTTCAGATTCAGTTCCTTGGAACTTTCTTGCTGATTCGTAGTGTATATCAAGTATACGTGGAACTAAATGCTTTAAGAAGTGCTGCGAGTACTTCATAGATACTTCAAAGCTATTAGGATGCTACAAGAAGTTCTGAAGTACTTTAGTTTCTAACAAGTTCTGCGTGCTGCTTTTTTGTTTATATTTCTGGTGATCAAACCAGCAGAACCTGAAACGATTGGAGATTAATTATTTTTATTTCACTTGAATAAATTTAATCCTCGCACATTTATAATTACAAATATAAATTAGAATGTAATGCTCTTCATTATTGTGTTGTGTTGTGTAGCATATGCTGTCGGTATCTCACTACTATAGCTAATTGCCTGGTTCTAAACTTTATGTTCTATAATTAACTTGCGCTGCATAAAGCTGCTGCAAGTTCTAAAACGAACTTTTACTTAAGAACAACTCATTGGCAAAATTCACATCGCTTGTATACGACAAAGGTGACGCAGTGGATCGGTATAGGTTTACAACGCGGAACACCCGGGTTCAAACCCAACAGCAGGCAAATGCAACGATATAGAAGTTAGGTAAAGGTATAAAAATAGAACATAGAAGTTCTGCTAAATTTGTTTTTTCTTAGTTTTTGACAGTTTATTTCGAAGCTGCTTAGCGTTCTATGCAGTGAACCCACGACAGCTTGAAAGTTCGGTTAATTACTTAAAAGTGACGCTGCTAAGCAAGTTATAGATTAATATACATAAAGCTGTTTAACCCTTGATAGACACCATTATTCGAACTCTTGGTTACTTGGGGAAGGCTAGATACACGAATAGCGGAGCATAAAAATGACGTTAAAAAATCAGAAGCTAGAACGGGGTTAGCACTACATACAATTCAAGAAGGACATATTTTTGACTTCGAAAAAACGCGCATTCTAGAGAAAATTGAAAATAAAGATACTAGACTTACAGCAGAGATGTTCCATATTAAAATGAGAGGACAAGAACGGACAGTTAATTTACAACGAGAATGCGGGAATTTCAACGACACATACAACGGGCTAATGACTAAACTATGACTACTAGAAGAAAGGAAGAAACGATAGGTTAGTTAGTAATAGTTATAAAGGACGAGGCAGTGAGAATAGATGTTCAACGTAAGTTTGTCTTGACAATAGTAAATTGTGTAAATATTTAAATAAATGTGATCATGTTTTAGGCGTAGTAAATGACTGAAGCATAGTAAGTCGAAACGTCCGCTGAAAACATTTTAGTTCTTATTTATCACCGAAAAAGTCAACAAGAGTAATATATAGAATTTTACGGTGACAAACCCCAACAATATTTTGCATTTTATCTGGAATTTTCAGTGGACATAGGTGTCAACCAACTTCATGCCCAGGACATTTTGCAGGCCTTAAAAAAATTAGATGCCTCAAAAGGCCCTGGACCCGACGGAATCCCTCCAGTTTTCATAAAAAATCTTGCAATGGAGTTTACAGCTCCTTTGTTTTGGCTTTTTAACTTATCACTGGAATCCGGAATCTTTCCAAAAATATGGAAAAGCTCTTTTCTAGTACCTGTCTTTAAATCAGGTAGGAAATCTGACGTACGTAATTATCGTGGTATTGCCATAATCTCTTGCATTCCAAAACTTTTCGAAGCAATTATTAATGAAAAATTATTCCTGCAAATTAAAAACAGAATTACAGAAATGCAACACGGTTTCTTCAAAGGACGCTCGACTACGACAAATTTACTGGAATTTATTGACTATTCATTGAATGCAATGGATAATGGAAACCATGTAGAAGCACTTCATACGGACTTTAGCAAAGCATTTGATCGCATTGACATACCAATGCTGCTTTTCAAATTGCAAAAAATTGGAATTCAACTAGGGCTCCTGAAATGGCTTGAATCGTATTTATCTAATCGCCAACAAATAATTAAATTTAACGGAAAGAACTCGAATCCAATTCAAGTCACTTCTGGGGTCCCTCAAGGCTCTCATTTGGGACCTCGTCTTTTCATTTTGTATGTAAATGACATTTCCTTCATTCTCAAGAAACTTAAAGTGCTAATATATGCCGATGACATGAAGCTCTTTTTGGTGTAAAATGGTGTAAAAAAAGCCTATTAGAACTCAATGTAAAAAAATGCAATCTAATAACATTTACCAGAAAAAGAACTACACCAGAACTCTCAATCAGATTAGGAAATCAAACAGTAGAAAAATGTGAAAAAGTTAGGGATTTAGGAATTATCTTAGACTCCAAGCTAAATTTTATCGACCATTATAACGCAATAATACACAAGGCAAATAACATGCTGGGTTTCATTAAACGTTTTATCTACAATTTTTTGGATCCATACACAATCAAAACATTATACATTGCCTATGTAAGGTCAATACTGGAATACTGCAGCATTGTATGGTCACCGTTTTCCATCACGCACGAAGAGAGAATAGAATCAGTACAAAAACAATTTCTCTTATATGCCCTTCGTAAATTAGGTTGGACAACATTTCCTCTTCCATCATACGAAGCACGCTGCATGCTTATAAATATACAATCATTAAAAGAGCGTCGTAAATATGCAATGGTCTTATTTGTAAACGATATCGTTTCGCAGCATATTGACTCAGCAACACTTTTATCAAAACTGAACTTTTATACACCTACTCGGCAACTTCGTAATCGAAATTTATTTGCCATAAGCCATTATCGCACAAATTATGCAAAATTCGGTCCATTGAATCGTATGATGGCCTCGTACAATCAATACTGCGAAACCATTGACTTTACAATGTCTCGGCATAGACTTAAACATCACTTTCAGTCAACACGTAATCGTAACGCGTAGCGAACGATACAAAAGAATAAGTACACTTTTTAATCTTCATTTAATTATAAGACTTTTATATGAGAAAATTGTATATATTATACTAGTCTACATCGGTTGACGAAATAAATAAATAAATTAAAAGTGCTATTTTAGATTGAATCGCTACAGTATCTTCGGCAAACTTTTTCGTTATATTCCAAGCAAGAAGTGCGCCGAAGACACTGACACGATTTAAGCTAAAATAGCAGTTTTAGAAGCGATTGCGCACTCTTGAATGTAATTTTTTTCTTGCAATCTATACCTATAAAGAAGGATTTCTGTCTGTCTGTCTGTCCGTATGTTCCTTATAGAATCGAAAACTACTGAACCAATCGGCATGAAAATATGCATGTAGAGGTTTTTTGGGGCCAGGAAAGGTTTTAGTGATGGTTAGAAACCCCTCCCCCCACTAAGAGGGGGGGCTCCCATACAAATGAAACACAAATTTCTGCATAACTCGACAACTAATCAAGCAAATAGAACAAAATTTGGCATGTGGGTGTTTTCGGTGACAAGAATTTATTCTATGGTAAAATGAGACCCCTCACCTCTTTATAAGGGGAATTATAACTCTTCTCCTCTTAAAAAGGGGGGGGCTTCCATACAAATTTCCTCATAACTCGAGAACTAATCAAGCAAATGGAACCAAATTTGGCATGTGAAGGTTTTCGAGGGCAAGAATACTTTCTATAGTAAATTAGGACCCCTCCCCACTTTAAGAGGGGGGGGGGGGCTCCTGTACCAAAGAAACACAATTTTCCTCATAACTCGAGAAGTAATTAAGCGAATGGAACCAAATTTGGCATGTGGGTGTTTTTGGAGACAAATTTTTTTTCTATGATGAATTGGGACCCCTCCCCGTTTTAGGAGGGGGGATCCTATACACATGAAATACAAATTTCCTCATAACTGAAGAACTAATCAAGCAAATGGAACAAAATTTGGCATGTGAAAGTTTTCGAGGGCAAGAATATTTTCTATGGTAAATAAGGACCCCTTCCCCACTTTAAGAGGGGGGGCTCCTATACAAACGAAATACAAATTTCCTCATAACTCGAGAACTAATCAAGCAAATGGAACAAAATTTGGCACGTGGGTGTTTTTGGAGACAAAATTTTTTTCTATGATGAATTGGGACCCCTCCCCACTTTAGAAAGGGGGGCTCCTATATAAATGAAATGCAAATTTGCTCATAACTCGAGAATTAATCAAGCAAATGGAACCAAATTTGGCATGTGAAAGTTTTCGAGGGCATGAATATTTTCTGTGGTGAATTAGAACCCCTCCCCACTTTAAGAGGGGGGGCTCCTATAAAAACGAAATGCAAATTTCCTCATAATTTGAGAACTAATCAAGCAAATGGAACCATATTTGGCATGTGGGTGTTTTTGGAGGCAACCATTTTTTTTATGATGAATTAGGACCCCTTACCTTTTTAAGAGGGGGGGGCTCTCATACAAACGAAATACAAATTTCCTCATAACTCTGGAACTAATCAAGCAAATGGAACCAAATTTATCATGTGGGAGTTTTTGTAGGCAAGAATATTTTCTATGGATTTCCCCACTTTAAAAGGGGGGGGGGCTCCTATACAAATGAAAAACAAATTTCCTCATAACTCGAGAACTAATCAAGCAAATGGAACCAAATTTGACATGTAAATGGTTTTGGACGCAAGATTTTTTTCTATGGTGAATTGAGACCCCTCTCCTCTTTAGAAAGCGAGTTATGGCCCATCTCCTCTTTAAGAGGGTGGGCTTCCATACAAATGAAATGCAAATTTCCTCTTATCTCGAGAACTAATCAATCAAATGGAACCAAATTTGGCATGTGGGAGTTTTAGATGGCAGAAATTTTTTCTATGATGAATTACGACCCCTTCCCCTTTTAAGAGGGGAGCTCCCATACAAATGAAATTCAAATTTCCTTATAACTTGAGAACTAATCAAGCAAATGGAACCAAATTTGGCATGTGGGAGATTTTGGAGTCTTGAATTTATTTTACGATAGTTAGAGACCTCTCACCCCTGTGGTAGGGGGATATGGACTCTCATACAAATAAAACAGAAATTTTTGCGAAACTCAAAAACTAATCGAACTCGACAAATTCGAGACTCTTCCATAAAACATTAGTCAATACAAGACCACAAAAACTATCTATAGTAACACTAGATCATTCAGGACGAGACGGTCGCGAGTGTGGCCGGTGACCCGCCGTCGGAAGCGCCGCCCACTGGGGGGCTTGCAAAATCCGAGATTGTGACAAAGATCATCCGAGATTCATGATTTATGTACAACACAGGTTAATTTGTGGCAATACGAAGTTTGTCGGGTCAGCTAGTCAGCAATAAAAAAGGGAAAGAAATATATTGGATTTCAGTTTTGACAGATGCTTGCGGGTGGCGCTGCCATCAAACGAATCGCCAAACTAACAAATGCGAGGGGTAACTTCGTGTAACTTTAACGTGAACGAGGGGTTATTTCGAAATGGCCGTTACAAAAATTTACACAGGTTGGGTATGCCAGCCTGGATGTCTGTTCTCTGTGCTTCAATTTTGGATTGGCTTTTCATTCTATACGGCCGATATTTCTGAAAATTGAAACTGCCTGCAATGTTTTAATAGGATTTGTTTCGAACGTACAATCAAACCAGGGCGATCTCAGATGTCAAATAATGTTGCATTATTTCAGTACTACTTTTTAGAGTGTAGTTTTGTATCACCGTAAGGTTGCCACTCTTGTAATTTCTCGTGGCAGTTTCTCATCATCATTCAGACTGTTAACACGTACTTAGTTAATAAAGTTATCCTATCTAAATAGTGTCTGTGTTATAATATTGAGAACAAAACATGGTGTCAGAAGCTATCGCGGGCTTCTAAGTGCGTTTTCTTGGCGTCATTGATATCGCGAGAAAATTATTCGCAAGTAACCGTAGACTTAACGCGTGCAAACGTGTCGTGCCGACGGCCATATTGGTTTTTCTATAGAGTGAAAAAAAAATAAGTTTGAAAAATGGATCCGGAACAATTCAAAATGTTCATGGACCACCAAACGAGGCTTTTCAGCCAGCTTCTGAAAGGAATTAACCAACCAACAGGTAGAGTACCTGGAGCTCAGCCGTTGGGAGCCAATGTCTCAGTGCCTCAACCGTCGCCACTCGCCCTGGACGGCGACATGGAACAGAACTTTGAATTCTTTGAGAATAGTTGGATAGCCTATTCCAAAGCCATTGGAATGGATCATTGGCCGGAAGAGAACAACTCTCAGAAGGTTAGTTTTCTGTTATCGGTTATCGGTGAACCGGCCAGGAAGAAATATTTTAACTTCGAGTTAACTGTAGCGGAACAAGCTAGTCCGCAAGCAGCATTAACGGCTATCAAGGGTGAAGTATTAGCCAAACGAAACATCCATATTGATCGTTTAGACTTTTTCTCCGCATCGCAAATGCCGGGTGAGTCGATCGACGATTTTACAACCCGTCTGAAGTGGCTTGGCAAAATCGCAAAGTTAGGCGTGCTGGAAGTAGAGCTTATAGCTTTTAAAGTTGTTACTGCTAATAAATGGCCGGAGTTGCGCACCAAAATGTTGACTGTCCAGGATATAACCTTAACTAAAGCAGTTGACATGTGTCGCGCAGAGGAAATTACTAAAACACGGTCTCATGAGTTAGGTCTATCTCCAAATCCTGAAGTAAACAAAATCGTCAAGCATAAGTCGAGAACGGTGCGCTGCAAATTTTGCGGCGACCGACATGAATTCTCAAAAGGATTATGCCCGGCTTTAGGGAAACGTTGTCACCGGTGCAAAGGCAAAAACCATTTTGAGAAAGTGTGTAAAGCGAACCGTAAGCCAATGATGAAGACAAAGAAGAGAGTGAAAGAAATCAGTGGTGAAACAAGTGAATCAGAAGAAGAGTCGTCACATAATGACGCGTTATCAGAAGAGAGCGAAGAAATCGAAATCAGAAAAATCATGGACGATTCAGAAAAAGGTGGATGTGTACTAGCAGAGCTGGATTTAAAACTAGGAAGTGTATGGAAATCCGTGAAATGTGAGTTGGACACAGGTGCAAACGCTAGTCTGATTGGTCGTGAATGTCTAGCTAAGTTTCGCGGGGAAGCTGAACCGCAAATACTTCCGACTAAACTCCGTCTTCAAAGTTTCGGAGGTAATAGCATCAAAGTCCTCGGGCAGGTGAAGATTCCGTGTCATCGCAAGGGTAAAAGATATTCGTTGGTCCTACAGGTGGTAGAGGGTGATCATCGCCCTTTATTGTCGGTTAAGGCATCTCGAGTCTTTGGTTTTGTGAAGTTCTGTAAAACAGTATCTTTTACCGAAAGGAAAATTTCTGAAACAAATCTTCTGAACGTGTATCGAGTATAATCAATCAACCGACAAACAACCGCAGCCAATAAATCCTGAGTTGAAGAAAACTATGCAGACACTCGATCTCAATCGTAAACAACATACAGTCAACCAAAAAAGTATTCGGACAGCAGCGCATAAAATTTTCTTTTAGAAATTTTGCACAGTATTTTTGCAAAGAATGGTAACACATATTTTTTAAAACAATATTTAACTAATGCATATTTATATGCACAACAAAAATTCGGGGAAAAGCTTTCCGTTTTGAAGATAGGGTACATACAGTTTGAATTCCTCAAAAATGCAGCCAAAAAAGTATTCGGACAGTTGACTATTAGTTGAAACAAATGTCCTTTCTCGCTCAACTACTACCTTGTAGGACCATTTACATTCTTGATGACCTGTTTTAATCTGTTTGGGATAAAATTAACAATTTTTCGAATATCCCTCTGTGAATTGCTGACCATATTTTTACAAGAGCTCGGTTTAAGTCATTGTGATAAGAAATCGAATGATTTCTCATTTAGAAATGAGATTATCTAAAAAGATGTTCAAAAGGGTTCAAATCTAGACTGAATGCTGATGTTTCGGTAGCTCTAGGACAATTATATGGTGCCTACCGCTTACAATTATCGACAGTATGTTTAGATTCAACATCCCGGTACAATATGTATGTACCACACAATTACAATTTTGCTTTAATTTCACCTAAAATTATTCAGATAGTTGAGTTTACATTTAGTTCTATCCAAAAATATATATCTTTGGTGCCTCGGAGCTTTCCAAGCACCCCAACAAGGTATGACATCAACAACCCTTATGCAAGAATAACTAAAAGAGAAGGGTTACAAGCGAAAAATCACTCGTCAGCAAGTAAACAAGCAGTGCGGTTAGTGTCATACTGGCAAAAATACTGTGCAAAATTACTAAAAGAAAATTTTATGCGCTGCTGTCCGAATACTTTTTTGGTTGACTGTACATTCGACAGTGAAAATTTTGTGGTACCTCAACGGGAGACTACTTCACCACAGCCTGCTATGATTGTATCACCGTCGCAACCGTCGGAACCGTCAATGTCATCATACGTATTGCTCTTTGCATTGAAAGTTGGATTTTGAACACACTTGTCCAGTCACGCAATTGAGAATTGAGGGAAACGCCCTCCATTTTTGCAGCCTCCATTTTTCCATAACACGCCAATCTCATAGCCTTGGTTAGTTTTTGTTAGGATGTTTTCCATTATTTTAATGGCTTACTCATCCGCTTTCGGAATCAGGTTGCTTTGTGGGATTTTTACGCCAAAAGCTTCTGTTAAGAAGTAATTCAACATCATTTCTCTAATTGACTTCTCTTCTTCAATAACTTCATCTATGGAGAACAAGTTTTTGGTGTGAGTATTAACTTCGCTACCACCAAAAATAGTCCATCCCAATTTTGTTTGTTTGGCAGTGGGCTCATTATTTCCCCTCGAGCGTTCTGCTATTGCCTTACATAAATAAGCATGAGGTAGCCCCAATAATATTGTGGGTATCACTTGCTTACATGATTGCATATTTACATCACGAAGGTAAGGATATCGTGATTTTAATTGCTTCATATCTATTGATTGAACAGGTAAATTCAGTTCATCAACTGTTCTCATGTTTTTGATGGTAAAAATCTGTCCATTATCGGCTTGGACCTTAATTTGTATTACCTGACTATTCCGTTCTTCCTGAACTTCTCCATTGGTCCAGGCAAGCGTTAGTGGAACACATGAACCTGTTGCTCCGGGGGGGCTCCGTAGCCGCAAGGTTACCGAGTCTGCTTTGACAAGCGTGTGGTCGTGGGTTCGAATCTTAGTAGAATCAAGCCATTCGATGTCAAGTGACTTTAGCATGGGTTTATTCTCAAGCTTCTCCATTTACCCTTCCTTCGTGCTGAATTCTATGTTTACCCTCTGAAGCCTCTTGACAATGCAAATGTCCCTCCTATAGTTAAGTGTACTGGTCAAAGGAACGAATGAGTCCTCGCCAGGGACGGCTATAATATGGGATAGTGCTGGCAGCGAGGAATAAGTGGGTAAAGTAGATCAAGCTTTGAAGGAAGGGTAAACCCCAATACACGCAAACAATTTAAAATAAGCATATCGCTCACTCAATAGCGATTATAGCAAAAAGAAATGCAGTGCAGGTCATACAGCAAACACCCGGGCGATATTACAATAGATCAACTATACTGGTCGCAGTAATGAGTCCACACATGAAAAAAAACCTGTTGCTTTAACATCATTTGCAACTTGTTCTTTAATCAAACTTACAGACGAACCTGTATCAAAGAAAGCAAAAGTTTTATATTCGCAGTCTTCGCCGATTATTGTGATCGGCAATACTTGATAGAAGATAGTCTTGTTATTTTGCACAAGACAATTTACATTTTCAGGTTGTCTTCTTGACGTGTCTGAATTGTTGTTTCTTGTATTCAACCCAGGTAACCGCTAAGCACTGAATTAAGTTTGAAAGCTGCTCTATATTTGCGAGTCACATGCTGCCAGATATAATTTGTCAAAGCATAGCAGCTTTAAAATGGCATTCTCAATGCTGAATTAATATTTACTTGAAGCACTATGAAAAGCTGATTAGATGTTCTAAGCAAGCTTTATCGCCGTTACCGGCATCAAGAGATTTTGAACACTGCACACACTTGCAGGAAATCTCCTTGCGAACGTACGCGTGATAACAGAAAAAATGCTTCCCTCTCTTTTTGTCTTACGCAAAATCCTGCACCGCCGATTGAATAAACATCAACACGAATCTATAGGGCATATGCATACGGATAATATGCAAGAAATATTTCTATACATGTATGCCATCACATAAAAAGAAAATAAAAGGTAGGTAATTCTCCCAAAGCGCAACTTATGGAAGATATGTGAAAAACAAAATCTTTCCCTCCATTCCCTCTTGATAAGCAAATCAAACATCCGAGTTGGGAATTTCGGTAATTTAAGTAGAGCTATTGGCAGCTGACTCGCAACTACCGTTTACAGATCAACTGGTAAAGGCGTTGCCCTACTCCTCTATTCCTATTCCTATCGACAGATTGGCAGGCGGTTCAATTCTAACCGAAAAAGAAAATAACAAAAAGCAATCTTGAAACGTCAACAAAGTACGCCTATAAGCATAACAGATAGGGAAGATAAAAAAGGATGTACAATATATTTTTCGCATTTTTTATGTTTGGCGTTTTACCGTTACGCAACAGGCGTTACGTTTTATGACTTTTGTAAAGCTCCAAGCACTAATGTAGCCGGATATTTCGCCAAAACCGGCTTTCTAGCAGCTTTTTATAGGCATATTGAACTATGCTGCACGATATGGTGTGCACCATAGGCTAATAAAAAGCTAGATTTCTGCTTCTTTAAGTGCTCACTGGTTACTTGGGAAGGGCGCGTGCAGCAATGGATGGTGCTTCAATGTGCAACCGTCAACACCACATGTTTTACCAATCTTGCAATCCTGCATTATATGGTTGCTGTAATTACAACAAGAGAAACAAATTTTCTTTTCCCTTGTGAATTGCCTTCTTTTGTCAAGTGGCCTCCTTTTAAAATTTGAGCAATCAGATAAACGATGATCGCCCTTGCAAGCAAAGCATCTGGACTGTTTATTACCGAGGAAATTCACCCGGTCTGGTCTTGTTCTTTCATAATTAACGCCTCTTTCTGCGATTAACATGTTCGCAAGAGTTTCTTGTGGGGTTAGGCGTATAGGGGTTGTCAGGAGTTGACAAGAGTCTCTCCTCATTAAGGTGCATCAACCATTTTTGATGCAATGTTGTTGGTAATTTAAAGGCCAAGTCTTTAATCAGACGTTGGTCATTTAAATATTCCTCTCTATTCAAACTTTTCATGGTTATTACCAGGTTTCCAATCCTGATATAAAATCGACTACCGTTTTAGGCATTTCCAATCGTGGAGCCTTTAACGAAAGTACCTCTCTTAATCAGTGGCGACTCGTCCGCATGTTCAACCTGTTTAGTGATCGACATCGGACCGGGAAAGTCCGGTCCGATACCCGGTCCGAAGTCCGATCGGAATGAAATTTTTGAGTCCGATTTTTTATCGGACCGGAACCGGAACGAAGCGTTCCGGAACCGGACCGGACCAGGTCTTCCGTTGAAAGTCCGGAAAAGTCCGGAGCACTTTTGATCGTAAAACTGACCGCAGTGGAAACGATGACTAGGACTTGCTTTATATGTTTAAAACTATTTTCCTTTAACTTCCTCAGTATTGATGAAAGACAATAATTTCGCTAGCAATAATACACTTTCTGTTGAAGGCTCCAAAACAAGTCCAACGAATCGATTTATTTTTGGAAAATTATCAAATATCTGTGGGTCTTAAAACCGAACGTTTCGCAGCATCGGTTCATGCCTTATGATCCCTCAAAATTTAATTTCAAAGAACTAATTTTAAATGTTATGTAGTTATAGCACTTCATCTTCTCGGTAATGCCATAGGTAACCGATATTCACGTTTATGGTCCAATATGAAAGATAACTCAATAGTTTAATCGGATTTTTCAAAATTATCGTATAGGTTTGGGTCGAAGAGTCTCAGATTTTCATGAAATTTTGCTTACGAGCATAGGATGTTAACTTTTTAATGAAAACAATAAGTTGTCCTATTTTTCCAGAAAACTTCACTAGAAATTTTTCGAGGAAATGTTGGAAAGCCCATGTTCTAAGTCTTAAGAAATTTTGAAATATAGTGGACTCTCGTCGATTAACTTTTTCGAAATATTATCTTTTCTGAGTAGTCCTAAGAGTCATTGAAAATGATAAACACAAAAGCGGAAAATATATTCTCGGATACAGGATACTCATTTTTAAGTATCTGGAAGGTGTAACGTAAAGAAATATGTAGCAAGATCTTTGTGAAATAATGCTTCCCTACGATAAAACTGAACCTTGTCGTGGTGTAGGGCTTTTTAACTAATCTGTATGTAAATGAACAGCGGTCATGTTTACTTCTGAATGTGGGTATATATCAGAATACTTTTGTGATTTCAAGTGGAACTCGGGGTAAAAATTTACCAAATGCGATTGTTGCGTTGTTCAGAAAGTGCTTTTATTCCGTTTAAGAATAAGGCCAGTATGGGGATCTCTGATAATTAATAGATGAATGTTTTTGGGATTCATCCCTATTTATCACAGCTGTCACAAATATCTCCGAAAAAATCGGATTGGTTGGGTCGATCGGGGGCTTAGGGTTAGTAAGGGTATGTTGGGGACAATGATTACGGGTATAATAATAGAAGTGCTTAGGTAGCAGATGGGAAAATTAGGTCAATTCGTGTCGTGTGTTCGAGTCTCGGCAGGGCGGTGCTGCTAGATAGTCAGTAGGATTTTTGCACTGGCCCCGTGGCTGACCTGTGCTCTGATGGCCGGCCGCGGGGTCTGTCGATAGGGAGGGTTTGAGTCTTAGAGAGACGTTTAAGCCCACACCTTAACTGCACTAGCTCTTTGGTCTCGAGGGTAGGAAGGCGGGTGCGTCTCTATAAAGCTTTATAAGCTCTAAAACTTCTGTCGATTACCGCGAACGTCCGGGTTGTACTGCGCTCAATTTACTTTGTATCTTGGGACAGTGCATAAATGCTGGGGGAATGAAAGATTCAATTTGCCCTGATAAGTTGATAACCGCCAATGCCAAAATTTGTCTTTCCTATTAGTTCATTTGTCGTTGTTTGTGTTAGAAAATAGAAAGCGGGCGCGCGGTTGATGACCGGTGTCAAGCGGGGCTGACGAATCCTCCATTTCACTATACTACATTTTACAACTCAAGTATGACCGCATTTCAAGGTCAAGAATAAAAACATGAGATTAGTCTAACTCAAGTAGTACAAAAAGTCCAAAGCACATTTACAAATTCGATCTATCATTTTTCTTCTCATCGTCATCATTATTATCATCATCATTATATTTAAAATATGGCATTCCGACCTTTGGCAGAGAGATCTTAGAGTCAGTTCATGGAGTCTACGCAGGGCCGGAACGCCTCCGCCTGCGGGCATAGGCGTGACGGGTATGCTTGGGTCTCTACCTGTGTTTAAGTGGGCGACATTGCCTGTCTCGTCAGGTAGAACTGATGTTTGAGGTCTCCCTGACACTTTGTTGACATCACAAAAGGGCCCAGCGCAGAGTGTTATACGCTACTAGCTGACCCAGCAAACTTCGTATTGCCACAAATTAAAATGTGTTGTACATAAATCTAGTGATGTCCGATTACTTCTCGATTAATCGAACTAATCGATTATCCGCTAAAATAATCGATTAATTTTTAATCGATTGCTTTATGTTCCGATTGTTAGATAATCGATTACCTGAGCGATCGATTATGCCGGATTATTTAAAATTTTATTCTTTGACAATTTCTAACAAATTTAATTATTACAGTGGCAGGCGCTTACCTTCTAAATTAACCACACGCAATCAGCCAGTTCGTTGGTTTCGAGATACGATGCTGATCTAAGAAACCAGTAGTCTTATGTTCAAATCTCAGCTAGGCAGTGCTCCTAGATAGAGTCAGTAGGATTGTTGCAATAGCTCCGTAACTGTTTTGTACTGTAATATCTGGCTGTGAAGTCTGTCGATAAAGATGGGTCAAATCTTAGGAAGGGTGTTTAACCCCAAGGCTTTGCTTTTAATCATCCAGTTTGCACGCAGTAGGCCGGTTTAAATACCACGCTGAAGCCTAAAAACCAAACTAAACTTTATGTAGATACTAACTGTGCCACCGTCAAAAGATAATTCGAAAATTTGTCAGTTTGTCAGACACGGAATTTTTAGAAAACTGGGTAATACCCTTCGTCTTTTTCTATACAAAAACCAAAAAATGCGGTCTCCTCGATTTCTATGTAACTAGCCTAAGTCTGACTGCACATTCCAAAACACTCGTGGACAGTACTACGGGACGCAAAACTATTTTTTGGTGTCGGGGATTGTAACTAGGTTACAAAATAAATAAGGTAACAAACCCTATTGTCCAATCCCACACACAACCGTCACTAAAAGCCTGTTCGCGTTACCTGCCGTTATCCCCGAAAAAAGGTTAGAGTACCGGGACAGCAAACAAACCCTGCTAATGCCCACCGGATGGAACCTGGCGAAACTAGCCGAAGCGGAATCGTCGGTCCCGTCGTAAAGTCCTGTGCTTGACAGGACAGGCAAATCAGTCTGGGGAATGAGCGATTTTAAAGATAACCACTTAAGAGACGACACGCAAGATTGGAAAGGGCTAGAAGTTAGAAGACGCAAAGTGATACATGAGAAGACGAAAAGCGAGGTAAATTAGTATTCGGAAAAGATAAGTAGAATAAGTAAAGTAGAAGTAAAGTGGAAAAAACACGGGTAGAAAATATAGGCGCTAAAGCGAGGTTAGATTACTAGTCGAACGAAGCGAAAGACCACCAGCACCCTCCTTCAAACGGAGGTCTTCCCTTAGATTTTGAGAGCGCGACTGTCGTCAGTCGGCCTCAACACGTGTCGACCATGAGTGGGTGATCCGATTCTCCGAGCAACACACCGAGCGAGCAGGCTGCTACCATCCGTGGCCCTATACACCATCGATCGTAGGAACCGATCGCCGAAGAGCCAAGCGTATGCTATACCCACCACATAACCAATTGTTACTGTCCGTGGATTCATCACCGTTCGTACCGGCTTCACAAACATTCGATTCACCATTTGTCACCCACCACGTATTTGGTACGGGCTATCTGTAAGCGGTCTACGAAACCGCTAGTCAAGCACAGTCACCTGTTCATCGGAACATCAGAGACCCTTCGTCGACAAGAAGCAGCAGGTCGTAAGAAAAACTGAAGAAAACTAACCGCTAGATTAAGCGAAACGTGTAAATGAAGATCTGTTAACCCTCGAAATGGTGTTTGCTACGATATGTGTCCGCGGAAAGTGTGAGTCCCCGAATGTGCCCCCCTCCCAGATCGGTTCGCGAGTTAGCCTCCGGTAGGTTAGTGTAGGATGCCTAGGGGACACTGCACTACCCGATGGTTGCTCTTGTCCCCCTCTTGAGCCGGCCGAACGGATTCAACCGATGTTAGGTTAGTCGGCATTTCGTTCGTAAGTTTATAGTTGAGCGTTTGATGGACCTGCCCTGAGGTATTCTAGCCGGACCTGGATTGTATCGCTAAATACGCTCCTTCACGGCAAGTTAATCCTTGCCTGGCGCTTAAGTAAAGGTTGTCACTGCTCCCTGCCCCAAAACCCATCCCGCCCCGTTACAGGACGTAAAGGTTATAACCAATCGATTATTTCGAGTGATCGATTATGCAGCGCCGATTAATCGATGTCGATTATTGGCCGCCTAAAAAGTAATCGATTGTTAACTAATCGATTAACTGAAAAAATCGGACATCACTAGTTATAAATTATTGTAAATTTTAATGTGTTGTATTCAATTGCTCATAACTTTCAAATTAAACATCCAATCAAAAAACAAATCAATAGTGATCTATTAGGTTATGTTACCTTTCAAATGAGACTAATAGCGCCTAAATCGGTTTAGTCATCTCTAAGAAACAGGCGATAATTATTACCTAGTCAAAACAGGTTTTTTTAGTATAACTTGTAAACTACTTGTTTGTTTTCAATAAAATTTACCCGAAAAATTTAGTAATTTTCACTTTTTTACTTATAACTTTTAAACGAAATGTCGGACCTCGAAGTAATTCAATAGTGATATACTAGGCAATAATACCTTTCAAACAAAAGTAATAGCGAACAAATCGGTTCAGCCATCTCCGAGAAACAGGCGATAGAAAAGTTGTGCCCCGCACATACATACACACATACACACACACACACACACACACACACACACACACACACACACACACAGACATTGCTCAGTTCGTCGAACCCTGTCGATTGGTATATGTGGCTCGGCCCTCCGGGCCTCGGATCAATTTCGTGTTTTTCGACCAATTCCTAAACCTTTTTACCTTTGTTATACTATAACAAAGGTTTAGGAATTGGTCGAAAAACACGAAATTGATCCGAGGCCCGGAGGGCCGAGCCACATATACCAATCGACAAGGTTCGACGAACTGAGCAATGTCTGTGTGTGTGTGTGTGTGTGTGTGTGTGTGTGTGTGTGTGTGTGTGTGTGTGTGTGTGTGTGTGTGTGTGTGTGTGTGTGTGTGTGTGTGTGTGTGTGTGTGTGTGTGTGTGTGTGTGTGTGTGTGTGTGTGTGTGTGTGTGTGTGTATGTGTGTGTGTGTATGTGTGTATGTATGTGCGGGGCGCAACTTTTCTATCGCCTGTTTCTCGGAGATGGCTGAACCGATTTGTTCGCTATTACTTTTGTTTGAAAGGTATTATTGGCTAGTATATCACTATTGAATTAGTTCGAGGTCCGACATTTCGTTTAAAAGTTATAAGTAAAAACGTGAAAATTACGTGACACGATTTTCTCCGGAACCAAGTGACCGATTTCAACGATCTTGGTATCGAATGAAAGCTCTTGTTAACGCTAAATTTTTCGGGTAAATTTTATTGAAAACAAACAAGTAGTTTAAAAGTTATCCTAAAAAACCTGTTTTGACAAGGTAATAATTATCGCCTGTTTCTTAGAGATGGCTAAACCAATTTAGGCGCTATTAGTCTCATTTGAAAGGTAACATAGCCTAATAGATCACTATTGATTTGTTTTTTGATTGGACGTTTAATTTGAAAGTTACGAGCAATTGAATACAACACATTAAAATTTATAATAATTTATAACCATTTCATCTAAGATGATTTATCTAGTTTGAATTATTTTGACATCAGATTAGAGATTTTAATGCTGCAAATATATCTGCAAAATTTCAGCAGAATTGGTTTTGCCGATCAAAAGATATTAACCCTCCAACACTCGCGCCAACTTTTGTAATACGGGTTATTCGCGCGCACAATGGCCCAAAGCCAAAAAGACATGCGCACTAGAGTTTTGACTGGGAAAACTTGGTTTTAGGTTTATGGAACCTTTGGAAGAATTTCTTGAAATTGAAAGTTCTATCGTCTGGTGCAATTTAAATTTTGATTAATCCCCCTAAAAGTGGAATAAAAAAATTATTTTTCTTCAGTTTCAATATAACACATTGATGTATTCTGCAAAGTTTTAGAGTATATTATTACAAGAAATTTTGCTGAAGACAGTAACCCCCTATCTCTTCAGCGGAGCTAGAAAAATATTATTTATTGTATATGAGTTTTTTTTTTTTTCCTGTATGGACTCATCACTGCGACCATTATGGTTAGATCTATTGTGATATCGCCCGGGTGTTTGTTGTATAACCCGCACTGCATTTATTTTGGCTATAGTCGCTATTGAGTGAGCGATATGCTTATTGAATTTTTTTTTTATGCGTGCTTGTGTGTAATTGGGTACCCTTCTATCAATACTTTACTCTACTTTACCCACCTCGTTCCACATGACAGCGCACAGTCCCCAATTATAGTCATCCCTGGCGTAGCAAACCAGTGCATTTTTACTATAAGGGTCTCATTTTTGCACTGTCAATAGGCCATATCGGGATAATATAGAACTCAGCATGAAGGAAGGGCGATGAGGGGCCTGAGAATAAACCCATGCTAAAGTCACTTTGACATCGAATGGCCTGATTCTACTAAGATTCGAACCCATGACCATTCGCTTGTCAAAGCAGACTCGGTAACCTTGCGGCTACAGAGCCCCACTGTATATGAGTTAGTGAAATCAGTTTTTTATTTTAGCTCTTTTCGTAATTGTTGTATGACTTTTTCATGTATTACAAAGTTGCACAAATAGTAAAAATACACAACTTTGCTGAATATTGTATACCTCTATGTTTGCTTGTTTAGGAACTGTAGAACTTTGATTATAAAAAATACCCTAATTTTGACCCCGGATTACTCGACTACCAACAGACGGATACATTTTAAACATTTTACATTATTGCTGATTGTTTTGATGCATACAGACACCATTTTTCCATATGAAGAAACGAGAGAAAATTCCAGGCCAATTCCGGTACACCTCATATGCTGATTGCTTCATTTCTGTGATGTCAGTTTATGCTGATCAATTTTCCCAACAATTTAAAGTATTAATGCATTGAATAATTATGACATTTTGCTCATAACAAGTTTATTGAAGAATATACGTTAGTTACACAACGATTTGTAACTTTATAACAATATGGCGTTCAAAAACCTACACGTGTTATACAAAATACAACAGCGTGAGTAACCGAAGGTTAATAAAAATTGATGAAATTTATTCTAGAAAACTTTATTGGTGTGAATCAAATAGGCATTACAGGAAATTATGCATAGTTCAAAAATCTATAAACTAGACCTTTACTACGCAATGTATATGTTAAAGAATAATATTTGCTCTTACAACCTACTTTTACTTGCACTTACTCAAATTATTAACAACTTACTTATCCTTATTCAGCAATTTCATGAAAAAAGGATCTATCAAAATTTATAAGTGGTCATATTTTGTTCGAATTTTGTAAACGTATTCAATTTTCAAAAATTTTATGTAAACCAACGCACTACGCAACGTTAACCAATAGATGGATTATACTCCGAAGACGTGTCGGTTTCTATCTCAAATAGCAACTAAGACCGTATAACAAAGGTTCCTTTCACCACTAGGTGGATTAAATCGGGTTTTACCTTTGTTATAGTATATTTACCTTTGTTATAGTATATAACAAAGGTTTAGAAATTGGTCGAAAAACACGAAACTGATGCGAGGCCCGGAGGGCCGAATCACATATACCAATCGATAGAGCTCGACGAACTGAGCAATGTCTGTGTGTGTGAATGTGTGTGTGTGTGCAGCTCATTTTCTATCGCCTGTTTCTCGGATATGGCTGAACCGATTTATGCATTATTAGTCTCATTTGAAAGGTATTATTACCTAGTATATCACTATTGAATTGCTTCGTGGTCCGATGTTTCGTTTAAAAGTTATAAGCAAAAATGTGAAAACTACGTGACACGGTTTTCTCAGGAACCACACAACCGATTTCAATGATCTTAGTACCAAATGAAAGCTCTTCCTAAATTATAAAAATTTTCGGGAAGTTTTATCGAAAACAAATAAGTAGTTTAAAAGTTATGCTTAAAAACGTGTTTTGACAAGGTAATAATTATCGCCTGTTTGTCAGAGATGGCCAAGCCGATTTATGCGCTATTAGTCTCATTTGAAAGGTAATATAGCCGGATAGATCAGTATTGAATGGTTTTTTGATTGGAATTTTAGTTTGAAAGTTATGAGCAATTGAAGTTACACGTTAAAATTTACAATACTTTATAGCGATTTTAACCAAGATAATTTATCTAGTTTCAATTGTTTTAGTATTAAACGAAAGGTCTTAACACTGCAAATGTATTTACCAAATTTCATAAGGATTGGTTCTACTGGTCAAAAGATATTTAAAAATGATTGATGAAATTTATTCAAGAAAACCTTAATGACCAAGCCTTTAATTGGACTAAACCTTTAAAACAGAATAATATAGTAAAACCCGATTTAATCCACCTAGTGGTGAAAGGAACCTTTGTTATACGGTCTTACTTGATATTTGAGGAAGAAATCGACACGTTTTCGGAGCATAATTCATCTGTTGGTTAACGTTGCGTAGTGCGTTGGTTTAGATAAAAATTTTGAAAATTGAATATGTTTACAAAATTTGAACAAAATAGGAGCACTTATAAATTTTGATAGATCCTTTTTTCATGAAATTGCTGAGTAAGGATAAGTAAGTTGTTAATAATAAATTGAGTAAGTGCAAGTAAAAGTAGGTTGTAAGAGCAAATATTATTCTTTACCATATACATTGCGTAGTAAAGGTCTAGTTTATAGGTTTTGAAACTATGCATAATTTCTTGTAATGCCATTCTATTTGATTCACATCAATAAAGTTTTCTAGAATAAATTTCAACAATTTTTATTAACCTTCGGTTACTCACGCTGTTGTATTTTGTATTTTGAACGCCATATTGTTATAAAGTTACAAATCGTTGTTTATCTTGACCCCAACTGGAATTTTCTCTCGTTTCTTCATATGGAAAAATAGTGTCTGTATGCAGCAAAACTATCAGCAAATCTCGGGTATTTTTTTATATAAATCTATGTGACAATGAGAGATTCTCTTCATGTCTCCTCTCTTCTGTTTTTTAACACATCAGCTTTACATGAATCGGTTGCCGGAGTTACTAGTTAGCTAAATGTGTTGAAAATTTGCTTTTTTATGCATTTATGTAGCCGTGAAAAGCGGAAGAGAGGAGACGCAAAGAGAATCTCTCATTGTTACATGGGTCTGTTTGAAAAATTACCCGAGAAATGTAATATGTTTAAAATAAATCCGTCTGTTGGTAGTCGAGTAATTCGGGGTCAAAATTAGGGTATTTTATATAATCAAAGTTCTACAGTTCCTAAACAAGCAAACATAGAGGTATACTATATTCAGCGAAGTTGTGTATTTTTACTGTTTTTACAACTTTGTAGTACATGAAAAAATCATACAACAATTACAAAACGAGCTAAAATGGAAAAGCTGGTATTACATATTCATGTACAACAAATAAGATTTTTCTATCTTCGCTGAAGAGATAGAAGGTTGCTGTCTTCAGCAAAATTTCTTGTAATAATATGTTTGAAACTTTACGGAACACATCAATGTGTTATATTGTAACTGAAGAAAAATATTTTTTTTTATTTCACTTTTAGGGGGATTAGTCAAAGTTTAAATTCTACCAGACAATGCAGCATTCAATTTCAAGAAACCCTTCCAAAGGTTCGATAAACCTAAAACCAGGTTTTCCCAGCCAAAACTCTTGTGCGCACGTTTTTTTTGACGTAGGACTACGTCTTTGTTTACTATACTGGGACTGGGTAGCACTTTGTGAAAACGAAAATAGAAGTGTAACGTTTGAATGAAAGATTTCAAATGCTAATAACTACTAAACTGCTGAACGAAACTGAACAATTTATATGTCGTTGGATAGATAAAATGACCAGCAATTTTTTAGGTGAGTAAGAGAGCAATTTTTAGGGAGCGTAAGAGGGGGGGGGGGGCTGCTATACAAATGAATTACAAATTTCCTCAAAACTCTAGAACTAATCAAGCAAATAGAACCAAATTTGGATTGTAGGGGTTTGAGAAGGCAACAATTATTTCTATGGTAAATTAAGACCCCTCCCCTCTTTAGAGGGGGGGGCACTCATACAAATAATATTCAAATTTCCTCATTACTCGAGAACAATTCGAGCAAAAAACCAAAATTGGCTTGCGAGGGTTTTTGGAGGTAAGATGTTTTTCTATGGTGTACTGAGACTCCTTCTTCTTTTAAGAAGGGGGACTCCCATACAAATGAAATACAAATTTCCTCATAACTCTAGAACTAATCAAGCAAATGAAACCAAATTTGACATGTGGGGGTATTAGAAGGCATGAATTTTTTCTATGGTATAATGAGACCCATTCGTCTTTTAACAGGGGGAAGGGTTCTATGGTGGATTAGAAGCTTTGCTTTCTTTAAGAAGGGGAGATCCCATACAAATGAAATACAAATTTCTTTAAAACTCGAGAACTAATCAGAACTAAGCAAATGGCACCAAATTTGGCGTGTGGGGTTTTTTGGAGGCAAGAATTAATTTATTTTATGATGCTTTGAGACCCCTCACCTCTGTGGTAAGGGGATAATTCATTACCGTTTCAATCTTTATGATGCACACAAGTGATTTTTAAAAGAAATTGCTATGTCTCAAAGGTTGCAGGCATTGTACTTATGAACCCCCGTCCACGTATTTTCAAAGCCACCATTGCATTAAATGAAGAATTGAATCTGAATATTTCGCTCTTCTCTTTTAAACATTCACTTAAACAACGGTACTCACAGATTCTTATAATCATACATATGCCAGAAACGTAGTTTACATTAGTCTTTGATCTGATGATTTGATATAGTCCTACGTCACCCTTTCGTACAACCCTTAGGGCTGTATACCTTGTAGTTTTTGTTTTGGGCTATTGTGCGCGCGAGTAACCGTGTTACAAAAGTTGGCACGAGTGTTCGAGGGTTAATATCTTTTGACCGGCAAAACCAATTCTTCTGAAATTTTGCAAATATATTAACAGCATTAAAACCTCTAATTTGATGCCAAAATAATTTAAACTAGATAAATTTTCTTAGATGAAATTGTTTAAAATTATTGTGAATTTTAATGTGTTGTATACGATTACTCATAACTTTCAAATTAAACGACCAATCAAAAGACAAATCAATAGTGATCTATTAGGCTGTATTACCTTTCAAATGAGATTAATAGTTCATACATCGGTTTGGTCATCTCTGAGAAACAGGCGATAATTGTTACCTTGTCAAAACAGGTTTTTTAAATATAACTTTTAAACTACTTATTTGTTTTCAATAAAACTTTGTGAAAATTTTAGAGTTAATAAGAGCTTTCATTTGGTACTCAGATCGTTGAAATCGGTCATGTAGTTCCGGAGAAAATCGTGTTACGTAATTTTTACATTTTTACTTATAACTTTCAAACGAAATGTCGGACCGCGAAAAAATTCAATAGTGATATACTAGGCAATAATACCTTTCAAACAAAAGTAAAAGCGAACAAATCGGTTTAGCCATCTCCGAGAAACAGGCGATAGAAAAGTTGCGTCGCGCACATACACACACACACACACATACACACATACATTGCTCAGTTCGTCGAACCCTGTCGATTGGTATATGTGGCTCGGCCCTCCGGGCCTCGGATCGATTTCGTGTTTTTCGACCAATTTCTAAACCTTTGTTATAGTATAACAAAGGTAAAAATGTGTAATTTTTCAACGGATGTTTCTTTGCAGCAGTTAATTAATACAATATAGCACATTTTCTTACACTTTTAGGGTGACCGTGAATCCACCTAATAGGGTGACACAAATTTTTGTTTTTTACATGCGTCCAAAAAAATAGCGTCTTCACAAAAATTCTAGAACACTAAAATAAGCAACTTTGCTGCATATAGTAACTATCTATCTCTTACTAGTTGCGAAATTTAATGATTTGTTTGAAGAAATCAAGCAAAGCAAAGCCATGGGTGTAAACGTCCTTCAGAACTTTAACCGGAAAGCATTCAGATTCACAACATGCACGAAGCATTACGACTAAACTGAGGGATTCCTATGTCATCAAAAAATTTTCTCATAGGTCCACCATCTTTCAAATCAATCTCGAAAAACCACCCTTCTTTATCGACAGACTTCGCAGCCGATTATTAGAGTACAGGAAAATTACGGGGCTAGGGCAAAGATCCTATTAACTCTGTAGCGACACCGATAAGTCGAGATTCGAACATACAATGACTGGCTTGTTAGGCTAGCATTGTACCCCGAAGCTAACAGCCACTTTAAAATCAGTTCTGCTCAAAAATTCTGTACACGATGTTTTTATTGCTTTCCTATATTCTATAAAGTAATTTAGTAGGTTAAAATACACTCTGAAAATTGTTTATCGCTATAATGCATATGGATGATAACTAGCACAGCGTCAACAAACAGTTGAATTAAATTCCGAAGACGTGTCGATTTCTTTATTATCATTTCCAGCTCAAAACGCTAAAAAAAGCCAGTTTTTACTCGACTATTTTCGATTGGAATTGGAATTTGAATGTGAAAACAGTTTCTTTCTAAACCTAGTATTTGACGAGCAGCATTCCAAAAGGTCCAATGTGCAAATGAGAGATTCTCTTTGCGATTCGTCTCTTACGGTTATTACGGCGGCATAAATGCACTTGAATGCATCTATTTTGCATGAAACGGTTACTGGTGTTATTGGAAAGATGATCCTTTAGAATAATTGGGTTGAAATGTATTTATGCCGCCGTAATAAGCATAAGAGAAGAAACGCAAAGAGAATCTCTCATTTGCACATTGGACCTTTTGACATGTTAGTCGAGACTTCCAGGTTTATCTGCAAGTAAAAAATAAAAAAGTTTGACAAAACGGGTCTTTTTTTTAAAAGGAAGTACTACCACTAATCGTACCACTAATGGAGGTATCAATCGGCACCAAATTTAAGATTTTTGCTTTCTGACCTAAAATGAACAATCTGACAAAATTTGGTTCAAATCCGTGAAAGTCGATTACACGGTTATCGGATACTTTGCATGTGTTGACTCCAATAGATAATTTTGAAATTTCACATCTGAATAACTTGAGAACGGCTGGGCCTAAGAAACAGTTTATATAAGAATTTAGTTCAAAGTGATGCGTATATAATTTGACTGTCAGTTTTATGAAAATTACAAATTCAAATAGAAATCAAAAATAATATTTTAACTGAAAATGCCTATGTCAAATGACATATAAGATGGTATAACAAAGGTTCTTTTCACCACTAGGTGGATTAAATCAGGTTTTATAGTATAACAAAGGTAAAAACATACGATAACCATCAGGATGAACTGGCGAAAGGGAAATCCGAAATATTCCATCCGATCAATGGAAGTTCAAGTCCAGATAGTTCAATTGTTGACGAAAGGATTTTGAATTTATATGAATAGTTGCTAATATTCTGGCTTTTGAACTCACACAAACTAAAAACGATGATGCAGAAACGCGACACGTCGGCCACGTAGGCAAAAGCATCGTTACACTGACCATCCTGGATGTCCACCACCAGATTCATATCCAACGAGTCCTGCCTGACTTGATCCGGTAGCAGAACGTACGTCAACAGCGCCTTGTCGGTGTGGAGGTCGAAGGTCAAGCACTTTGAGAGTACAAATTTGATGCAGAATTGTTAGTGGGTCGATAACTCCGGCGTCCAGAACCCACAGTGGATCGCATTTATCGTCGTCAATTCGGTACAATGAAACCAACTTGCTACAGTCCGGATTCCCAGAATCCGATTGTGGGGTGGTGTAGAAGCTCCAGTCCGGATGCGGACTACAGGGAGTGCTGGGGTTTTTTTTATCGGTGACGGCATATAGGATAAAGTCGCAGGAACACCAGGATTCCAGCGGGGAGTAGTGATGAAGACGTGATTGATATATCGTTCCATGACGGAATATACATCCATCTGCATGACACCGAAAAGTCCTATGGCAAATCATGTAAGAAAACGTGAGAAAATGGAATGAATAATCTTTAATGAATGTTACTTATTTCGGAACCTACCTCCGCGTATTCATACATGACCCAGGACAAACCATATTTCCCACAAGAGGTTTATTGTTTCAGATTTCAGTTTTCCTCTTGTGATGTGACGACGAACAGACCGCGGAAACGCGAGCGACGCGACGACCTACACGGCAAAAAATAATGACATCATCGCAACTTAAATTTTGGTTGGAATAAACATGCTTATGGTTGAAAATAAATAAACTTTTAGTTTGGATCAACTGATATTTAATTTGTAACAATGCGAGTTAATCAAGTTGAAATAATGTGTAAAAGTCGTTACTTTCAACTAGATTTGTGGATTTAATGCAAACAAATTTCGATGTTAACGCAATCAAAACTTTAGTTTGGCTCCAACCAAATTTATGGTTGTTTTAAACTAGCCACATTTGTAAACGCAAACTAAGAACACGTTTGTTTTGAACTATTTTTAAGGTTGGTATTTGCGTAACCATAAATTTAGTTTATTTATGCCAACGGTTTAGGTTGATTTAAACTAACACCTCAATTTGAATTCAGGTAACATTAACTGTATTTTGCAACCTAAATTTTGGTTGAAATAAACAAGATTATGATTGAAAAAAGCAAACTTTTAGTTTGGATCAACTGATACTTAATTTGAAACAATGCGAGTTAATAAAGTTGAAATAATGTGGAAAAGTCGTTTCTTTCAACTAGATTAGTGAATTTAATTTAAACAAATTCCGATGTTAACGTAATCAAAAATTTAGTTTGGGCTTCAACCAAATTTATGGTTGTTTTAAACTAGCCACATTTTTCTCCGTGTATGAGAGCATGGGTACACGGAGAAAAATGTGGCTAGTTTAAAACAACCATAAATTTGGTTGAAGCCCAAACTAAATTTTTGATTACGTTAACATCGGAATTTGTTTAAATTAAATTCACTAATCTAGTTGAAAGTAACGACTTTTCCACATTATTTCAACTTTATTAACTCGCATTGTTTCAAATTAAGTATCAGTTGATCCAAACTAAAAGTTTGCTTTTTTCAACCATAATCTTGTTTATTTCAACCAAAATTTAGGTTGCAAAATACAGTTAATGTTACCTGAATTCAAATTGAGGTGTTAGTTTAAATCAACCTAAACTGTTGGCATAAATAAACTAAATTTATGGTTACGCAAATACCAACCTTAAAAATAGTTCAAAACAAACGTGTTCTTAGTTTGCGTTTACAAATGTGGCTAGTTTAAAACAACCATAAATTTGGTTAGAGCCAAACTAAAGTTTTGATTACGTTAACATCGAAATTTGTTTGCATTAAATCCACAAATCTAGTTGAAAGTAACGACTTTTACACAATATTTCAACTTGATTAACTCGCATTGTTACAAATTAAATATCAGTTGATCCAAACTAAAAGTTTATTTATTTTCAACCATAAGCATGTTTATTCCAACCAAAATTTAAGTTGCGATGATGTCATTATTTTTTGCCGTGTAGGTCGTCGCGTCGCTCGCGTTTTCGCGGTCTGTTCGTCGTCACATCACAAGAGGAAAACTGAAATCTGAAACAATAAACCTCTTGTGGGAAATATGGTTTGTCCTGGGTCATGTATGAATACGCGGAGGTAGGTTCCGAAATAAGTAACATTCATTAAAGATTATTCATTCCATTTTCTCACGTTTTCTTACATGATTTGCCATAGGACTTTTCGGTGTCATGCAGATGGATGTATATTCCGTCATGGAACGATATATCAATCACGTCTTCATCACTACTCCCCGCTGGAATCCTGGTGTTCCTGCGACTTTATCCTATATGCCGTCACCGATAAAAAAACCCCAGCACTCCCTGTAGTCCGCATCCGGACTGGAGCTTCTACACCACCCCACAATCGGATTCTGGGAATCCGGACTGTAGCAAGTTGGTTTCATTGTACCGAATTGACGACGATAAATGCGATCCACTGTGGGTTCTGGACGCCGGAGTTATCGACCCACTAACAATTCTGCATCAAATTTGTACTCTCAAAGTGCTTGACCTTCGACCTCCACACCGACAAGGCGCTGTTGACGTACGTTCTGCTACCGGATCAAGTCAGGCAGGACTCGTTGGATATGAATCTGGTGGTGGACATCCAGGATGGTCAGTGTAACGATGCTTTTGCCTACGTGGCCGACGTGTCGCGTTTCTGCATCATCGTTTTTAGTTTGTGTGAGTTCAAAAGCCAGAATACTAGCAACTATTCATACAAATTCAAAATCCTTTCGTCAGCAATTGAACTATTTGGACTTGAACTTCCATTGATCGGATGGAATATTTCGGATTTCCCTTTCGCCAGTTCATCCTGATGGTTATCGTATGTTTTTTTTTATCATCCAATGTCTAGTTTTACGGCGTTCGAAGTCCCAGTGCCGGTACTAGAAAAAGAATCTTGCGAGATTTTGGCCTGGTAAAACATTTAAACTGATCGGAAGCCAAGACAAGGGTGGTCATTCGTCTACTTTCGAGGTGGCAAAAACAACAATTCAGTTTCAGTTTATCTCTTTGGTCCAGCAGAGCGGCGTTAATTGATGGGATCTGGCGAAATCGTAACAATCTGGCTGGTGAGAAGAACTCGTACAAGCTGGCGTACCCGAATGATTTCAAGGTGGACCGAAAGCCGAAGCAGTCGATTTGGGTCATCAGCGACAGTAGCTGACATAAATTTAAAACTAGTGATAACTTATAACTTTTTATTTTCATGAAATTGTCTCGTATTCCGAAAATACAGTTATAAGATATTGCTGATGCAGTTGAACACCGTAGTAATCGACCTGCGATAATCGATTTTATTCTTGTTCTGTGTGTCGCAATTAAGTCGAAAGCGGTAAGCTGTAATCGCACAGTGATATAGCACACAACTTGCGACGTACAGAACAACAATAAAACCGAATGGTAGACTCGGTTTTGAACTGCAACGGCAATGCGTATGTATGTTTAAAACCGCAAAAATTGTTTCAATAAATTTCTTGGTTGTTGCAAACAACATTTTTGGTTACATTTAACGTTCATTTCAGGTTTATTTCGAAAAATAATATTAGTTTGTTTCAAACGTTTCAATGTTTGACTTGACAGATTTAATCAGTTTGTTTTAAACTAAAATCTGTTTAGATCAAACTATAAAGTTTGGTTGATATTACCTAAAAGATATCAACTATCAAAACCAAACAACCAAGATTCTGGTTATTTCAAGCAAATATTTGTTGAATTGAAGTTAATTCCTAAAGCAAAAACAACCTAATATTTTAGTTAATTTCAAGCATCGCGGTTTGTCAAAGTAATCAAGTATATATTTACGCAAATTTCAATGTGAAAAGCTGGTTGAAGCAACCTAAAATATGGTTGTTTTTGCCATACATTTTTCTCCGTGTAGTTTTATTTACAAATTTTCAATTTTTCCTCACAATAAAGTAGAAAACAATCCCCCTGTTACTTAGCCAGATAAAATAAAGCGGATAGCACTTAAATATTCGCCGTGATTGTGAAACATTTCGCTGAATACCATTTCGCAAAAAACCTTACGCGGAATGTCCCATTTCACAGAAAACTTTTTCATGAAAAGTACCATTTCGATCCTCGGGGCGATCCTCTCCTTACTCGTTGTCGCTCGTTCGGACCCAACTGAAGGAAAGTGATAGAGGTCAGTAGACCTAGGAAAACAAATCAACCTAGACAGAGCTGATTTCTGTGAGAGCTGATTAGTTCTCGAGTTATGCAGAAATTTGTGTTTCATTTGTATGGGAGCCCTCCCTCCACTAAGAGGGCTCTAAAGAGGGTCTCTAACCATCATAAGAACCTTCTTCGGCCCCAAAAATCCTACAATGCAAATTTTTACGCCAATCGGTTCAGTAGTTTTCGGTTCTATAAGGAACATACCGACAGACAGACAGACAGAAATCCATTTTCATAGGTATAGAAGATTAAGCGACCAGTTAGAAAACCCGAAAAAAAGAAAAAAAATTTAAAAAAACATCTTTATGAAATAATACTTAGTTCCTTTCAGTAAAGTTAAAATAGTCGGTTATACTAGTTAACTTTTGACTTTTCGTAATCCACGCCAACGTTTTGATAATGTTTGCGTTTATTTTTCGTCCCTGCTGCTCCTTCTTTTGCATTTAAAATTCAATCTAAGTTTGCGCTTTTCCAGTATGTTATCAAAAATCCTGAGATAAGCATGTGCCCGTATGGCACTGTTGCTACAACTGTCCGATACAAGAGTTTAATTTAATCCCAGTTATGATGATACTCTGTAAGAAACTGTGAAAAGGCGTCAAGAAATCGAAAAAATCAGAGGGGTTGTGTACAAGACACGACCGCATATATTAGTGACGCAGGACTACGTAAGTCTCTTTGCAGTGATGGTAGCATGTATTCATGCTTGTAATCATTCGATTCTTCATGTATACATGCTATATGCAACATATAAACATGCTACATGCGTTGTATGTAACATTTATCAAAGTACTAACATAGTAGTAGATTGAAAGTAGTGCATACGTTCAATTCTCAAAAGATTGTGCATTTGAAAACCACTTAACAAAATCAAGAACACAAACTATTGCTTTCCTGCTACCTTACTGAAATTAAAGATTGTTTTTATTACCCATGGTTCCCCACGTTGAAGGGATTTTACCAATTCAATCCTATTTTATCAACAGCACATCTTTTCACTACACTTTTAATGAAACGGCAAGCATGCGTATTTATACAGAGTCGTATTGTAACCGAACACTACAGCTGTAGCACATTTTTCCAACACAGATATCAAGTTCGCCTTGGTTTAACCGTTATGTGTGCGACAAAAATAACACCTTTAGCAGGGCGACAAGGGTACCCGGGTACCCAAAATTGATATTGTTATAACATCAATAATTTTAAACCGATTTTGATGAAATAGGTGTCATTTGATTCGTTAATTTATCTAGTTTTGAATTCTTTGGCTATTTTTGGCCATTAAAAGACATACGGGGCCCGAAAATCCGGAATTCCGACAGAGTGTCCGCTGTGAGGTAGAGAACTGGTTATATTGCAGGAAAATCAGTCATGCGGATATAAAAACTAAAAATTCATACAATGAACTATTTCATATAATGAGATGAATCAGGTTGGTCATTCCGGAGTAGGTTCCTGTGAGGTCATGGGTGGCCAGTCTAGGATTGGAGGTAAAACCTAGCAATATGGGTATGAAAGTTCTTGGAATTAGTTCGGTAGGTGATATTTTTTACATTTCGTTGTATTTTGATTTTTTATTTCGAAAATGGTTTCTACGGGGTCACAGATGATACTGCAGGATTCAAGATGCTTAGCATTATCAGAACAGATTAAAACGTAGAACCATCCGTTATACATTTGGAACTAGTTCTGAAATTATCCGCTAAACCAATTCTAATATTGTATTAGGCACCCAACTGGCCATCTGTAACCCTACAGGGACCCAATTCTGGAATGCCCAATGCGATCTAAAGTCACCAATTTATATAATAAGATGAAAAAAGGTTCCACAATGTCAAGTTCAAAACTAATAGCTTTACTGAAGGCTGATATTCTTTCAAAACAAGCGGCTTCCCACGTTTTACCGGACGTTGCTCCGGAATTACCGATTCCCGGGAACTACATGTCATTTGATGGCCAAATGCTTTATCTAATCAAAACTAGTTAAATGTACGAATCAAATGCCACTGGTTTCAGCCAAATCGGTTCAAGATAGCCAAAGTTATGAACATAGCAAATCATGGGTACCCAGGTACCCTTGTCGCCCTCCTACGTAATAAAAAAATTCAAGGGCCTCTCATTGCTAATCCCCTTTATGGATATGCACCAAAAAAACCTCAATTACTTAAGATCAACGAGTTTTACGATGTCGCAAAATTTCAAAAACGTATGTTTTAAATTGAATGAGTTATAACTATTTTAAAACTGAAAAGGTATCCGGGTACCCTGTTGCACACATAACGGTTAATCGTCTCGCAGTAAAGAATTTGCGATCTGTTGGGACAACGAACTTGTGTCATTTTTTCTGGCATACTTCCCTAACACAGACATCAAATCGGACTAGTTTTAATCGCGTTCGTAAGAAATCTGTTGGCACGAGGGGGCTTTAACACTCTTTCTGGCGTACTTCCCAAGCAAGGACATCAAAATGGTCTAGGTTAACCGCGGTGATAAGGAATCTTGTTGAAATGAGGAAACTTCGTCACTTGTTTTGGCTTACTTCCCAAGCACAGATATCAAATTGGTATAGGTTTAGATCATCGTAAAGAAACTTCCAACCAATCATGAAGCGAGAATTCTGGTAAAACATAGGTTCATTATTTTCAATTTTTCAACAGTTCAACATCAAGAATCCATAATTTTCTTCATTTGGGTGAATTCTTAAAAGATTTTCCGATCGATTGGTGTAAGAATAATGAAAATCGATCGGAAAACCGCTGAGCTATTAGCGCTCAAAACCTTTCATTTTTCGTGACGCTCGCATTTTTCGATTTTTTGGAATGACACCCTATCTCAAAACTTGCCGTAAGACGTAGTCCCACGTCAAAAGAGAAATAAAGATAGAAGGAAAACACACGTGTGTGAATGAACGCTTTGGATAACCAAAAAATTTAAACTCTCAGAAAAGTTAAGGCAAAAATTAACTTTTTAGAGTGTTGCATGGGAGCTAATATTCGCTTAACTTTTCTGAACAATTAACTTTTCAGAGAGTTAACTTTTCCAAGAGTCCACTGTATTTTTTTCTTATTTGATAATTCATTTGTCTGTTAGTGTCAAAAATTTCACTGCAGTGATTTTATTTTTCTACAGGAGTTTCCACCACCGTAAGAAGTATTTTTTCCAACTGGTAATTTTGCTAAGTGGCTGAGAATTTTTTTGCCGTTTCATAAAACAAATTGTTCAAAATTTATAAACTTTTGAAGCAAGTGATGTCCGAGAAAACTGGAAAATTTGATTTGAAGTTTCCTGAGAAAATAAAAAATCGCGAATTTAAATTAATTTTCATTAAAAAGAACATAAACTGGCGGTTGAAAGACAATTTTTTAATTAAAATCTGACTTTCATGTCTGAAAGTGTACCATTCCATGACGGGTAGGCTACCAAGCACCAGTTAATGGTGTCGCATTTTCATTTATTTTAAATGATCCGTTTCAGGCCGGTTAGCGTTTAGAAGTTACAGAAGGTTTCACACATTCAAAGCTTTGCCTTTGACATTTACCTATTTTTTAAAAATTGATCAATTTTGCATCCGGACAATTTCGGACTTCCGGACCGGAACCGGAACAGAGCTAAATCGGACCGGAACGAAATCGGATCTAAAAAATTCGTTCCGGACCGGACCGGAACCCGGACTTCAATTTTCGTTCCGATGTCGAACACTAAACCTGTTCATAGGACAGGCAACAAAATTCAGCCCGACAAAATTATTTTCATCTCTCGTTCATGATTCCGTTTGCTCCGACACATATGCAATACGAATTTTATTTTGACGGCATGCTTTCTTATTGGCATGCTCATTGCTTCATTATTGCAAACACGGTATAGAATTTCACATTAGCTTGTTCAACGATACCATTGATCAGCTTACTACCACATATCCCTATGACCTGCGCTTCGATTCCATTTTATTTAGTGACGAAGCTGATGAGCAAAACGTTCAACACGACGTTTGAACGTTGACCAAGCATACCAACACGTCATTCCTGGTGTTGATTCTTGAATCTTGATACTGAAACTGAATTAGCCGAATTAGTACCAGGAACAATGTGTTGGTACGAATGAGATAAAAAAGGAATGTGAAACCAGTGTTGCCACATGTACAGATTTATCTGGAAAAGTACAGATTTTTTCCAATTTTGAAGTAGGACTACTTCTTTGATTTCTATATTGGGGTGCACTTTAGAAAAACGAAAAGGGAACATGTAACGAAAAGTGGTTATGGTTTGCACGCTTATAACTCAGTCATTCGTCAACAGATTCTAGAGATATTGGTATCAATCGATTGGAAATTTTTCAAAAAATCCATAACAATACAATAGATTCCATGTTTCCCAAACAGACGTTTAATAATTGAGAAAATATTAGACGTATATTCATTATTTCATTATTTTCATGTTTTTGCCTTCCCACGCCAATGCTTCCCTAGCACAGATGACAGAAATATATACGAGATGAGCTATGGGTTAAGCTGACCTTTGATTGTATTTAATTTACGCTCTATAGAATCCGCGCGAAAATTGTTGAGCTTCAGTGGGTGCTGCTTGCTCGGAATAACGCATCGAAAACAAAGACATTCAAATTCACCAAGCAAGACGCCAACAAACCGAAAAAGTAACCGACTCGCCCGCCAGCGAACGATATGGTTTTTGCTGCTATCAATACCCAGTAAAATCAATGGATCCTCGCTGCAAGCCGTTAGAAGTAAATCGCCGCTAGCCGCAATTGTGACGTTCCAAGGTTGGACACGTTTGTGAAAAAGGTTTTGAAATTAGCTGTCGAAAAGCTGGTCCAAACAAAAAGAACAGGCGCTTCCGATTTGTTCAAGGTTGATAAAACGGACGAAAACAATTTATCTTTGCTAACTGCTGCAAAGGCGGCTCCGATTAAAACGGTACTACTGGAGTAAATATGCGGGTGCCCCCGAACAAAAATCTGCTAAGCCAATGAAAACCGTAGCAAAGGCACCGAAAGCCCCAGTCAAAGGAAGTCGTTCCAGCGAAGAAGGTGCCCGAAAAAAACTGCTGTCTAGATGTAAATTTCCTTGATTTGCATTACTACTATCTGGTAGAAAACAATCAGTTCTTTTAAGAACTACTGAATAAAAGTATACGAAGCAGTTAAATTGATTTTTCTCACATTTTAAAGTGATGTTGGCAGTTTAGTATGAGCGTTCGAAGTATGAGCCCGTCAGAAATTACATGTTTAAACTGTATTAAGACAAACCTTCCGAAGAATATTTCTGAACAAAATTGTTCATATACCTACACATGCAAAATAATACGAATTTAAGATTCTTTCTAAAAGCATGAAACGAGTAAGCCACATTATCTGGCAAAAGAAAACTGCGCCACTTCGTAATTCGAGACTAAGCGTTTAGTGAGAAAATCGAATTGCATCTTCATTTACATTTATATATTAGGCCCTAAAAAGGCTAATTGTTGTATAGTTACAGAAGCCTGACCAGATACATTTACTATAGGCCGGTATACTTTGGTACCTTCCGAGACGGCGCGCTTGGCAAACTCACCCGGCACAACCACACACAACTGTGAGTGCACGTCTGCCATGCCCGTTGCCGTGCCATCCCTGTCGGCATCGGCATCAAATGAAAGAATATAGCGTTGCTCTCCTAGTGGCGTGGCTTCTTCTTCTTTTTCCTATCGCGCTTTGCGGCCTTTCCACTGGTTTTCGGTGGCATGAAGACGATGCTTCATATTAGGTTGCTCTGCAGAAACTGGTAGCTCTTCATTAAGGAAGCACCGGACACCGGTTTTGTTCAAACAATGTACGGAGTACGGTTTCGTTGTACCGCCTTTCTTTCGTGTCTATGATTCTCTGCCCTACGTTGATCCGCCTTTGTTACAACTTGCTGCCGTTTGCTCTGGTATATAATCAGAAGTAAGCCGGCGAACGGCATCATTTTCGCATTGGCATCGGTACGGTACAGAGCACTAGAGCAGACAGCAGAGAGTTGCGGTTATATCTCCCTCACTGGACTCGGCAAACTGGTAAAACGCAGCGCAGCGGCAGCAGCAGCAGCAGCAGCGGATCATTGTTTGGTATAGAGTGCGCCGAACGCGTTGGTACTGGAGCATTGATCTATTATCAGCTGTATTAGAATATTTGGTTGCGGGAGCGGAAGAGCTTGAATCAATGGAAAATGCTCTGTTCGGTAACCATTGTCACCATTGCCCTGGGAGGTGTTGTTTCAAACATTCAAGCCATTCTGCTGGCCGGATTTTCAACCACATAATTTACCACAACCCGTCCTTTTTAGGACGAACGAATTTGTTTATGAAGAGATGAAAATTTTCTGTATACTAAATTTCTTTAATTAAATTTCCAAATGTCGCTGATTCTTTAAATCATGAAGAATTTCTTCTGATTTGATCTATAAAACGTTAAATATGTGGTGACTCACCATGCGATCTTCTAACTCATGACGTTGCTTTAATTCTATTTTTGCTAAAAATTTTTGCCTTCTCACGCCAGTGCTTCCCTAACACGGATGACAGAAATATATAGGAGAAGAGCTATGGATTAAATTCCCTTTGAATCAAAGGGATCAAAGTTTGATTGTATTTAATTTACGCTCTATAGAATCCGCTCGAAAATCGTTGAGCTTCAGCTGCTTCCCCGGAATAAGGCAACGAAGACATCCAAATTCACTAAGCGAGACGCCAATAAACCGAAGAGTCAACGGATCCTCGTTGCAAGCCGTCTAGAAGTATATCGCCGCCAGCTACAATTGTGACGTTTCAAGGTTGGACACATTCGTGAAAAAGGCTTTGAAGTTAGTTTTCAACAAGAGAAAGCTGGTCCAAACAAAGAACTGGCGCTTCCGGTTCCTTCGCCTACCAATCTTGCTAGCGAGAAGCAAGATTACTAAGTCAAAAAAGACCATAACAAAGGCACCGAAAACTCCAAAGCCAAAATAAGTTGTTTTAACGGAGAATGCGGTTCGAAAAAAAGCTGCTGCCAAGCAGTAAATTTCTTCGATTTGTATTATTCACAGCTGGTAGAAAACAATCAGTTCTTTTAAGAACTACTGAATAAGTATGTGAAGCAGTTGAATTGATTTTGTGAATGGCATCATTTTCGCGTTGTTTGGGTTACAAATAATAATGAGAGTTACGATTTTATCTCCCTGTCCGGATCCGGACGCGGCAAAGGTGGCAAAACTCGGCAGCAGCCAATTATTGTTTGGTGTGGAGTGGAAATTACGCCGACCGTGTTGGATTCGAAACATCGATCTTTTATTGTCCATTGCAAGGAAAATTGTCCAATCAATAAGTATGCAATCGCTCATAAAAGTGCTATTTTAGCTTAAATCGTTTCGGTCTCTTCGGCGCACTTATTGCTTGGCAGATAACGAAAAAGTGCGCCGAAGATCGAAACGATTTAATGCAAAATAGCACTTTATGAGCGATATATCGCACTTTGGATGGTACAATTTTACTTGCAATTGACAATAAGCTGCTATAATAGAATATTAAATTAGCTAGAAAACTCAAATTTTGGTCGCGGAAGCAGAAGGGTTTAAATGGGTGGGAATAGTGATGTCCGAAATTTTCAATTATTCGATTACCGATTAATCGGTGAGCCTTGTCTGCACTAATCGATTAATTAAACTATTCGATTAATTCAACTACTCGTGCTGGCATTATTCGATTAAAAATTATTCGAATATTCCTTGTGTTATTCGATTAGTTGAATTAATCGAACGATTAACGGACATCACTAAGCCCATCTGAAGGACGAAAGTTGACAATGGACACTACGAGTCAGAAATTTGAGAATTAGAGATTAACAAACGGACCTTTTCAGGTCCACCATATAAATTAGCTGAAGAGTTGAAATTATGAATTTCTCACATGTAAGAACACAATTTTTTAATGCGCAACTTGAGCATCTATATATGAAATTCATACAAAAATCACCGGCTTTAGCATTGGGAGACAAAATGCGCTACATTCGTAGTCCTACTTCAAGCCTGCGCCCGTGCCACTAGGCATGGACCTTTGTACTTTTTTTGGTACAGATTCTGTACGGTACAGATTACAGATTTTTGCCAAAAAGTACAAATAGGTACAGATTTTTCTGAGTGTCAAAAACTCATACTTTTTTCTCAGTGCTGTTTCTTGAAATCAATACAGAAACAATTCTTAGTATGAATGAAATTAATACAAAACCTATTTATGTCTTAGTTTAGCAGAGATATGTGCAAACATCATCAAACAAATAAATGATTTGAGACTCGTGCATTTTTTAATGCTAACAAACCAAATTTTTCTATGCAATAAATATTTTTAATGGTACAGATTTTGGTACAAATTTTTGGAAGCAAAAGTACAGATGAAAAAGATTTTTGCCCCTTCCAGTACAGATGAATATGTGGCAACACTGTGTGAAACACCTTCTACTCGATAACGCATTATTGTCTCATTAACTCGTTCATCTTTGTGCCTATGTGTAAATGTATTAGTGATCTGGGGGGCACACATGGCCTTACAGCCAGGCCAAAATGAATGGGAAAGGTGTTGAATAAGACTTATTTTAATTTTTTTTTTGAATAAGTATTTCGTTTAAGATACTCAGAAACAGCATAGCGATAAGTTTGAATGATGTACAATGTTTTGGCACAGAGAACAGACATCCAAGCGAAAGGTCCCTACTTGGATAAAACTTATGTCAAATTAGTTGGGAAACTATAGGTAAACAAAAGCTTCATTCGACAAGTAGTTGGCGCCGCGGTAAAAATGATGATATTTTTATTTCAAGCTGTCAAAACACATAGAAAACTAAAATCTTCAGAATCGAATTTGATTTTTTTTAAATACGCCCTTTGGAATCAATCAAATGTTATGGTTGGGTTAGAAAATAACATATATACTTACTATAATTTTTATTTGCCCGCATTTTATTTAAAACTATTAAAATTTTATTACACAATAAATACTAAACAATAAGGACATTGATTCAGCAAGCCTTGGATGAAATATTGTTATAATTTTGCTGAAAACCATTAAAATTACCTTAAACAATTAAATAGAACACTTTCATGAATATATCTGGATCTAAATTTTTCGGTCCCGTATCTATAAACATAACCATACACACCTAAACTAAATGCGGATCTCAATTTACTTGTCCTAAGTACACATTTCATTTGCAACCACCAGTGCGCTAGCTAGTAAATAAGATTTCTAACCCGCTGCAGAAAATTTAATGTTCGCAATATTCATTTTACTGAGATTTAAATAAAAAATGTTTTGATTTGTATATCCATCCAGCGAAAAATTGTAACTGATCATCATTTTCCTAGTTCGGACAGCTAAATGTAGGAGTCGCATGGGCTTCATTAGTTTTGCGTTTATTCGCCTATAGTGATGATGTCGCTGAAGGCGCATAAAATTCTACACTAAACTCACAACAGCTAGCTTCTGGCGCTAGCATAACGCTTATTGTCCATATATACTAGCGCCAGAGGAGCCAAACCCAAGTAACCAAGAGTTCGGATAATGGTGTCTAACAAGGGTTAAACAGCTTTATGTATATCAATCTATAACTTGCTAAGCAGCGTCACTTTTAAGTAATTAACCGAACTTTCAAGCTGTCTTGGGTCCACTGCATAGAAAGCTAAGCAGCTTCGAAATAAACTGTCAAAAACTAAGAAAAAACAAATTTAGCAGCACTTCTATGTTCTATTTTTATATTTCTACCTAACTTCTATATTCGTTGCATTTGCCTGCTGTTGGGTTTGAACCCGGGTGTTCCGCGTTGTGAACCTATACCGATCCACTGCGTCACCTTTGTCGTATACAAGCGATGTGAATTTTGCCAATGAGTTGTTAAGTAAAAGTTCGTTTTAAAACTTGCAGCAGCTTTATGCAGCGCGAGTTAATTATAGAACAAAAAGTTTGGTACCAGGCAATTAACTATAGTACTGAGATACCGACAGCATATGCTACACAATACAACACAATAATGAAGAGCATTACATTCTAATTTATATTTGTAATTAGAAATGTGCGAGGATTAAAATTATTCAAGTGAAATAAAAATAAATAATCTCCAATAGTTTCAGGTTCTGCTGGTTTGATCACCAGAAATATGAACAAAAAAGCAGCACGCAGAACTTGTTAGCAACTAAAGTTACTTCAGAACTTCATGTAGCATCTTAATAGCTTTGATAAGTATCTATGAAGTACTCGCAGCACTTCTTAAAGCATTTAGTTCCACGTATACTTGATATACACTACTAATCAGCAAGAAAGTTCCACGGAACTGAATCTGAACTAATTATGAACTTTCGAGTTCGCGTGTCAAGTAATATTCGAACTTTTGGTTGCTTGGGAAAGTTGTCAGTGTGCAAATCAAAAGAATCATTTAGTTGGGAAACTATAGTGGTGGTGACGCTAGCATATTAGGTGATTTTAATTTAAAATTTTATCCAAGAATTCCCAAAAAATTTGTTCCTGAATGGATGTCTGTTCTCTGTGGTTTTGGTTTGCTTTAGAAAAGTTTTGGAAAGGTCTTGCTTCCTGTCAACTGTACTAAAAGTATTTTTTTAACCTATACTTTACCGAAAAACGTTATCTAATTTGATATCGTTAAGTATCTAACCAATTTTTATGCATGAAAATCATATACATAAGTCCTTAAGCTTGCAAAATGTTGAAGGTATAAACAATTTAATAATTACTACCAAAGATTGAAGGCGGCAAATTTAATGGCATTTTCCTAAAGTACTATATTTAAATATAGTTAATGTCAGCAGAATAGTTAGGTAATGTTTAACTACTCTTGTAGACTAGACGTTTTCAAAGATTGAAGATTTAATAACAGGTCTATATATTATCAAAATAGTTCAAACCTTGGTTCAAACTTCATATTGCAATTGCCTTGACAATATTCAGATTGGAAGCAGCAAGTTTACATGTTGCAACAATAACTTTTTCACAGCAACTTTTCAGTATAGTTAGAGTATGTTAGATTCTAAGTATTATAAGAAATATTATAAAAATTGGTCGATGATCCTCACGAACACCGCGTCTAAATCTCGCTCAAGTTTTACGAAGTAAAATGCCTTTTTTTATATTCTGGCTTAAATTTAACCAATTAAACATAAACAATATTCTTTTACTCACTTTTCGTACATAAAAAATGGTAAAAAGCAGTGAGAAATGCAGCTAAAAACTTTTTTATTCAATGTTTACATTTCAACTTGAGCTGGCCTAATGCAATGTGTGCCCCCCAGAAGTCACATTAGTGTAAGTGTGAAAAGCCCTATTTACGCGTATTGGTTGTGGTGCTCTGTGAAGTTGTAAGCCCGTGTGTCACCGTGTGTGCATCGCAGTAAGGCGTTATTCTTGAATTTGGTCCAATAGGTAAATTTAACGAAAATCGCTAGTGAATCTTACTCGAACCAAACTAGATTGAAGTCCACTAAAGACAAAACTGACTTGTTAAACAGAGTAGAGGTTTATGAAATTACTTGTAGCCACTGTGAAAAAGTTTACATTGGACAAACAAAAAGAAATTTAAGTATCCGTTCGAAGGAACACGTGACCTAATCCACCAAAGCAAGCATAGGAAACGCAAAACGGAGACTTTATTATTTTAGGTCCAAAGAAGTGAATCACAAAAGCCAGTTCGGCATGGGAAAGCAGAGATCACACGCTTGTGTGTTTTCGCGATACGTTGGATCGAAAGATCAGTAGTTTTCGTTTTGATTTAATATACACGAGTGCCTCTAGTTGAAATTCCTGTAAGCAAGAGTGACTAACGATGAGTTTATACCCCGCGGATCGGAATGAGTGATATTTTGAGCTATTGCTCTTTGCATTGAAAGTTGGATTTTGAACACACTTGTCCAGTCACACATTTTGTAGGTGAGAAAAGTTGCCAAAATTTTGTGGGAAAAAACCATGAATCTTGGTTGATTTCTATTTAAATTCTAATGCTTACGTAGAGTTGTTATCGACGCAAAGAATAATATAAAAATAGTTTCTAAATACATAATTCCACGCATAATTTATAACTTGAATAAATATGCAGCATATATGAAATAAATGAAAAATTAAATACTATTTGCTTTCCCTACAACTGGTACTGGCGCCACTGCTAAATCAAATGTCAGCTCAGATGGGAGAGTTGTAATGATGGGAAATGTCGGTCAAAATCTATAACGATTATTGATAAAGTTTTGTTATCGTTAATAATTAATAACGATAATATGGCAATATAAGCAAAAATACGTAAGAAATAGAACAAAAATGTTAAAATAATAACAAATCAAGAAGAAGATTTCACTTTAAACCCTCCAATTTTCGATATTCTTCCATGACGATAAAGTTTGATGGTATTATCGATATAAGATTACTAGCGATATTATCAGTAGCACACTTTTCATCACAGTTTTGAAGGTTGCACTTAATAACTGTGCAGTTCAATAGAGCTTGCTAATTTGCGGTTGTATTGGTGATTTGTTTTCCCCCAGTTTGAAAAACGTCATGAAAAAACCAACAGCAGCAGCAACAAATCGCGTGTACGTATACGCGGCATAGTGTGCGTACGGTAGCTGTCAGCAATCTCAATCTCAATTGAGTGTGAAGAGCGCAATAACAACATCATCGCCTACCGTCAAATCGCGTGAACGTGCTCCGCCACAGACAGACGAGATTTCTAACAGTAGACCCAAAAGAGAAATTCGAATTCCGGCTAGGTTCAATGATTATAGTTTGAAGTAGTTTAAGATGTTTTTTTTATTATCTGTAAGGATACGAAAGTGAATGTAAGGATGATGTTGCATTATTTCAGTACTACTTTTTAGAGTGTAGTTTTGTATCACCGTAAGGTTGCCACTCTTGTAATTTCTCGTGGCAGTTTCTCATCATCATTCAGACTGTTAACACGTACTTAGTTAAAAGTTATCCTAACTAAATAGTGTCTGTGTTATTAATATTGAGAACAAAACAAATAAAGTTCGTCATGTTTATTCGCATTGGAAGAGAGAAAAAAACCCTATTCCCACTTACACGAAATCCCGTAATGAACTGACAAATCATCAAGGATGACCTATCCGACGATCTGTCGACTTCAGATATGCGCGAATCGTCGAACAGGTGCCAAATGGGATCCATATGCGTAGGGTGACCATATCGATCCAACTAAAAATCAGGACATTTTCTGCTCAAACATGCCGATGAAGATTTACTTACCTACTTAAATATTTTGCCATCCTATGACAACGCCTGTTGAATAACGTTTCGCCAGTTAACTCGGCTGTGGGCTACTGCTCTCCAATTCCTCGGACACCGAGTACTCTCCGCCAGATCTCGCTCCACCTGGTCTAACCATCTTGCTCGCTGCACTCCTGGTCGTCTTCTTCCTACTGGATTTGAGGCAAACACCATCTTTGCAGGGTAGTTGTCCGGCATTCTTGCAACATGTCCTGCCCATCGTATCCGTCCAGCTTTAGTCACCTTTTGAAATACTGGGTTCGCCATAGAGCTGTGCATGTTCATCGTTTGATTGATGGTTCATCATTCATCAATGGTTGATCCTCCATCTCCATATTCCGTTTTCCTGTACGCTGCCGAAGATCGTTCTTAGTTTTCGTATACCGAAAACTCCGAGTTGCACTTACGACACCCCCTAAAACAAACCTCAGAGACTGCAAACGTTCGCGACTTGCTGTCAAGAAAACCCCTGAAAACCTTCTGCTTAAACTGTTCCCTTAATTAACGGGTTTCCCTCGGTAACTCCTACCGTTTGATATCTAGGAGTTTCACTTCCGGCGGATATGCTAACCGGGATCCGTTTGCGGTCTGGTCGATGACTTTTGGCACGAAGCTTGATGGCTTACTCCCGGCGTTCCGGCTTCGGGCGCACTTGGGGCTCTGAATAAGCGCGTTGGCGATGACGCGGCGTAACTGAGATGGCGTCGTTGGCAGGGACGCTCCTACAGCTTCAGGATTGACGGATGTGGTGGTAACGGCGGATGTGAGGACTAAATTCGGTACAACTCACGTACAGTTTCGGGTCACGTTGGTAACCGTCAGGTAAACGCAGAAAACTCAGGGGCCCTAAGAGCGAGATGATTTGTTTAGCGTCGAGTTTTGGAGCGGTCATGGTCGGGAATATGCCGTGAGAATTCTCTGATAGCCATACCTGGGCTTCTTTTCGCACGTCTTTTTAGTCTACCTTTAAAACTTTGTATATTTGTAGTGGTCTTTCACTAAGAATTTCTGATACGTAGATTCATACACTCAGCTCAAACTTTTATTTTAGTTTTGTCTTCACTGTCTCAGTTGTGCGACTATATTTCGTTTTTCAGTAGCGTACTGTTTGACTTCGGACAGGGCAAAGGCTCAAGCTATCTTTTGTCCAACGACCTATGACCTTTTCACGCTAAAACCTCCACTGTCTCTCGCTTATCGTTTTCTTGACTCTTTATCGCCACCCGCAATCCATGTTAGCTTTGCTCCATTTTCCGCCCCCTGGTGGTGGGTGGGTGGAAGCCGTTGACGTGTGGCTGCGTACGCGTCATCGGGGAAAGCTGTTCGCAGTCCAGCTTTTTACGAGCCATAATGGCGGACGTGTTCGTAATATTTGAACAGCATTTTTGACATTTCCCTAATACATCGCACGTGCTCTTTCCGTGCATTCCTTTAGTTTTATCGTGAACGGTTTGTTTGATCGGCTCAGTGGGAATACATACCGTGACTATGTTAACTTCAATGCAACTGAGCTCTGTCGAAGTGTGCACGATATTCCTTGGTCCACCTTCTACTCGTTGATCGACACCAATCAACTAATGGATTTCTTTAACGAAAGATTAATATCTGTCCATGATTCCTGCATTCCGTTACGAACCGTACGTCATCGCAAGGTTTATAATTCTTGGTTTAATGATGAAATCCAGAAAGCTACAGTGGAAAGGGATATGGCATATAAAGACTGGAAAGCAGCACCCGTGGAATGGAAAAATCGGAAAAAGGACGTTTACAAGCAATTAAGGAATAGAGCAAACGCGCTTATTCGTAGAGCAAAAATTGAGCATCTTAGTACGAATCTTGCTTCCGATGTGTCGCCATCCAATCTTTGGAGGAAACTGAAGCATCTTGGAGTTGGGAAGTCGGTATATGGTGAAGAGTGCCCATTCGATCCCGATTTAGTAAATGCTAATTTCGCAAGCCATTTTACTAGTGACGAAGAAAATAGTCATGTACATTCGCATGTTTGGTTCGAAGAAGGATTCCGGTTCCACCCCATAAGTAAACATGAAGTGGTAAATGCTTTTTACGACGTTAAGTCAAATGCTGCTGGTATGGATCACTTCTCGAAGAAATTTTTGAAAATCATCTTTCCACTCGTAATCAACCAAATCGTCTATCTATACAACAAAATAATCGAAACATCTGCTTTTCCTGACGCTTGGAAATGCGCAAAGATCATCCCGCTACGCAAGAAGAAACACCTTAATGCTATCGATAATCTTCGTCCGATTAGTCTACTATGTGTTTTGTCGAAAGTTTTTGAAAAGCTGTTAAAAATGCAAATTAACTCCTTTCTATCTGCTGCGCAACTTATTTCCGAGTATCAAGCTGGATTCCGACAAGGCCAAGGAGTTAAAACTGCATTGCTAAGGGTATATGACGATATTGCTGTTGCGGTGGACAAGAAAGATAAGGCTGTTCTTCTACTGATAGATTTTAGCAAGGCGTTTGACACAATCTCTCATCATCCTCTGTGCGATAAGCTTCGAGCTCGATTTTTCTTTGAACCGTCAGCTGTTTGCCTACTTCAATCGTATTTGACTGGTAGGAAGCAAGCTGTGTACTGTAATGGAGCTATGTCTGGATCTGTAGTGGTTACTTCTGGGGTCCCTCAAGGATCCGTTCTTGGTCCTTTACTTTTTTCCCTGTACATTGACGATCTTCCGGGAGTGCTTAGACATTGTCGTACTCAAATGTTTGCTGATGATGTCCAACTGTACTGCATCCATCCCGATTCCTCCACAGCTGTTGCTCAACTAAATGATGATCTACAACGCGTCTCTGGGTGGGCAACTAGAAACTCGCTCAGTATAAACCATATGAAGACAAAAGCCATGCTGTTTGGAACACGTCAGCATATAGACTCAACAGAAATGTCAGTTTTGCTCGAAGCACCACAAATCGAATTCACCGATCATGCGAAAAATTTAGGTATCATCTTCCAAAGCAATCTATTTATTTATTTATTTATTTATTTATTTCGTCAACCGATGTAGACTAGTATAATGCATATACAGTTTCTTATATAGAAGTCTTATAATTAGATGGTGATTAAAAAGTGTTCTTATTCCTTTGTTTCGTTATCTACGCGTTATGATTACGTATTGAATTAAAGTGATGTTTAAGTCTATGCTGAGACATTGTAAAGTCAATGGTTTCGCAGTATTGATTGTACGCTGCCATCATACGATTTAGTGGACCGAATTTTGCATAATTAGTACGATAATGACTTATGGCAAATAAATTTCGATTACGAAGTTGCCGGGTAGGTGTATAAAAGTTCAGTTTTGATAAAAGTGTTGCTGAGTCAATACGGTGCGAAACGATATCGTTTACAAATGAGACCATTGCATAAATACGACGCTCTTTTAATGATTGTATATTTATAAGCATGCAGCGTGCTTCGTATGATGGAAGAGGAAATGCTGTCCAACCTAATTTACGAAGAGCATATAAGAGAAATTGTTTTTGTACTGATTCTATTCTTTCTTCGTGCGTTATTGAAAAAGGAGACCATGCAATACTGCAGTATTCCAGTATTGACCTCACATAAGCAATATATAGTGTTTTGATGGTGTATGGATCTGAAAAATTATAGCTAAAGCGTTTAATAAAACCTAGCATGTTGTTTGCTCTGTGTATTATTGTGTTATAATGGTCGATGAAAGTTAGTTTGGAGTCTAAGATAATTCCTAAATCCCTAACTTTTTCACATTTTTCTACTATTTGATTTCCTAATATGATTGATATTTCCGGTGTAATTCTTTTTCTGCTAAATGATATAAGGTTGCACTTTTTTACATTAAGTTCTAATAAGCTTTTTTTACACCATATGTAGAATATGTGTATTTCGTTCTGGAATACATTGATGTCTTCTTCATTTCTTATTTCCAAAAAGAGCTTCATATCGTCGGCATATATTAACACTTTAAGTTCCTTGAGAATGAAGGAAATGTCGTTTACATACAAGATAAAAAGAAGAGGTCCCAAATGAGAGCCTTGAGGAACACCAGAAGTGACTTGAATTGGATTCGAGGTCTTTCCGTTAAATTTAATTATTTGTTGGCGATTAGTTAAATACGATTCAAGCCATTTCAGGAGCCCTGGCTCAATTCCAATTTTTTGCAATTTGAAAAGCAGCATTGGTATGTCAATGCGATCAAATGCCTTGCTAAAGTCCGTATAGAGTGCTTCTACATGGTTTCCATTATCCATTGCATTCAGTGAGTGGTCTATGAATTCCAGTAAATTTGTCGTAGTCGAACGTCCTTTGAAGAAACCGTGTTGCATTTCTGTAATTCTGTTTTTAATTTGAAGGAATAGTTTTTCATTGATAATAGCTTCGAAAAGTTTTGGAATGCAAGAGATAATGGCAATACCACGATAATTACGTACGTCAGATTTCCGGCCCGATTTAAAGATAGGCACCAGAAATGAGCTTTTCCATATTTTTGGAAAGATTCCGGATTTTAGTGATAAGTTAAAAAGCCAAAACAGAGGAGCAGTGAACTCTATTGCAAGATTTTTTATGAATACTGGAGGGATTCCGTCAGGCCCAGGACCTTTTGAGGCATCCACATTTTTCAAAGCCTGCAAAATATCCTGAGCCTGAAGTTGGTTAACGCCAATATCCATTGAAGAATCCGGAAAAAATGCAAAATAGTCGCGATCGCGATCTTCTTCAGAAAATGTTGTATAGATTTCTTGAAAAAATTTTGCAAAAAGCTTACAAATGACACATTCCGCGGGCCGGTATACCAATCAGACAATTTATAAAACATGCTTTTTGCATTGTTGATTATTTTTCCATGATTTGGCAATGTTTGAACCTTTCAAAACTGCCGTAACTGGTATTCTAGCATTTTCGGAAGTTATATAAAACGTAGGGGAAGGGCGGTAAAGACGGACACCTTAAGGTCAAGAGTCAATATCTACTCAAATATAACTGTATTGATTGCAATTTTCATACAAACTGAAACTTTAAGTCTCTGTCTAATAAAGTTACAGCGTGTACTAGAAAATTTCTTCCAAAATTTATACTTTTTTTAATATTATAAACATTATGTATAAATCAGAGTTTCTGCACATGGGCGGGAAAGACGGACACTTGATATGGGAAAGACGGACACTCGCGAAAAGGTGTCACGCGCCGACGAATTATCAGTATTAAGAAAGATTAACATATTTCATCATGTATTTAGGAAAGAATTGGCTTGGAAGAACCCCCTACCCAATTCCCCCTTTGAGCGAGGAAATAAAATGGTTCCCTTTTATAATCTTCAATATTTTAATTGGTGATGAATTAATCGTTTCTAAAAGTTGGCCTATTCCAACTGTTAAATGACTTCTGGATACTTTTACATGTATAATATGCAAGTATTTGCAATTTAAATCGTTGTTAGGCAAAATGAGTACGGAATCTTTGTGTCCGTCTTTCCCTACCTTCGGGTGTCCGTCTTTCCCGACTTGGATACCATTTTTTCAAACTTTAATAACTTTTTACTGAATATTCAAAAATTCACTAGATTTCCAATGGACATTCAATGAAGGGTTAAACTAACGTAATGTCGTCGATATAGCACGAAAGTATTGCTTTTTAACGATTTACCAGCTATTTTCTTCACACACAAAATTACATCGGTTAGCGTATTTAGGCATTTTTTCTTTGTTTTGCTTATAAATTTGACAGCTGCGCTGCTAGAAATCGGCAGTTTAATTCAAAAGTGTTTATTCAGTCTATAGAAACATTTCCCATCATTGGTTTGCTTCAAAAAATTATTGTTTATGAAATATGATAAGTGTCCGTCTTTCCCGCAGTGTCCGTCTTTACTGCCCTTCCCCTATATCGAAAATAAATGAAATTTACAAGAAATAAATGATTTTTCGTGATATTTTTGAAAATGGTGCTACAGTGCGCTAAAACTTTTCATAATATCACTTGTTATCGACCAACTTACAAAGGAATATATGCTGAATCCATTCCAAAAATAGTTTGGATGTAATTTTGCAGTTATTTTGTATTTCAAGTGGATGAAATAGGGCCATTTTCTTGCGTTGTAACGTCACGAAAAAGGCGTACTTTTTCGCTTTCGCAGAAAAGTACAAATTCGAACAATCTAATAATCCGTATTCTCTTTGTACTCAAAAATACCTTTAAAACGGTGCCTAAAGAATGATGATAAGTAAAGTAGAACCTAAGTTACAACTGATTGAAGCTCGCGTTGTAACGTCACGGCGGTCAGCCGGACGGATTCAAAACAAGTGAGACATAAGTAATAACATCGAAACCTTAAGGCACTGCATAAAATTTGCATCAGAAAAGGTTCTTCATTTAAAAAGCACTTGCTAGTGGTGAAAAAATATTCGGACATTAGGGTGTCTTCAAGCAGATACAAAAAATATTTTTTCTATTTTAAGTCAGATAGCTGTCTACAGAACATTTGAAGAAAAACTACTTTCAAGAAACTTCATTGAATACTGAAAATTTCTATTTCTTACATGAAAAAAGTTATAGAGCCAAACTCTTAGGGACACCCTCAAAAACAGGGGTTTCGATCTAGCTCTTTAATAACGCTTCGTACACCTTTTAGATGTTCTAATAAATTGGTAATCAAATTTAATTGCACATTTTTGTCGAAGATACTAGAGCTCTATCTTTTTTCCTTTAGGAGCTATCCCTTGTTTCTTTCATTTCGACATGTTCACCTACAGTTGCCTTCATAATACCTTTTTTTAGATATTCCTCAGTGTTCTGTCCTATATTGTATATGGTGGAATACAGCATAAATTGACTCACAAAAACAAGTGAGATTAGCTGCATATAGCTGCTGTTCTCTGAGATACAGTACATTAAAGAGTACATGTAAAAATAAAAAAGCCAGTAATAGCTTCTAAAGGGAAAAAGATAGAGCCTATTTTCGACAAAAAAGTGCAATTTAATTAGGTTACCAATTTATTAGAACATTGGCAAGCCATACGAAGCGGTATTAAAGAGCTAGATCGAAGAAAAAAAACTATTTTTAAGGGTGTCCCTAAGAGTTTGGCTCTAAAACTTTTTTCATGTACGAAATATAAATCTTCAGCATTCAACAAAGTTTCTTAAAATTAGCTTTTATACAAATGTTTTGTAGACAGCTATCATTTCTGACATAAAATAGAGAAAATATTTTTTGTATCTGCTTGAAGACACCCTAATGTCCGAATATTTTTTCACCACTAGAAAGTGCTTTTTAAATGAAGAAACTTTTCTGAAGCAACTATTATGCTATGTCTTAAGGTTTCGATGCTATTACTTATGTCTTACTTTCTTAGCATCCCTCCCACTGCGCGACGTAGTTTGTGAACAACCCCACAATTACGTAGGCGAAATAGTGAAAGACAAATTAACAACACATTTTTGGATTATCCCTTATGTACAGAGGGCAGCAACAGCGATAATTAACGAATATTAAATGAACAGATTTTTCGTGACGTTACAACGGAGCTACGACCCTCTCTGTGCAAAGCAGAGCGTTGTAACGTCACGAAAAGTAAAAGCTGTTTAAAAATTAACTTCACTAACTATCAGAATTCTGAAAACGGCAAGTTGTTCAGTATTCATCTCTTATCAAATCATAGAAGAAAATCTTTAGATAAAATTTGAAAGAGAGCAGAATTTTCATGTTTTTTGACAGAAGAACCAAAAGACGTATTTCTGGCGCGTTGTAACGTCACGCTACATATTTGCTTTACAAAACAATCTGGGCAAAGCAAATGCTATTAATTTGTTCACTTTCAATAGGAAATTTTATGCTCTTTCCAAATATATAATAATATTTGGGGGTTTCTCAACGATTTTCCCAGCTAAAACATAAATACTGTGCAAAGAAAAGTCAAAACGTTGTAACGTCACGGCGGAATGTGTCAAATATTTTCCGGGCTATCCCCAACATTTTCATCAAGATGCATTATGGATGGAAAATTGTCAGATTTTAGTTCAGTTTTCACGTAATTAAAGAAATTTTTAGGACTGGACTTTATTTCAAGTTTAATTTTTGAATTGTACTCTTCAAACGCATTGCTGATTGCAAAATTTAGCTGGTTGCATTCGTCCAAATATCTTGCTAAATTTTCAGTACTGGCATGTTTTGTATAATTTTTATGGGCCTTTTGTTTGTGATTTTTCAAGTTCTTAATCTTACTGTTATACCAGACTGGACTTTTTGTATTTTTGTGACGTCTTCTTTTCTTTAACGGTATGTTCTGTATCATTACTTCTAATAAAATTTTATAGAATGTGTCTACAGCAACTTCGACATTTTCTTCATTCTTGAGAATAAGTTGCCAATTAACACAGTTTAATCTACGTCTAATGTTTTCATAGTTTGCCTTTTCGTATTCAAAAATTTCTTCGAACTCGCAATCGTTGGGTCTATGGTATTTGTGTATAAATAAAGAATATTCAATTGCTGTGTGAAACGCCTCATTTTTCCATAGTGGATTTAATGATTCAGTCACACAGAAGTCTTCATAAATGTTCGTAAGCAAAAATCTAGATAGCAATTTTGTTGGTTTTTAATATGGTTAATTTGGTTCAGCCCCAAATTGGCAGTTTTGTCGAAAATAAACTGCAGTGTTTCATTCTCCCCAACGATAGGGAGTAAGATGCATTCATTTTCAGAGTCTGGAATGAAGTCAGCATGGCGTTGATTGAAGTCTCCATAATTGTGAACTTTAACCTCGGGAGGCAGTTGTGATAGAATGTGTTCGGCAATTTGGAAAAATGCTTCGTAAGTTGTTTTATGAGCTTGGTCTGGAGGAAAATACACCGAGGCGAATACATGTGTTTCTCCTGCTAAATGTGATTTTACCCAGACATGCTCGAATTCTTTAAATTTTGTTGTCGTTATAATTTCGGAATTGAAATTAGACGACAAAGCTATGAGGACTCCGCCACCCGACTTCTTTTGAGACTCAAGAAAATTTCTGTCGTCTCTGAATACGTTAAAGGCACTTCCAAAAATTTCTTCACTTTTTACGCTTTCATTCCAGCTTGTCTCAGTTGCCAGAATAACAGAAAAGGATGAGCTATGTAAATTTTTATAAATTTCCTTCATTTTGGCTGGACTTTTCATGCGATTGAAATTTTGACAATAAATCAAAATTTCAGTCACATTCTGTTTTAGTGAAGAAATTGACGGAAGAGGGTCGGTTGAAGAAATACTTAAATTAGTTACCTCTTTCTCATCGAAAGGAGTCGTTACTTCCGAAAATTCTGGTTGGTGCTTCGGACCGGATGGCTAAATTTACCGGCGCTTTCCCTCGCACGTTGCAGGTACTGGATTCTCTGATTGTTGAGATGCCGTCGATAACCTTCCAAGTCGTCAGATGCTGCCTGTTTCGGTACACCAAATTCCTCATGTACCTCGAAAAAGATTTTCTGCAGGTCCTGCGCAGAGACCGGTAGTCCTTCTGAAGCCAAATTCATTTTTATGCTGGTGTTCGTCATACCTTCGTAGCAGAACGTCGGTTCCTTGTCGTGCATGTATGCCAGGTAAAGACGAATGAGATACATAATTTTCGGATCTCGCAGTCGCGCTTTCAGGAAACGTCCGTCTCCGCCAGCTGATTGCTGCGTTAAGCTGACGATAGGTGGACGCATCGGGTCGGGTGTCCAGGTAGATGTTGAGTGCGATGATGACGTTGACGGTGTTGACGCAGTGCTATTTCCCGCTGGTGGTGATTCAATTCTATTGTGTTTTGTCTGGTGGCCCGTGTGGTAGGGGTTTAGAATTTCACCCTTTTGAAAGTCAATAAACTTTGGCACTGAAAGTCCTGCAATTGGGCGGTCCGTATTTGATGGTGGACCAGCAAATTGTACTTTCGCTGTGGCCAGTAGCTGTTTGTCCGAAGCATTCGTACGGGTTTGTTTACCGATTCTATGATTGCTATTTATATTGTTCTTAGTTTTGATGCGCTGTTGTTTTCTGCGTTTTCTGCTACGTCTGGCTTTTTCCGCTGCTCTTTCCTGAAGCCTACGAGTCCGTTGTTTGGCGTCATACATCGACCAGTTCTGCATCCAGCGCCATTTATTGCCCAAAAATCGCCATCCTGGAGATGAATGGTCAGTCTTAGGTTGTAGATTTTCATTATTTGCTGATGAAGTTTCTGCTAATTCTTCCTGTAATGACTTCTGTGGCGGCGAAACAGCTGTTGCATTCGTTTCAACAGCAGACACAGCTGTTGAGACCAATTTTACCTCGTCCAGAATTTCGCGAAGGGTTGACTCGCAATTATATTGAGGTAATGATGTGTCGGCTCTTTCCATCGATAGAGCCATGTCGGTTGTCAGGCTTGATAGCCGTTCGTCCAAATATTTTTTTATTTTTTGTGACATCATTGAGTTTGCTTCGTTGATGCCAGTTATGGTCGTGTGCGCTTGTGAGTCACACGACTGAATGTGCTGACTGACCGCGTTGCACATTTTGTTGTTATTTGTGTTTATTGCTGCCAATGTTACTTTAACGTCGCTGAGCAGGTGTTCGATGCTATCGAAGAGTTCCGATACCAGGCAGAATTTCTTTAAGTCAGCAGCAACACGATGGTTAGCGTCGGTCTGTGAGGTAATGGCTTCTATGAGTTGTTCCTGTTGATGAAGCATCTTCCTCACGTCGGCTTCCTTCCGTAGTATCTCCTGGCAATCGGCGCACATAGGCACCATGAAAGCCGTGATAAAATGCTCACGCTGCCGTTGCACTCCGATGCATGCTGCATGATATTGTTTGTTACAATATTCGCACTTCCATAGGAAGCGGTCGTCACTGATACCACACGATTTAACTCCGCACGGCATGATTGATGATAAAAACGCGCGATTAAAACACAAAATTATTAACAAGCGGTAAAATAAAAATTTAAAATTATGAAGAGCGCGCGCAGCAACGATTCGAAAACGCGTGCGTCCGGTGTGACTGCCACTTGGCGAAAAAGACAAATATTATGTTTAGTTACAAATTACATCTGCTTTATAAATAACTGTAGTAATCTAATAGAGAACAATTCACTGAAAGCTAGTCTAGAACTGCAAATACTAATTTAAATAAACATGACTAAACTAAAAAAAAAATTATGGTATTAACTGGGCAAGAAAATATAATAAACTCTTCAATCGTTGTGTGGCCCTTGAAAGGACCGATTGTTTGATTATTATAACTCCAGTTTGCAATAAACTTGCACTAACGCACTTAACGTAATTTTCTGTTCGGTAAATTGGAGTACCGATAACCGCTAACCAGGCACGGCTAGAAATACTCAGAGTATAGAGATACGTGGAAACAGCCCTCTTGGGAGCCAATCGAGCAGCTAGAATTGTCAAAAGGGAGCCAATCGAACACGCATACTGTTTGATTTAATGTTTGATTAACAAGTATTGAAATGGTTATGAAATCTACTTAAGCTATGGTCACGCACCTTGAATATTATACTCAGACACAGTGTGTATAAAGCTTTGCAATACGTTTTACATTGATTAAGTTGAAAGATATGTCACTCTATTGTGCAAAATTGATGTAAACAAAACGGATGCGAATCATGTTGAAAACATTCGAGTCACACTGCTACAGCATTTTGCTCCGCAGCAAGTGCAGGTAGTTTTCGTACATTGATGCCAAAACGCTGGCTTGAGTTCCCGCGTATCTGAAATACCACTCCAAGTGGCCAGCGGCAAGTGATGTGGGATGCTTCTGATCGTTTTGTTGTCGCGTGCAGCATATTTCCTGCCAATTCCAGAACTTCAGCAGCCAGATATTTTATCACGGCAGCGAAACGAGTGCTCCAGCTCCAACACACTGCAAAAGTGCACGAGTCGAGTGTGACTTTCGTTTGATCTGGCAAACGATGTTGGCAGTAACTCAGCTAGCGTTTGAATAATGCTGTTCGCCGGCTTACCTTGTGTTATGTACCAGAGCAAGCGACAAGAATCGGCCACACCTATTTTTCATGGTCCTTCATTCTATCATGTACGTAAAATAAAATAGTGTATTTCAATTTCAGTCTGAACAAAAGAGCAAAGTTACTAGTGAGCCGTTCGCCTTTTGCTGCCAAAGAAAAATTACGCAACGTATTATTTCTATAGCATTGGTGATAGATAAATTTGTGTTGCTAAAGAAAACCGAGTGAAAAGCCTTAAGTTCCAAGTTTCCTAGGTTTCATCAATTACTGAAAATCGTTCTTTGAAAAAAGCCACAAATTCTTATATGAAGACGCAAAAGATGTTACCAAAACTCTTTCATTTTATTAAACCTAAGGTTTCATTCATTTTTTTTTATGCGTGCTTATGTGTTTTACCCATGCTTCGATGCATGTCCTACTATACCAAACCTGTTTCGCCTCGTTATAGTTAGCACTGGTGAGTCCTCCTGAGGTTCAAAACCATTACCTCATTAGGTCCTCATATCAGTATACTAACCATAAGAAGCGTCTTCGGGATAATGTAGAACTCAGCATGAAGGAAGGGTGATGAGGGGCCAGAGAATAAACCCATGCTAAAGTCACTTTGACATCGAATGGCCTGATTCTACTAAGATTCGAACCCACGACCATTCGCTTGTCAAAGCAGACTCGGTAACCTTGCGGCTACAGAGCCCCCCAGCGAACAATTAGATCAATCTAAATTAAATAGAATTAAAATCAGAGTCAGTGAAAATTCCTTAAATCTTCATGGACATATCTTTTGTTCTTAAAAGAATCGTTTTTCGAAGTGATATGCTGGAAATTTAAGCGTTCTTTTCCGTCTTCTTGGGCAGCAACAAAACAGCTTGGATGTTCGGAAAGACACTTCTCTGAGCAGTGGCGACACGGGACAGCAATTTGTTCAACTCTTCGTTGTTGCGGATGGCAAGTGACGATAATTCTGATCGTTTTGTTGTCGCGAGCAGCATATTTCCTGCCAATTCCAGAACTTCAGCAGCCACAGATTCCTTCACGGCAGCGAAACGAGTGCTCCAGCTTCAACACCTCGCTTGGTGAATTTGCATGTCTTCGTTGCCTTATCCGTGGGAAGCAGCAAAAACTGAAGCTCAACAATTTTCGATCGGATTATATAGGGCGTAAATTAAATACAATCATAAGGAAGCTTAACCCATAGCTTATATCGTATATATTTCTGTCATCCGTGCTAGGGAAGCACTGACGAGGGAAAGCAAAAATATGAAAATAATTCAATTTTTCAATGACGCCCATTGAAAATCAATAGTTTTCTATATTTTCAATCGATTTTCCGATCAATTGGTGTAAATATCTTGGAAATCTATTGAATCTGATTTTCAATCATGTCCGTTTAGGCCGAAACACCGGGAGGGCTTCCTCAGTTCCCTAGATGAAATGCTGGTATGCACAGAAATTTCTCTAGAAAACTGAAACCAAATCCTACCCAGCACTGTAAAATATACACACACGTGCATGTATACATGTGTATATATACGCATGAATGAGTGTGCATGGGTGTATAGGTATGAATGAATATATGTTTGAGTGCTTTATGAGTCGGAATTTTTTCTTATACCTATGCTACCAAACTACAATCATTAATGGGCAGGAAGTTATAGTCAGTAGCTGTGTTTCCTGTGTCAGTTTCCTATGTTATTACTATTATAACTTATATTGCTATCGTTGTTGTTACTGCCACCTCTATTGTATTGTTTTGGATGTAATTAATTATAATTATTATTGTTATTTTCCCATTTCCCTCCTTTATTAGAATGATTTGCATGTCTTGTGACTAACCGCGTTAACGGTATTCCACTAACAATATAAAATTATCATGAATGACGCTGTTTGTTTCCCAAAGACCCTCCTAATGCTGATGAGCTACTGTCGGAGAATCCATCAAGTCGGCCGGTGGCAACTCACCGGCGGCCTGCTCCTCTCCATTCTTGCTGTTGTCGTCGCGTTCGGGCTCAGTGGATCTCTCGAAAAGCTTTATAGCCTCGATATGCATTTTGTTCTATCCATTGTCCAATCCTGGCAGACTTCAAATGGAATTTCACTTCTACCTAGATCTTTTTGGAGTATAGCTCTTCAAGTAAAAGCAAATATTCGATTGTTTGGCTGATTCAAGGGATAGCGGAAGGCTATCCTCAATATATCATCATTCCCACTTCTGCAAGTGCAAACTGTTACTGAAGCAAGACTTAATAAGATGTTAGCGAAATTGACAACCCTCTGTGAAGATGGTATTGAAGCGACAAAATCCGAATTCCATGGCCATATTACAGAAATTACAGTAAATACAGGTTACAGAAATTCTTCAATTTGACGACTATCTGAAGAGCATACCAGTGTTGAAAAATTCATAGAATGAGATTCAAGCACCATGAAATTTCAACCTTGATCAGAAGCGCCGAACTCACATATGAATTTCTTTCGCTATTATATGTCTCTTTTGCTATGCGATGTGAACCAAATTCAGCTGTGAGCATTTTGCTTTCTTCTTTCACAGCTGGCATTTCATACAACGAACCAGAGAGCGAAAGAGAATTAACCGCCAGAGAAAACATCAGCAGCGAAAAAAGCTAGCACACATTCATGAATTAAGATGGCAAAAAAATTGGCGGAATTTACATTCCTTCGCGAGAATCGACATTTTCTTAACTAGAAAGTAAAAAAACCTAATAAGAATTAGATAAACATGTAGTTTAAATGTGTGTGTTTAGTTTAACTTTACTATTTATTAAAAGATTCATTCTCTTACGCTCACTCACAGTTACGTAGAGAATGCCTATGCTGTTCAACAACGAATTTGTATGTATATGTGTATAGCTCCGGGTAGCAGTTGAAGCAAAGCAGAATGTGATCAAGCGAGAAGAAATATGTGTGAGCTTAGTGCTTCTTGCTATGAAAACAGAAAAACTCGTCAGTTTTTTCTGCATAGGATCAAGTTGACATGATTCACAGTTGATTTTGATTTTTGATGAGTTTTGAGATTTTGTGTTTTTAACATTACTGGAGCATACTGACAAACCGGTTGACTACCGTTACAAATAAGCATTTACTGCCACCGGGAATAATACGAGCGAGTGCCAGTCCCCATTATATCGCATCTGCTTTATTATTCGGAAGTTCAAGTAGTTTTACGATAGTGCTGAGCGATAATATCGCGCTTGAATAATATTCCGCACAAAATATTCGGAAATTAATGCCAATAGCTACAATACTGCAATGATGGCATATAAAGAAGCGGCTGTGGCTTTTAATGAGCGTAGGTGGTTGAACAGCGCTGGGTTGCCGACCGTGATGACATGGGTAGTTAGAGAGATGAGTAGCGCCCTTCCTAGCGAGTAGTTAGTAGTAGCATAGGATATGGGCAGACAGAATTTTAGAATCCTCGTGATATTACTAACCCGAAAATTGCAATCAACATGTTAACTAAAACTTCCCCCTTTTCTTTTTACTTGTCTGATCTCTGTCGTTGCTTCCCACGGTGATCCGTACGTTGTCGTGGGTGGCAGCCATAGGTTGAAGACATTGGAGCGACGACGTGAAGTCAACATAGGCCCTAAGTTATAACGAATATACGAACAAAATTGACACTTGCAGAGAAGCGAATAAACAAAAGGAAGGAGAAGATCAAGATAAGTACATTCATTGCTATTGCTTATACAATTGTAGCGGGTCTGCATAGAGTCAAGTTCTGTCATCTCTTCTTCCTCCTCATCATCATCAACGCATTATGGCGCTAGCGTTATCCGCATGGACTCTTCCATCATTATCACAACCACCTTCTCTCAGCCTTGGGCAGACTTGGCCCTAACTGCCCTACATCGTGCTGCAAACGCAAACGGAAACGGAATTATTAATGAAAAATTATTCCTGCAAATTAAAAACAGAATTACAGAAACGCCACACGGTTTCTTCAAAAGACGCTCGACAATGATAAATTTACTGGAATTCATTGACTGTTCATTGAATGCAATGAATAATGCAAACCATGTAGAAGCACTTTATACGGAAGCACTTTAGAAGCACTTTATTAGCAAAGTATTTGATCGCATTGATATACCAATGCCGTTTTTCAAATTGCATAAAAATTGGAATTCAACAAGGGCTCCTGAAATGGCTTGAATCGAATCCAATTCAAGTCACTTCTGGTGTCCCTCATGGCACTCATTTGGGACCTCTTCTTTTTATTTTGTATGTGAACGACATTTCCTTCATTCTCAAGAAACTTAAAGTGCTAATATATGCCGATGACATGAAGCTCTTTTTGGAAATAAGAAATGAAGAAGACACGTATTCTACATATGGTACACGTATTCTACACGTATTCTACATATGGTGTAAAAAAAGCCTATTAGAACTATAAATGTAAAATCCAATATCATTTACCAGATAAAAAACTACACCATTAGGAAATTAAACAGTAGAAAAATGTGAAAAAGTTAGGGATTTAGGAATTATCTTAGACTCCGAGCATTATAACCATTATAATGCAATAATATACAAGGCAAATAGCATGCTAGGTTTTATTAAACGTTTTAGCTACAATTTTTTGGATCCATACACAATCAAAATATTATACATTGCCTATGTGAGGTCAATACTGGAATACTGCAACATTGTATGGTCACCTTTTTCCATCACGCACGAAGAGAGAATAGAACCAGTACAAAAACAGTAAATTAGGTTGGATAACATTTCCTCTTCCATCATACGAAGCACGCTGCATGCTTACAATCATTAAAAGAGCGTCGTAAATATGCAATGGTCTTATTTGTAAACGATATCGTTTCGCAACATATTGACTCAGCAATACTTTTATCAAAACTGAACTTTTATACATCTACTCGGCAACTTCGTAATCGAAATTTATTTGCCATAAGCTATTATCGCACAAATTATGCAAAATTCGGTCCATTAAATCATATGATAGCCTCGTACATACTGCGAAACTATTGACTTTACAATGTCTCGGTATAGAATTAAACATTACTTTCAGTCAACACGTAATCGTAACGCGTAGCAAACGATACAAAAGAATATGAACAGGGTGCTCCACCTTTTATGTCGGTATGAAAACATTGAAAAACTTTAAGAAAAAACAACCGATTTCCCAACCATTTTTATTTGGTTTGGTTCCTTAGAATTTTCTTGGTTTAGTTTTTGAAAACAATTACAGTGACCATCTTTATTAAAAATTACAAATTGATTCCTTTTTTCCGCGTTTTTCATTACCTTTTTGAGCATTTCGGGTGTTATAGCGTCGATTTCCGTACGAATATTTGCCTTGAGCTCGTCAATAGTTTGGCGCTGGTTGGAGTAAACCTTGCTTTTCAGATAACCCCACAAAAAGAAGTCCGGGGGGGTTAAATCAGGTGATCTGGGTGGCCAAACAATATCGCCTCTTTTTGACACAAGACGGAAATTTTCGTTGGAGAAATTGAATTGTTGAATTCGCAGTGTGGCATGGTGCACCATCCTGTTGAAACCAGTAACCTTCTAGACCTTTTTCGCGCATTCGTGGGCAGACATAATGAGCCAACATGCACGATATCAATTTCCATCGACAGTTTCACGAAACTGTTGGGTCCTGAGCAACACTCTCCCTCACTGCTTAAACCAGTTCATTGGAACGTCTTGATCTTTGATGAATGGCATGTTGATGATCTCCTACTGTCCCGTGCTCAAAAAAATTCGACACGAAACGACGAATAGAATTATCAGATGGTGCCTTTTTGCCGCGATATTTTTTCCGATATACACGTTGAGTTAACACAATGGAACGACTATTTTCGATGTAAAGTGTCACTATTTCAGCGCGTTCTTTCGGTGTGAAGCGATACATGGCGAAAATCGTACTGAAATGGCGTTTCCAAAACATATCTAATGAAAGAAATCGGTTGGTAAATGTGAAAGTTTTACAGCGTTTACATACCGACATAAAAGGTGGAGCACCCTGTACACTTTTTAATCTTCATTTAATTATAAGACTTTTATATGAGAAAATTGTATATATTATACTAGTCTACATCGGTTGACGAAATAAATAAATATACCTAGATAAATGTACCCGCTTGTCAAAACAGACTCGGTAACCTTGCGGCTACGGAGCCCCCACAAGACACACATATGCCAAAACTGTCTCCGAAAAACAAGCGATAGAAAAGGAGCGTTTCGCACACACAGACTTTGCTCAGTAGGTCGAACTCTATCGGTTGATATATGTGACTCGGTTCTCCGGGCCTCGGATCAACTTCGTGATCAATTTAAACCTTTGCTGTAGTATAACCCTTACCTGCGCGTTCTTTACTACTCGCTAGTGCGATCCGTAATTGAATATGCAGCTGTGGTGTGGAGCCCTTATACAGGTTATTAGGCGTCCAGTTCGGAAGCCATCCTGCGCAAATTCGTTCGATACGCGCTTATAAATATCTTCCATGGAAAAGCACATATAATATAATATAATATAATATAATATATAATACTAGCTGACCCGACAAACTTCGTATTGCCACAAATTAACCTGTGTTGTACATAAATCATGAATCTCGGATGATCTTTGTCACTATCTCGAGTTTTGCAAGCCCCCCAGTGGGCGGCGCTTCCGACGGCGGGTCACCGGCAACACTCGCGACCGGCTCGTCCTGAATGATCTAGTGTTACTATAGATAGTTTTTGTGGTCTTGTTATTGATTAATGTTTTATGGAAGAGTCTCGAATTTCTCGAGTTGGATTAGTTTTTGAGTTTCGCAAAAATTTCTGTTTTATTTGTATGAGAGTCCATATCCCCCTACCACAGGGGTGAGAGGTCTCTAACTATCATAAAATAAATTCAAGACTCAAAAATCTCCTACATGCTAAATTTGGTTCCATTTGCTTGATTAGTACTCAAATTATAAGGAAATTTGTATTTCATTTGTATGGGAGCCCACCCTCTTAAAAGGGAAAGGGGTCGTAATACACCACAGAAAAAAAATTCTGCCATCTAAAACTCTCACATGCCAAATTTGGTTCCATTTGCTTGATTAGTTCTAAAGTTATGAGCAAATTTGTATTTCGTTTGAATGGGAGCCCCCCCCCCCCCTCCTAAAAAGGTAAGAAGTCCTAATTCATAATGGGAAAAATGGTTGCCTCCAAAAACACCCGCATGCCAAATATGGTTCCATTTGCTTGATTAGTTCTCGAATTATGAGGAAATTTGTATTTCATTTGTGTAGAAGCCCCTCCTCTTGAAGTGTGGAAGGATCCTAATTCACCGTAGAAAATATTTTTGCCTCCAAAAACCTCCACATGCCGAATTTGGTTCTATTTGCTTGATTAGTTCTCGAGTTATGGGGAAATTTGTATTTCATTTGTATTGGAGCCCCCCCTCCTAATGTGGGAAGAGGTCCTAATTCATCACAGAAAAAATTCTTGCCTCCAAAAACACCTACACGCCAAATTTGGTTCCATTTGCTGGATTAGTTCTCGAGTTATGAGGAAATTTGTATTTCGTTTGTATAGGACCCCCCCTCCTAAAGTGGGGAGGGGTCCCAATTCATCATTGAAAAAAAAATTGTCTCCAAAAACACACATATGCCAAATTTGGTTCAATTCGCTTGATTAGTTCTCGAGTTATGAGGATTTGTATTTCATTTGTACAGGAGCCCCTCCTCTTAAAGTGGGGAGGGGTCCTAATTCACCATAGAAAATTTTCTTGCTCTCGAAAACCTTCACATGCCAAATTTGGTTGCATTTGCTTGATTAGTTCTCGAGTTGTGAGGAAATTTGTATGGAAGCCCCCCCTCTTAAAGGGGAGAGGAGTTATAATTCCTCTTATAAAGAGGGGAGGGGTCTCAATTCACCATAGAATAAATTCTTGTCACCAAAAAAAACACCCACATGCCAAATGTTGTTCTATTTGCTTGATTAGTTCTCGAGTTAGGAGGAAATTTGTATTTCATTTGTACAGGAGCCCCCCCTCTTAGAGTGGGGAGGGGTCCTAATTCACCGTAGAAAATTTTCCTGGCCCCAAAAACCTCTACATGCAAATTTTCACGCCGATTGGTTCAGTAGTTTTTGATTCTATAAGGAACACAGGACAGACAGACAGACAGACAGACAGACAGAAATCCTTCTTTATAGGTATAGATTCCGTATCAATACCGCTGTCGTTTGTTGCATATGGACACTTTGCAAAGAAAACAGAAAATTAAAAGGGTCCTCTTCATTAGGAAGGTTTTAGTAGGCAAATTAGATTGCCCGGCGATCCTGGTTCAAATCAACATCGGTGCCATCCCAAGTTTTCTATGAAACAGAGAAAATGAACAGTTGCTGCTTTCAAAAGCCTTTAGTTAAGTTAGTTAGTAGAGTTTTTATTCATGTAGACAACAGCGTCAGATGAATCATTGAACAAATATAAATATAACAAAGATGAAAAAATAGGTCCTATTCTCACAGTCACCTCACGCGCCCTTGTCTTCCAGCAAAGTACGTTAAAAGCAAGGTAATGTATTCGCGGTTATTTTCATGTATTGATGAGAAATACATTCTTCTGGTCGCGGTCGCATTCCATTGGTTTGTTAGATGGCTTTTGTAGACGTTTGACTGATTGTTTCTGAAGCTTCTTGCATTTTAAATTACGGTTCAGTGCGCTTATCCTTATATACGTGCGCAATTGGACGAAATATTTAATTAGATCTTCGGGCACATCAGGATGTCTACGCTTGATTTTGGCAATATACCTCTTTGTTCATCGATTCCTCCTTATATTGATCCACTTCAATGTGCATCTCTCGAACTTTGATGCGCCATAACGAACTAAGTGTATCGAACGTTTTTGCTTCATCACATGGCTCAATCAACGATGCAACGATGTCAGAATCAAAGATCTCACTTTCATCACTTTAATTCGACGGTCACTCCGAGTGGATTCAGAGCTACTTCCAGGTTTCGTTCCCCGAAGAAAAATCTGGTACAAACTTTCATTATCGCCGGTCACCAAATCTCTCCTTCTCTTCACACGTTCCGGGTATCGAATGCTCAGTATAGCCTAAAATATTGATGTTTTTGTTAAGGTATTTTAAAATATGTACCGTCATCCGGGGATACTTGCAACACCGGGGTTACTTGCAACACTTTTGCGCATCGCGCTTTTGACAGCTCTAACGCATTTGTTGGTTAACATAACCATTTGTAGTCAATGGGGTTTTATAGAAGGGACGTTTACCTATTGTTTAGTTAGGTTTAATCCATTATATAATTGATTTGCTTGTTTTTATACGACTGGAAAGTAATTTCATTTTCAGAGTAGAAAAAATAGATGCGCAAAGTTGCGTCAGTGCATTGACATGAAATTATTTTTTATCGTTTGGTTCCTGTACACAATTAGTACATCATATAAGATAACAAACAGCAACTTTGATCTTTATTTATATTTTGAACTTGGGGAAGTGACGATGAATTCGTGATGTTACTTCCAATATGGCACGGCTTGCAGCACTTGTAAAATAGATAATTAGAGTAATAGACAGTATGTAAACAGTATGTTTGCATCTGTACGATGTTATTTTGTCTACTGCCACCTCCAGATAAATTAAAATTGTGAAAAATTCCACGTGCCTTGAAACGGCAATTTGAAGTTCGCCGACATGTTGAATTTTCTCCGAATATCTTTAAAAATCAGAGGGGTTGTGTACAAGACACGACCGTATATATAGGTGACGCAGGACTACGTAAGTCTCTTCGTAGTGATAGTAGCATATATTCATGCTTGTAATCATTCGATTCTTCATGTATATGCATGCTATATGCAACATATATACATGCTACTTGCGTTGTATGTAACATTTATCAAAATAGTAACATTGCATACGTTCAATTCTCAAAAGATTGTGCATTTGAAAACAATATAACAAAATCAAGAACACAAACTATTACTTTCCTGCTAGCTTACTGAAATTAAAGATTGTTTTTATTATCCATGGTTTCCCACGTTGAAAGGATTTTACCAATTCAATCCTATTTTATCAACAGCACATCTTTTCACTGCACTTCTAATGAAACGGCAAGCATGCGTATTCATACAGAGCCGTATTATAACCGAACACTACAGCTGTAGCACATTTTTCCAACACAGATATCAAATTCGCCTAGGTTTAATCGTCACGCAGTAAAGAATTTGCGATCTGTTTGGACAACAAACTTGTGTCATTTTTTCTGGCACACTTCCCTAACACAGACATCAGATTGGAATAGGTTTAATCGCGTTCGTAAGAAATCTGTTGGCACGAGGGGGCTTTGTCACTCTCTCTGGCGTACTTCCCAAGCAAGGACATTAAAATGGTATAGGATTAGATCATCGTAAAGAATCTTCCAACCAATCACGAAGCGAGAATTCTGGTAAAACATAGGCTCATTATTTTCAATTTTTCAATAGTTCAACATCAAGAATCCATTCTTTTCTTTATTTGGGTCAATTCTTAGAAGATTTTCCGATCGATTGGTGTAAGAATATTGAAAATCGATCGGAAAACTTCTGAGCTATTAGCACTCAAAACCTTTCATTTTTCGTGACGCTCACATTTTTTGATTTTTTGGAATGACACCCAATCTCAAAACTTGCCGTAAGACGTAGTCCTACGTCAAAAAACGATAGACAAAATTCGGAAACAAAACATGCCTCCAGTATCACTTGTTTTACTAGAAATATACTCAAAATATCTTAAAATGCTCATTCGCGGTTTGAAATCAAATTTAAAATCATAAGAAACGCAAAATCAAGAAAGTGTTGCAAGTAACCCCGTTTACTGGGTAACTTGCAACATCCCTATTTTCGGTTCATTCTACAGGCTCATTTAGTTGATATTTTTTCTCATAATGATAAATCAAAAGTACTGACCACTACACAAGTTTTGACTACTTACACTTGGATTTAAACGGTACACTTCGAAAGTTATACCAAGTTAAAGTTCAAAAGTGTTGCAAGTATCCCCGGATGACGGTATATAATTTTGCATACCTCCAGCTCGAAGACGCCGATGTGATGCCTGATCGACAACTACAAAGCAATCCGGTGAAAAGTGCCGGGAACAAATACAAAAAATTCTACGTGTCCGTAGTAACTTGTTGTCCCAAAAACTTCAACCATTTGATATTCAGTTCTTTTTTGGTCGGGAACCGATGAAAAGAAATCCTCTGCAGATCGTTTATTCCTTGGAATTATTTTGCTACGGCAACATTGGAACATGGCACTTCGACATGTTGCTAAAAGTAAACAACGAGAGGTAAATATTCAGCAAAAATACAACGAATATACTTACAATCCCAAGTAACATTTTTGTTGTATAACAGCTTATTAAACTATGCAGCTGATTCCCGTGGAACAAGTGCTTGATAAGCTAATGTACAACAAAAATGTTACTTGGGATGTGACGAACAAGACCTCCGCTATTGAAAGCACAAGTAGTAATTTTGCCACACGTTAATCACAGTTTCGCTATTTTTAACTACGTAAAACAGTTCAAAATTCGATCCGATTGCGAAAACTCATACGAATCCGGCAAATTTTCATAACTAACTAAGGTTGTATTAGTGAGTTTGTGTTTGACAGAAGAAATATAATTTACCATGCTTTTAAGGTACCTTGGTAAACGTCAGCGACAGCATGTCCGGGGCTCAAAATTTGTCAGCGGGCGCAAATCAGACTGCTGGCAGTTGAGTGAAACGCAGTGCTGACATTCTATCTCATTTTCGCACACACGAGATGTTGGCGGTGAAAACATGGTTGTCTGCCGATGGGGTGGTCAGAATCGTAAATTGTATTCTCACCTAAAAAAAGATGAGGTGAGTTGTGAATAGGGCCCGATATCTATACAGTGCAGAGTGCGTGGTATATGAATTCTTTCCTCTCTAAATGTAAAACCCAGGTTCCATTAAACTTATTATGCATTAATCGTTTAACAATAATGACAATATTAGCATTTTACATAATAATTTTTACATTTTATTGCACGATGGATAAATTTCACTACTATGATACTGAACCTGAATCTCGTTTTTGTGTTTATTCTCTTAACGTTGGTTTATTCTTTGGCAAAAACTATATAAAGTTATTGTGATGCTTTAACCATTAGCCTAACAGATATGATACAATACGATAAATTACACGCATAACTTTTGCAAATATAGACACAAAGCCCTGTGTATCAGCTCATACTGTTCAGAATTTTGAACCATTCCTCCTCTTTGTAGTCTCAAGTTACATACAATTCCAAGTATGTCGACGCAGACTTGTCTGCTTTTTTTCCAAATCGGAGGCAGATGTTGCTCATCTTCGACTGTAGATGTAAACAACATTGAATTTTCTTCTAAACAATTATTTGAATTTTCATGGTCTGTCTTGCTGCTATTAAACGAATGTCGCATTTGACTCAATCCATTCAGAATAGCGAGAAGACAACCAGTTCTCCCGATTCCAGCCGAACAATGTATAACTGGTAAAGTGCAAATTCTGTTCGAAGTGATATTTGTAACATTACTAAAATCTTTTGAACAATCTCGATCGAGTATATCTAAACTCATATCCAGTAAAACATCTATATCGTCCGGTGAGCGATGATCTGGCCAATCTGGAAACCAATAGTGATACACCATAAAAATATTCCGATGCTCTGTCATTTCGCTTTTTTGTTGAGCCCCATAAATTACTAATAGTTTGCGCATAGTATATCCATTTTTGCGGCAAATTCCTAAATTGGTAATTATAAAATAATTTTCGAAAATAGTGGGCTTGAAAACAGTAGTTTCCAAGTTGGCCAAAGTCTCCTCAACTATGCTCACGTAACTACTCGAAGGATGTTCAGTGTCACATGTCGTTCCTCTGCTGAATAATAAACTCTCATTGCATTGCAAAGGAAAATATATCGCACACTTTTGCCTATTATTTTCGACAAGATCTGTAAGCATAACTATTTTTTGTTCAACTTCTAATCCCTTTAGGCAATGTTGTTTGGCCGTATTCATGATATTTTGATGTACCATCAACCAGAACTCGTATATCGTGTTATTCATCGGACCTTGAGTTGCAATATACTTATTATTGGTATAATCCGGTCCCTGAAATAGCATAAATTGAGCAATACTTTTAACATACGATAAATTTAAAATACCTTTATTAGATTGGCATTAATGTAGGGCTCACTTGTCATTCCAGACTCTGCTGCAAGTATAAACCTGGTATTTTCGTTGGGCAAAATAGTTCTATAACGATTTTTTGGTTGCGATCCGAAAACCATCGGTTTTTCTTGGTGGTTAGTTGGCAGATCCCAAAACTCTTGATGAATTTTAAGAATCATTTTCCTTTGTTCTTCGTCTGCCAGCTCGTGACCATGATCATCTACTGGTTCTGAAACGATACACCCTGTCGAATTATCTGCTTCTTGATTCTGTGCATTGCGGGCCAAGCAATGATTCGATTTTACTTCTAGCGACGCATTTCCGTTTCTCGTTTTATCAGATCTATAATAGCTCTTTTCAAATATACAATGAAGATTTTGTATATAGTTTTCTGAAAGTAGATTCGATGCGTTTTGAAGAAACTGGATGTTGGCAAGGTATATTTTAAAATCTTCACTTGTAGTTTGAGGACTGAGCGGTTTAGTTGTAATTTTTCGTACATTGGTATTACTAATACTCATCGTATTAACAGCCTCTACTAAAGAATCTACACAGCTACAGCAACAATAATTACAGCATGTAAATTGTGTGAGGTTATTCGCTGATGCAGTAGAAACAACCGTAGATTTAAATTTAAAATTATTTTTGCAGGGTACGTTCACTTTGTCTGACACAGTTGCCTTTCCGGCCATACAGGCACAATCTATTTTATGAAAAGCGTAGTGCTTCTTCACATTTTCTGCAGAACCTGTGGATGAAATCAAAATAACCCTTATTGGGAAATTAGGTAAAACTAAATTAAAAACAATCTTATTAAAAATATATTTTTTTGTGATACTCTTAAAGAAAAAAAAAATTCACCTAGCGGATAATTACAAAATATAATTATTATTCTCTAAATATAACATAGTTATTCAAATTATTTATTAACGCAAATACTCCACAAATACGTATTTCAACTGTTACTTAGTGCTTTGGTAATTTGAGTGAAGCAGCATTGGTGTCTTTACAGAGTGTCTACTCAATTTCGAAAAAATAACTCTGAGTTTTCCAGGTTTGGACAAAAAATCCAACTCAAATTACGTTTACCCATTGTGTTATTCAAGAAACAGTTCCAGCAAACAATATACAGATATTTTTAAAATATGCGAGTCGCTCTTCAGCTGCGAACAGCACGAGACGCATATCTGGTCGTTCGTAGTGGCGAATATTGTACGGCAACGTTTTAGCGCTTGTACCGGCTATTTTAACACTGACGAACTGACGTGACACGGACGTTTCATTTTTGACTCACAAGATCTTTACTTGCTTTACAAGCGAGCGTTCACTTATGTCAAACAGCAGAGCGATGTTCAAAAGTAAAGGAGACGGTTGTACGACTTTTTCCTGAAAACTGTTTTCTCGAAAATGATTTTCCCGAATGACATTTGCTCGAGTGTATTATTTCCCCGAAAAATATTTACCCGAAGAACACCATCCCCGAACAGACTATTTCGCCGAATTATTTTTCACCGAACTGACTATTTTCCCGAATTATTTCTCTCCGAACGGACTATTTTCCCGAAGTGTTTTACCCTGAATCAACATTTTCCCGATTTGGGGTCTATTCTGCGAGGCAAGTGAGGTGAAAAGTTAAATTTCGGTGAGCATTTATTTCCGTGTTTTGCAAATCGAGTGACATGCCGCCCATGCCGCGAAAGGTCCATGTGAAAACTTCAATGTTATCCCATTCGACTCGATTAACGCCGAACGAAACGCGAGTGGCGAAGCAAAGCCTAGATGCTACATTACGTTATCGAAACTTGACCTTCTGTTTTTATATGACAGACTTCGCAGCCAGCTATTAGAGTACAGGGCAATTGCAGGGCTAGTTGAAACGCGAGTGGCAGCAAATTTTAATTTGTCGTGTCACGTCACTCGCCTCGCAGAATAAGGCCCGTTGATAAGAATATTTTTAATGTGTTCAAAGTTATTCTCGCGCGTTTTATAAGGATATCTAATAATAAAGGAAACCAAAAGCATATCGTGAAATCCGAATTTGACAACATACATTTTTAGGTGTGTTAGCAAAAATGAACCGATGAGTGTCGTTCATTATAAGAAGGTGGCATAATGGCAAATGTTTCGTAGATGATTCAGGGCGAGACGGCCGTAGGCCGCGAGTGTTCGCCGGCTACCCGCCGTCGGAAGCGCCGGCCACTGCGGGGGGCAGCCCCCCCGCAGAAATCCCCTCTATCTAGGGGCATGCGTTTTCCTAGGTTTACTGACTAGTAGGGGTTATCTCTTAGTAGAGTCCGAACGAGCGGCAGCGAGTAAGGACAGCATATACCCGACCATTGCCTAGGTCGAATTACTCCATTTCATAAACTTTAAAAGATTTTTAGGAAACTATAATGTGATAACCCAACTTATACGATCATGGAATAGTTGTCGACCAACATTTGAAAAGGGCGGATAAGCCAACTGTCAAACAGAACTAGTGAGTTTTTTTTGCAGGAGCAGCATAGGAAAATGAACTCTCACTCGTTCTGTTTGACAGTTGGCTTATCCGCCCTTTTCAAATGTTGGTCGACAGTTTTTTTCTTACACATGAGATATTATTCCACAGAAAAACGGACATAACATTCACTGTCCCGTTCTTGTTCGTTTGAACAGTAATTTAATATTTAGTGTGGGTTAGGAATGTCTCCGTATTCGTTAAAGTGGTGCTTTTTAACGAAAGAAGAGAAGGCCACTTATTAACTTATTAATAATTGCATGTTAGAGGGATATTCCATTTTTAAGTTGATATTTTGGAATGTCGATCACAAATGGTGCTAGTATTAATACTAAATGAATCGTTTGTTTGAGAAACCCCACAAACGCCATTTTTAGGAAAATTGACTTTTTAACAGTTTTCGAATCCTTGAGGATATCTACACCTTCCCTCAAATTTCCAGACAAAGTTAGTTCCACGAACCCCTTTTAATTGGGGTTGCGAATATCCGTTTGTTTGAGAAACCCCAAATATCCATGTTTCCGATAATCACCTAGAGCGGCGCTGCGATAGGTATAAAATTATCATTCAATATCTACGTGCAATGTTGTAAGTAGTATTCGCAACACAATTTAATAGTATAAAAATGTCTTCGGAATCGACAAATTACGAGTTGGAGATAGTCAAAAAGAAGAAAGATAGTGTTCGGCGGACTACAGAATACAAGGCGATAACTTTCACCTTTCGTATAAGAACGGCGTATAAAATCGAAAAGAAAAGGATGTTTTAACTGTAAAAGTTAGAGCTGATTGCAAATGCAGATAATCTTGGATTAGTTGGTCGACAAGATAAACGTAAATAAACCGTTCTTGTAATCTAGATACAGTAAAAACTGTTGCAATCGCGTTCCAGAAATCGACAGACTAAACTATCCATGCGTTTCTCACAAAAGCAGTAACCCTCCATTTACTATACAATGTTAATAATAGTTAATCTTTTTTGTTAACTCGTTGCTTTTCCTAATGTGAGTAAACCGTCGAGCACTCCCGAGTAACTGTAAAATCAATAGTTTATCCGTTCGAAGTATTTAAGGTGCTGTTCACGTATCTCCATTTCCTTTTGGTATAACGTAATTTGAGAACAGACCCTTGTTCTCAGATTTTGTTCCATAATCATAGTACGGTTGTTCTCCAAGATTATTTTATTTTCTGGTTATATCTTTAATTACTACTAGCAAAGTATCTAGGTATTCTATTCGATGTGAATTCGTGTTACTCTGGTCCATTTATGCAATTCAAAAACCGCTGTTATTCCATTTACCTTTTATTTTTTAATAGGTAAATGAAAACCATGATAAAAATTTCTATTAAAAAAATATAAAACTTTTTCTAAAACTTGTATTATTCTACTTCAATTTTTTTTATAAATAATATTTAGCGCCCCTCCCCTCTTCTTCTTCTTAGCGGTACGTACTTTTTTAACAGCCACAGTGATATATGGTAACAAATTACATACTATGATCATGAAAAGATCATAAGTCTGACTAGAAACGGCCTAAAACTATGTAAGTGCACCATCAATTTCTCGTTTGTTTGAGAAACCCCAAATATCCATTAAATGTAAAGCCTTCTAATTTTAGTTAGAATCATTGTTTTGATCAAAAGATAAGTCTACATAATGTATTTTAGATATTAGCATAGAACCTCATACCAAAAAATATAGGGGTTGGTTCAAAATTTTGAGAAAATCAGTTTTTTGTTGTTTTCCAACCATAGTGTCGAGTGGACTTGTGGGGTTTCTCAAACAAACGATTCAAATGTGCGTGACATTTTTTATCGAATTTTCTTCAAAGAGTTATGTCTGTTTGTGATTATACTAAGGGACCTGGCAATTATACTAAGGAAAAAAGGTCAAAGGCCGAAGTATTCAATTCAACCTCCCGTTGCAAACAATCCGGATACTGTCAGCAATTCAGATATTTTAGGATACATCAAATATCAATGGTCAATTTCAACAGTTTGCAAGAAATTATTTTGAAAAAAATAGTGGTATTTTTTGGCAGTTTATTTAGCGGCATTTTAATTTAATGGAAGCTAATGAAAGCGCTAACACATTTAAAACCTGGCCAACGCACTACTCGCTGGCTAAAATGTCTCGTATTAGCGGTACCCGCCTCTGTAATTACGGAAATCGTAAATTCAACTAGAAATCATATTTCTTCCCGAGCAGGAGCGAAGAGCAAAATAATACAAAAACAATATCAAACTATGGTATATTTTGTTATTGAATAGATATGGAGATACATTGATAACACTTTTTGTTGTTGAGTAGATATTTAAAACAGTGGTTGTAAGATGAGTATAATAACTGATTTTGTTATCATATCTTATTTTGGCCTTAAAATGACATTCGATATGTTTCATACAATATTTTTATTGATTAAAGAAATTTTAGATTATAAATATTTGATAAAAGGATTTTTTAATATCTCATATACTACTTTATTTGTTATTTAATATCTTAATAATACTAAAATATGTTATTCTAAACTCTGAATACAGTCATGTTATTGCTTTGTTATTCAAATAACACAAGTGGTTATTCTTTTAGCCTTAAAGGAGTAAAATTTTGATATTATTTTTTGTTATTTTACCAACTATGTCAGCCAAAACAAGACCGAATTTTGATATGAGTTATTCGACTTCCAATTGTAAGGAGGATTCTTGTAGGGTCTCCAAATACCCAGCTTTAGCGCCAGACGATCACTCGTCTGCCGGGATTACGGATCAGTTTGCCCAGGCTAGCACGTTTTCCTAACCCTACGTCAGAATCCCCTCCAAAACTGCAATTCCCGAACTCCAAAGTACCAAATCCTTTCGCTTCCTGATTTCTTCGAATAATTCGAAATTCGAATAAATTACTAAATTCTTTACTTTTCACCTCCTCTTTCTATTTCGAAAATTTCAACCGTTTCGTTTAAACCAAACTAAATTGCAGCGAAAAGTAACTATTTCCACCAATCTCTGTTTCCGGGCAAATTAGCGAATTTAAATTTAATTTTGTTTAATTTCCCTTTTTATTTTCCGATCTCCCTTTTCTCTCCTAGCTTCTTCTACCTCTCTGAGATACTATCAGTGGATCTCCCGGAGCGAACTCGCTTGCCAACGGGATCGATCGGGCTGATAATATCTCCAAGGGTCGTTTGTGACGTCACTATTTTCCTAACCACTCTTTCTCGCGTGAGTCGTCCTATCGTGTATTCTCCCACCCTACTGAACAATTTTACTCCCTACTAATGTCAATGTTGGGGGGGGGGACGCCCAGTGAGCGACACGAGGCTGCGAGATGGTGGCGTAACCTCGGCTCTGCTGGGGGCCACGGCAAACGGTAGCGACAAAAACGAGCAGCGATAGCAACCGCGTGGTACAACAGCAACGGGTTGGCTGCTTCACACGTTCAAGATCGGGACTGCAATTCCGCGTGAGCCGAGCGGATCGCACTGGCGGTTGGAGTCTTTCCCCACGTAGATCACTCGTAATCCTGACAACCACCTTAAGGGCGAGTGGTGCTTACGAGGTCGAGATCTTTTCCACAACCGATGACAACCGCTCTCTGAATGCACCTATAGAAGTACGCAACCTCAAAGCGATAGGTGCACCCAGGGGATCCGCCGAGTCCACCGATCGAACCAGATTCGTCCAGCGACGAATCGTGTTTCTCCTGACGAATTCCCAATGCACGGGACTGCTCACGTGGTCGCTGCGAACTGAGAATTTTGGTTAGCACACAACACATAAACCAACATGACATAACCCATTTACCTTTTGTCTTGGCTTATAAAGCCCACTATTGTCCCGACTCACGACTTAGCTTTATCTATATTACCTATTACGAAATTCAACTAATTAAAATTCTTTGGCATCCAATAATTAAAATTCCCTAACTTACTCGCTACTATTTTAGTTAAGCACTTGACTCACGACTTTATCTTTAATAAATTAAACTCAGCGAATTCTGGAAAATTTAAACCAAAATTTAATTTAATCCAACCAATATCACATCACTTTTCCTACTTTAAATGATTTAACGAGGAGTTGCACTTCGCTACACTTTATTTTGACTTGTTAACATCTCGACGGTCTAAGTGGGAAAGAACCGCCTTGATGTTACCCAGACTCATCTAGCCTGTAAGTTTTCTTATTCCTGATCTTGTTCTTATTTTTATTTCTTATCCTAGATTGTGTTTCCGGTTTCTTGAAAACCCATTCTTATTTCTAGTTTTCTGTCATCCATAGGTGACTGTAATCCCCTACACGAAAGAATTTCCACCCATAACCCTCAATCGTCAGTTGATAGTTCTTTCTATTGGTTCGAGCACTGGTGGCATACTTAAAGGCTAATGTCCATATGTACTAACGTTACTTATGTAATGACTCATTACACAATAACACATTTTGATATCATTTTGTTATTCGCTCCTGCTCGGGTTGTTTGACAATGACAATATATTTTATGCTTGTGTTAGTAATTGAGAAGACTGTAACAATCGGTTTTTTAAACATCCGGAATCGTTTTGGAACTGTTAAAATCAGACAGGATGTTTATGAAAATTACCCGGCATAAAGAGAATAATTTATCCAGACCCGTAGGCGAGCACAATTTACCTCTATAACGGTTCATTTTGCATTGGCTGCCGATCGTGATAACAGCAACAGAGGTGGCACGCGTCGCGCTACGGTATATCGATAAACCTATTCAGCATTGTGGTGGAAGGATAGAATCTCGAGCATAATCAATCAATGAGCTGCACGACGGTCTAATAATCTGCAGACCGCAGAGCTACGACAATCTTATATGGTCTTCAAATCGGTGCAGCATGTCCTGGCAAAATTAAAAAGATCAGCTGTAAAAGCTTTTTTTAATCGTGTTATAGGGTAGAAGTGCCAAATATAGTTATAGCACCAATCATGGTAATACACGAGAGCCTATTGATCTTTTAACATAGATAACATGCTGTTCTTAATTCCTAAATACATTTTTAGACATGAACAAACTCTCCTGCACCAATTTATCGGATTACTTTTAGGGTGGACTTGTTCTTTATGTGAAAAAACATAGTTTAAAAATTTCATGTCACTGTGATGCTTGTTTCTTAGCGATTCGGTAAGGTACACGTAATCGTAATTAAGACATTTTTGACATATAAACTACATTTTCTGAAAATAAAACCGCATGGGGGAATTAATTGCTACTTTCTTAACGTAGTCAAAGAAAAATTAACACGATTTTAACCAAGAATAGTTGATTTTATGTATTACCATGATTGGTAACATTTCATAACGGCGCGCCAATCATCGTAGTAGGCGATGCCCTATCATCGTAGCATATGAAATCTGTCTTTCTCATTGTTGTCACTTTTGGTAATAGTGCATTTTTCACAGTGTGTGATTCAAAACTAATTTGTTTGATTAGCTTTTGCTGTCAATAAAATATCAGGTATGAACAAAAAATAGCCGCATATTACCTAAATTCCTATATTCACAATATTTGATTTACATTCTACAGCAGCGTTTCCCAAATGGGGGTTCGCGAACCCCCGGGGGTACGCCAAAAATTTAGTTCGTTGCAGAATGGTATAGGGAATTCCGCCAAGGGGTTCGCGAAGCAAAATAGGTTGGGAACCGCTGTTCTACAGTATGGCTCCACAGCTAAAGCAAATTTCCCGCAAACATTACTACGAAGAAGATATTGCCCGTTGTATCGAGGTCATCGATTCCAGGATGACGGTTTACGCAGGTTGCAAACAGTTTGGGATTCCGATGTCCACTATCGTTTACAGGAGAAGTGGACATTGGAAACAAAAGTGCAATCCGGGACCATCCCCTGTGCTTTCAAAACAAGAAGAGCAGCAAATTGTGAACTGGTTGAACGGTATGCAGGATCGGGGTTTCCCTGTTTCCCGACATGCACTTCTGTTCAAAGTGAGTGAATACCTAATATCAAATGAGCGGATCACACCGTTCCGTAATAATCGGACAGGTAAATACATTAATAAGCAACTAATTCGATGTGGGACCAGCAGGGATCATGAGAGAGCACGTTGAAAAATTGTTTGAGGTAAACGGTGCTCGCGTATTACAGTCGTACTTCTGATTAATCAAAATTCTCATCATGATCATTCTACTGATCCCGAAAAGTTTCTAAACATCATACAAGCATACTAAATATGTTATTCATTTTTAGGACGCAGATGGATGGCTGGTTTTATGCGCCGCAATCCCGGATTTTCTATCCGCACACCAGAAGCGGTATCCTTAGCGAACGGTCGGTGTAACCTAGGAACCGTTTCTAATTATTTTTAATAATAAAATTAAAATGATGTATTTTTCATTACTCATTTTCGTCTATTTTAAATTATTAATCGATTTTGATTGATTAATTAGTCTTCGGTGTTCCAGTATACTACCACAATTGGTTCACATATAACGAAATGTCAGAAACACTACTACTATAATGGGTACATTGCAATGATATTTTCAAATCAGTTTTTTGATACCTTTTATCGAAAAATCATCAAATTTGGATCCTGATTTCTTTTCTACTGATCCCAAAGTACTGGAATACATATAGGTATTATACGTTTTGAGTCATAATTTGTCTTAATACGTATATTTTTCTTAATAGATGACATATCTCCACCATATTTGGTACATCTACTCCAGAACCACTCGCGTCTGTCGGCCTACTCAATTGTTAGATATATGTTGTCCTTACTCGCTGCCGGTCGTTCAGCACCACTAAGGCATAACTCCTAGACTCCTACTAGTCAGTACTATAGCCCCTCGCAGGGGCCGGCGCTTTCGATAGCGGGTCGCCGGTGAACACTCACAGCCTGCGGCTGGCTCATCCTGAATCTTCAAGGAAACGTTAGGTGTACCGTAAAACGGGGTAGCATTGATCAGTTCAGGAAAGTTGGCAGAAGTTGTTAATTTCACTTATTTATGAGATTGGTTTAACTGATCAATGTTATCCAGGTGATCAATGTTACCCCGTTTTACGGTATTAGAAATTTACAAATCAATTTCTATCAACGGTCCTCATGACGATTCAGAAGGTCCTGTTACAAATACAAAAACTAGCTGTAAAAGTTTTATTCTGAGACATCAAAGTTCATCAAAGTGGCATTTTTTTGGTTACAGGACGAGAGAAATGCCGAACAAAGTACTAGGAGCGAACTTCCACCAACACACATAGAAGGAACTTCAACCAATACACGTCTAGTCAGACAGGAAGAAGATAATACAACAAATTGAGTCTTGAACACTTGAAACTGATTTTCGTAAAGGTTTGTGGGGAACTGGCATTCGAGAAACTGGTTTTCGGGAAACTACTACTTTCCATAAACTGTATTTCGAGTAACTAGTGCTTTCGGGAAAACTGCTTTTCGGGAATTTAGTACATTCGAGGAACTAGTATATTCGGGAGAATATTTTTCGGGGAAACCTCATTCGGGGAAACTGTTTTCGGGAAAACGGGTTTCGGGGAAAAGTCGTACAATCAAAGGAGACAGATTTATGCAAAATTCAGTTTATTTCGCCGAAAATCTGTATGAATATCGGAAATAATTCGGTAATTCTTTGTGTATTGCAGAAACAAAGGATAAAGTAATTTTTATAAAGGATTTTATTAATTCAGTGTGTTTTTTATTTTGTCGTGTCGGTCACACATAGTTAGTGAATGACATTCTGCCAAACCTGTTCTCTACTTTTCCAAGATACAGCAATTGTGCAGATGGTGTTACTGTTTAAGGGGACATAAACGACTGAAAATTTTGAAGAAATCAATTTTTTTATTTCAGATTTTCAAACTTTTTATGTACCTTTTTCTCAGGAACTACACAACGTATTGGAACAAACTTTTTTTTTGTTTTGTTGGTAGCAGCTTGGCAAAGACTTCTATAACTTTTGAGGTTTGCAAAGGAAACACAGCCTGAGAAAAACGAAAAAGAAGAAGAAAAGATGGCTGAAAAAATAAAATTCTGTCTTTTTTTTTCTTTTTTCTCTGGCTGTGTTACATTTACAAACCTCAAAAGTTATAGAAGAGTTTGCCAAGCTACTACCAACAAAACAAAAAAAAAGTTTGTTCCAATAGGGGAGAGCAGTCAACAGTGAGACAACAGGAACAGTGAGTCAACGGGAATAGCTACGTCATAAAACATTCAAGATCCATGATATTTTCATGCAAAGTCAAGTTTGTGAACCTACATTGCATAATGTAGTTTCAGAAAAATTTGTTGATTTTTTAACATATTTTGCAACAAAAATTAGTTTTGGGAGGGTCAAAGTAAATTTTTTTTGAGTGGTTTTAACCCAAAGGGTCATTCACCAAAAGTAAATTTTGTTGCAATCATTTTCAAGTGATTTTCAACAACAAAATACATATTAAATTAAAACTAAAATTACTGCATGACATCACATACTAATAAGAGTAAATATTCAAAAAAAAATATGACAATCGAATTGTTTGCTAACTCCGCTAGTTCACTATTTTTCATAAAACATTCCTATTGGCAACTGTGAGACACTGAGTCGTGGGTAACACAGAGACATAGCTTTTGCCATGCAAATTTTTTTGAAATTTTTTTTTGTGTTCAATTGCAAATCAATCCATAGGAATTGACTGTAAATGAATTCTGAAGTGTAAGTTAACAGTTAGATGTCCAGGACTTGTCCTTTATATGAGCATAAATGTATGTGTGAAAATAATCGGAATTTTCAATCATGCTCATAGTAATGTATGCTTTATAGACACAATAAACAACAGGACACAATAAACATGTTCTTTATTACCCAAAAATATGGTTTAAATCGATTTGAAAGAGGTGTCGCAGTATGCAATACTCGTTGTCTCACTCTTCCCACCTATTGGTTAACAGTGAGACAAAAATACACCTCCACGTTTGTGGTTGTAACTAATTTAACTTATAATCAAAACGACTGAAACTTTTTTTCAGGTAACTAGAAGGATATACCTTTCAAATAGATTGAAGAGCGCGTTGGTAGCTATCATCAAAAAAAATTTAAAATTTTTGGAAAAAAGTGTCTCACGGTAGACGTTTCTCCCCTACGTTGTGTAGTTTCTGAGAAAAAGGTACATAAAGTTTGAAAATCGTGGTTTTCCAGGAGCGGCGTTTTATTCCGCCGAAGTTGTTCCACGCCGCACTAGAATGCTTATGTGTATGATCGTTTTTCGGCCACTTCCCTTCATTACAAATTTAGTATCAAAATAAGCAGACAAGACTGCAGAATCAAAATCTGAAATAAGAAAATAAAGATTTTTTTCAAAATTTTTGGTCGTTTACGTCCCCTTAACGTATGTTGATTCAAATTTTCGGACGCAAGCTTTTTAAGGAAAATGTATGTAAATGTATGTAGAATGTCATGTCGGTTCGTCGGTGATTTTAATTCGCGAAAGCAAGTTTTTTCCGCTCATGGTCAGATAGCGACAAACACGGAGCGTTTACGTTTGGATTTCAATAGCCAGATAAAGGAATATCGAATATCTATACTTAGAGCACAGACAAACAGACATAACTCTTGGAAGAATAATCAACAAAAATTATCGTACCTCACATTTAGCCTGAACACTAACACCATCTATGATCGACATTCCCAAATATCAAATAGCAACATGGATATCCTTCGAAGTAGCAAGTATTTTTTATGGGGAATTCCTTTTCTCTCATCAAAAAGCGCCACCAAAACGGAGACATTTCCAACTAAGCCCAAATTTGAAATGACGGTTTAATCGGTACGAAGAATGAAAAACGAGTGTTATGTCTGTTTGTCTGTGCTTAGGGTTTAATTCTAATTCCCGTCGTAGTAAGTAAAGTCACTCTAATTTTCATCATTTCTTCGATGGATTTAATGAATTCACCAAAAGTTCTTGTGCTGATTTGACAAAAACACACCTTCCGATCCGTGCACTTTGGATTCACTAAAAAGCGATTATCAAAACATTTTATTGAAATTACGCAATTGACTTTATTTCTTAAATTCGTCGTACTGTTTTAAAATCCGTCTATCAAAATTTTTCATCGTCCGAACTAAAGATCACAACAATGTTTGTGAAATTAGTGCGCATGTATTTGTGCAGGACGGCATGACAAATATTATTCTGCAAAAATTTCTGCAGGTCATGCAAGTTTTCCCGGCTGCAAAATAACGACAATGCGTTGCACGAGTCATTTGCATTTTATGAATGTCAGAAATTGAAACGATTAGTAGACATTTTCTTCTTCGTCGCACGAAAAAACGTAGGAAATTTGGCTGGCAGAAATTTTTTAATGAAAAAAATCATTTAAATAGATCTTAGCTCACTTTGATTGATCGCGTATGATAGACAGCAAACTAAAATATCAGGGAATAACTAATTTTGCATTGTGTGTCTAATATTTTTAATAATTTGTATTGGATAGAACGGGAATAGGCAATTACGACGAAGCAGCAGCATACCCTATATAATAATACCCACCATTGGCCTACCCAACCCAGTAGCAGCGTACTCAAGTAAGTTGTCTGCAAAGAAACCGAACGAAACAGCAACAAAGGTCGTACGAGACACACAGCGAAGATCGCGCAACCCTGGACACCAAAGTTTGATAGGCGTCGCGGCACGCTGGAAACCAAATAGGGGGACCCGGGGCAAGATGGGCACCCCTCCGTTTCACAGCTGCGAAACAACTTTTGGTTAAAAAACTCCCACAAACTATTAAGGCTGTGAACCATTTCGCGAAATTTTTAACTTTTTAGTTAAAATTTGACAGTTCGATGGTTATTTCTCCTCGAGTGGTTAAAATCAGTTCAGAATGCGAACCATTTCATATTTGATAGATTGATAGTTGTTTTACACAATGGGGCTGGCAAATGAGTGAACATGTGCAAATATATCACCTCTGTTTTCTAACTCCCATCTCTACCTCCACGAGGTGCCGGCTGGGGTACGGTAGCCAAAGTTGCGCACCTGGTGGTACGCAACCTTGGTTGTCGTATGCAGACAGAGAAGGTGGGACACTCGCCGTGTGGTTTCCGGCTACCTAATCATGCAGTTCGGCGCAGGTTTTTTCGGAGGGCGCGGCTGCGGGGTGTGGGCACACCGGAAAGTTATTTTCTCAGCTGGCTTAGCACAGAGAGAGAGAGAGACTCTTAATCGGTCTGTTTTACACAATCTGCAGTTACGCCCTTTGGCGGATGGTGCCGAATTGTATGTTTTGGCAAAAATTGAGCCACGGCACTTGATCCTGCCGGGAGTCGGCAAATCAGGAGCCCCTAAGTCAAGGTCTACTCCGTGCCGATGACTGAATGTCTGGAGGGGTGAAAACATGCCTGTCGCGAACGGAGTGCTTTGGGCATCTTCCCCTTACTGTGCCATGCGGGGCTCTGGTACGGTCGATCTTTGTTGTCCCTTGCGTTTCGTGGTAGTCCTGCCCGATTTCCCTTATGGGTTTTACGCCAAGTGCGTTCTGGCCAACATAATTTGCTTCGCTTACAATTTGCTGTCTGATCTGTGTTGGAGATTGTTTGTGCATATACTCCGCTAGTCAAATAGTTAGAGTCGCACAAATAAACCATCAACACAAACGGGCAGCAAATTTGTATTTATGCGAAAAACTTTTTAATGGCTCTGTCACCATCGTATTGGTTCAGGAGCCATATTTTCGCAAGGGGTACTTTCATTCGACGGATATTGGAAACCAGAACTTTGCTGTTTTCAGCAAAACTGGTATGACAAATCCTCGTTTGATGCCCAGGGCATGCATATTGTTGCATAGGTCAATAAGTGCATGCCTTATCTTTGAGTTGACTACTCGAAATATTTGTGCAGTCACAGTAGAACTCGTCGAGGATGATGTCCATAGGCGCTATGTCTACTGTTATGCATACTCACCACACGATGAACCGTCTCCCAGCGATGATTTCAGAAATGTGGTGAGATACTGCCAATCTAATGGGCTTCCGCTCATTGTAGGCAGTGATGCCAATGCCCATCACATTATTTGGGGCAGCTCGGATATCAATCTGAGAGGCTCTGATTTGATGGAATATTTGAGTAGTGCCAACCTTGGAATACTCAACATTGGCAATTGTCCAACTTTCATACGAGCTGGTAGAGAGGAAGTGTTAGATATAACACTCTGCTCTAACAGGATCAGTTATGAGTTGGCACAATGGCATGTTTCAAATGAGACACCAATATCTGATCATTGCTTTATATATTTTGATCATTTGGGTGTCTCCTTGAACGCTGCAACCTTTCGCAATCCGAGATTTTCTGACTGGGAACTCTTTGAGGAGGAACTAGCAACGAAATTTCAAGGATTCGAACCGACGATTGAGTCATCGATCGACTTGGATGTGGCTGTAGATGTCACAACATCTTTTATTGCGGAAGCTTTTGAAGTAGCTTGTCCGCTAAAAACTATTAAAACGACTAGGGGAACACCATGGTGGAACTCTCATCTCGCGGAACTAAAGAAACGATGCAGGAGAGCCTGGAATAGACGTCGGAGGGATGGCGTGGAGCCTTTCAAGCAGGCCCGGAAAGCCTATGCAAAGGCTCTACGATCTTCAGCACGCACGAGCTGGCACAGGTTCTGTAGCAACGTTTCGTTTCGGCGAGGCAAGTCGACTTAATAAAATACTGTCAAAATCGAATGATTATCAGGTTAATAACATTCGGAGTTCGAACGGTGAATACTGTTCGAATGACAATGAAATCCTGGAATATCTCTTTTATAGTCACTTTCCGGGCTGTGTGGAACCTGAAGTTCGAAACGATCCAGAAATCGTTTTAGGTGGCTTAGACTCATGGGCTTTTGCTCGGAGACTTGTCACAACTGAAGCGATTGAGTGGGCCGTGAATAGCTTCTCTCCATACAAATCTCCAGGAACATATTGAATATACCCTATTCTACTGCAGAAAGGATTTAAGTACTTCAAACACATTCTGAGAAGGATGTTTGTGTGTAGTATTGCTATTGGGTACATCCCAACTCAATGGCGTGAAATAACCGTTAAGTTTATTCCTAAAGGTGGACGCGCGACATACGAGCAAGCAAAAATTTTTAGACCAATCAGTCTAATGTCTTTCTTGCTTAAATCACTTGAGCGGATTGTTGATCACCACATCCGCGAAACAAGCTTAGTTGAAGTAACCGTAACCGATTGCTTTTTTCGTCCTTACGGCAAGCAAGCATTTGGAAGCAAAGTGTTTGTGGATGTCCACAAGGTGGCGTTCTCTCGCCTCTTTTATGGAACCTTGTGGCGGATGGCCTACTGAGGAAACTCAATGGTCTAGGCTATCCGTCATATGGTTTTGCGGATGACTATCTCATCCTAGTAGTTGGAAAGTGCATAAGCACATTATTTGACTTAATGCAGCAGGCACTACGCGTCGTGGAAACGTGGTGCCGAGAAACTGCACTTTCGGTAAATCCGAGCAAAACATCTATCGTCTTATTTTCAAGACGTAGAAATACCAATTGAGCTCGCGCTCTGCGCTTTTACGATTCGGATGTTGATGTTGTGAACGAAGTGAACGTGGGGTTGATTCTCAACTCCAAGCTTGACTGGTCCACAAATATTGATTTCTGAATTAAAAAAGCGTGCATGGCCTTTGGGCAATGTAGACGAGCAATTGGCAACTCTTGGGGGCTTAAACCCAAATACATACACTGGTTATACACGGTCGTTGTCAGACCAATACTGGCTTATGGTTGTCTTGTATGGTGGCAGAGAGGGGAAGTTGTGACTGTCCAGACAAAGCTAAACCATCTTCAAAGGATGTGTTTAATGGCAATGTCTGGTGCATTTACTACAACTCCTACTGCCGCCCTAGAAGCTATTTTCAATATTAAACCTCTACACTTCCACCTGAAGCAAGAGGCACTAATATGTGCTTATCGACTACACGCGATTGGCCTTTGGCAGTCTGTGGACGGTTCCACTGGTCATACTCGATTGTGGTCGCAAATTGTTGCTGAGGACAAGTTTGCCCTTGCTCCTAGCGATGTAACGCTCATGCGTACTTTTCCGTATAGGACTTTCTCACGTGACTTTCCTCCTAGAGAGGATTGGATGTCAGGCTACATGGAAAGGAAAATTTCCGACTATGTGGTCTGTTATACCGATGGTTCCTTGTACGAAGGTCGCGCGGGTGCTGGTGTTTACTGCCGTGAGCTGGAATTGGAGAAATCCTATTCGTTGTGTAGTTACTGCACCGTTTTTCAAGCTGAAATCTTTGCAATTATGTGCGGAGCTCAGTTTGCACTTCAGAAAGAACTGATAGGCAAGATTATCTACTTCTGTTCTGACAGTCAAGCCGCTATAAAAGCCCTTTGTGCGGTAAATTCTAAATCTAAAACAGTCATCCCCTGCCACACCCAATTAGAAGAACTAAGCAATCTAAATGCCGTTTATCTGGTTTGGGTTCCTGGCCATTCTGGTATAACCGGAAATGAATGGGCTGATGAACTAGCAAGATCTGGAGCAGAAAAGTCGGTTTTCGGACCGGAAGCTTTACCAATTGCGGCATGCTGCATAAAACAAAAGATTCGATCTTGGTTTTCATCTGAACATGTACGTTATTGGGAAAATCTTGAAACATGTCGTCAAACGCAAAGTTTCATTGTTAAGCCTTGTGAGAAGGTTGCGAAATTTCTTTTGCAACACTCAAAGGTAAATTGCAGTATTCTTGTCAGATCACTGACTGGTCACTGCAGACTAAATTATCATATGGCTACGATTCAGCGAGCTGAATCGTTTCATTGTAATTTATGTGAATCCGACTACGGTACATCATATCACGTAATTTGCAACTGTCCTGCAGTACACAATTGCGTCATAGGACCTTTGGATCCTACGTCTTAAATGAATCGGATTTTAGGAAACTAAAATTACGAGACATTTTGATGTTTCTTACCGAAAGCGGTATTGAGCTATAAGCTCTTATTTATCATGAGTATACCCCCCAGGGGGTGTACTTTTGATAAGTTAACTACCAAGGATTGCAGTATTCCCTCGGGGGTACAAAAATCTCTCGGTATATATATGTTTGTGTTTGTCCAAATTCTTGATCCACCCCTTCCTATTCCTCCTGTTTTCCTTCCCGTCCTCATCAGGTAAATGATGACACGGGCAAGATGGGCAAGGCACAAATCTTCCACATGATTGTGAGGAACGTGCTGCTCGAGCCAAAGATGCTGATTCCTGATACCTGATATTTCTCCTCGAGTGGTTAAAATCAGTTCAGAATGCGAACCATTTTATATTTGATAGATTGATAGTTGTTTTACACAATGAGAGCATATATAAGGTGAGGATGAAGATATGTTTCTATAACAGCGGATTCATTTATTCAGTCCAGGTTGGAATTGGATGAATTTTTGGTGTTCATTTGCTCCTTGATAGGTAAAATTTATCTCATTTCACTTCGGGTTGAATAAACATATTTGTTATATATGAAACATCCATACATTGCATTGGTGAAAAAAAATTCAAGGAAAAATCAGTGAAACACATCGAAGCTCTTTCTTCACCTGTGGCATGTCTCATTGGCTCTTGGAACTTGGTTAGAACTAACCATGCTCCCGAGCAGGATTATTTTCGAAAAACTATCGTACTGTCAAACTTTAACCAAAAAGTTAGAAATTTCGCGAAATGGTTCACAGCCTAAATTGTACCAAAACGAAGTAACGTTTTAGCGTTGAACATAAAATATCATGTGCTTGTTTGAAAAATTCCATAAAATAAATTATCGTTCTGACAGCCTTAATTTCTTATAACATTTTGCCATCAGGAAATCAGCATCTGAGTGAATTAAGAGATGCTCATTTATAAATTACAGTGATTTTACGATTGAACAACATGTACTTTCCCAATTGAATCGTTTAAAAGTATTTTCTAGTGATTCTTTCATATTTTAGGCCATTGCAAATCATTTTAAAAGTTTTTGTCACCACCCCGCCCCTTGGAAATTGGCTTGAAAAATCGGGGGGCAAAAAAATCATTTGTAGGATATGAATGTACTAGTTGAGTACATTCATGCTTCCAGCATGAAATACAAATGGGAATTCAAACGGCGGAATTTCCGAAAATCGGTCAAAAAAATTTTCTTTCGTTTTTGTCTTTTTGACTTTCTACTGTATATATATAGTAAGTATAAAGGTATAGAAATCACTCGGAAAACCGGAAATGGAAAGAGGGTCCTGCGGGCCGAATGTCATATACCATTCGACTCAGTTTTGAAAACTGAGCATTTTCTCTCCGTGTGTGTGTGTGTGTGTGTGTGTGTGTGAGTGTGTGTGTGCGTGTGTGTGTGTGTGTGTGTGTGTGTGTGTGTGTGTATGTGAAGCTTTCAATCTCACTCACTTTTCTCGGAGATGGCTGGACCGATTTTAATGTTCTTAGTGTCAAATGAAAGGTCTAAGTGCCCCATAGGTCGCTATTGAATTTCATACTGATCGGACTTTTAGTTCAAAAGTTATGTATAGAAATACGAAAAATATGGGGCTTCATTATCTCATAGGTCCCTTAACCGATTTGAACCAAATTGATTGCATATGAAAGAGGAGCCTTGCAACCCCTTAATTTCCAAATTTCATGACGATTGGACTTGTAGTTTGAAAGTTCAATTGTAGTTTGTTAATTCAATGTAAAACATCACACGATTTATTATCATTTGAAAATTACTGTTGAGATCTATCAAACGAAACCGAGTTATTGAAAATCGGACGGTTCATTCAAAAGTTATTCAAACTTTAACACTTAAGCACCGTATATTAAACCGTTAAAACGTGTAAAATCAAAACATATCAATCAAATGCTGATTGTATTTAATGTGTGTGATGTATGTGTGTATGTATGTATGTATGTGTGTATGCATGTATGTATGTATGTGTGTATGTATGTATGTATATATATGTATGTATGTATGTATGTGTGTATGTATGTGTATGTGTGTTTGTGATAACAATTTGTGATTGTAATTCGCATTGAAATTCAAGCAAAGTGTGAAACATGTCAATTGTCTGAAGTTTTTGAAGCCTCTTAATGGAATGTGGAATACGAACTCTGAAATTGAAGAAAAGAAAAAACTTTTTCCGACTAAATACCACTATTTACAATTTATTCGCGACAGAAACGTATACACTTCGAAATAAGACACAGATGAAGCCTGCACGTTGTAGGCGAACTACGTATCTGTCGCAAATAAATATTAAATACAGTAGCATTTCGAATTTGGCAACAAATGCGTGTCGCCAATGTTGCCAAAATCGAAACCGTGCCAAAATCGAGACCCTTTATGATATGACCAAATTGAATGTAAATGCATTAGTCGAAACATTTTATAACCGCAAACTTTTTTTCATGAACACACTTAGGGCAATATTTTTTCGTCATTTAAAGTAATGCGGAAACTGACTGATATTTAAGCATACTTTTGGAAGTAAAATATTTTGTGTTGCCAAAAACGGATACTTTTGTTGCCAAAACCGAACCATGCCAAATTCGAAATCCCACTGTAGTGGGATTCAATCGAAAAAAGTTTTTTCTTTTCTTTAATTTCAGATTTCGATTGTTATTTTCTTCACTTGCTGCAACTCGCAATTAGACAAGAAAAACAAAAAGCGAAGAAAAGCAGTTAATTTAAGCATTTAGATATAGTGGTGTATAGGATTTAATATACTAATGGATTGATTTTTCCAAATAAACTTATATAAATTGCAAACAATTTTTGCGCGTCAATAGATGCTGTTTCCAATCAATAGATACTAGAGCTTAGAAATTTTATATAAAAATAGGAGGAAAACATTGTACGGTAGTAATTTTGTACGATTTGTTTCCGTTAGTGACACTTTAAAAGACAAAAATCTAATGTCATGTATCATATTTTAATAAATAAATCGAATTGACAAGCACTGGAAATCATATCGATCATATTTCCCATTCTCAAGCATGTTTATGGCACAGCTTTTGCACTATTCGACCTCTGCTTGTTTTCCTTACCCTCTAACCCCTTGTAAAAACGATGCGATCAAGCTAATGACTAACTTTTCATGAAAGTACATTCAAAAGAAGCTTAAGTTTTGATTTTCATTTCAGCTAAGAAATAGTTCCATTTTTCTTTTTCATATCTAATGCTCTATTCAGTTATTTTTTCTAATTCAGATATATTGCAAAATTGAAGCCAAGCAAACTAATACTAAAAATTTGAGATCAACCATTTTGTAGATATCCTTTTTCTTCAAAAGCGAAATATAATAATTTTCCTGAACTCTTGTTTTTCAAAGATGCTAACTTTTGAACACATGGTATTAATATCAAAATATCAAAAAATCTGCTACGAACACATATTTCATATTGTCAAGTTTCGTATGTGGCTCTAAAGCCCGAATGTTAAGGCCGTCTGTAGACCCGTTAGAGGGGTAATTTCTAATTTTATATATACCTATATGCATTCAAGTCTGCAAAAATTATATTTTGTGTTGTATGTTTCTATAAATCACGTAAATATTATAAAACTAAATACGGTGCTCATCAAGTAACATAAATGACGCTTACAAGTATTTCAGCACCCAAGGAAAGAAATGGTTGGTAAACGGCTGGAAAATGCGGAATATAGACCCCATAGTGGTCGTTAGCCTCTTATCCAGCAACTCCGATCCCGACCTCCTCGTGGTACCAGCCGGAATACGAGCAACCTTAGCGGAGATCGGGTAACCAACCCCGGTGGAAACTAGGGTCGTATACTAACCGGGAAGGAGGTATAGTGAGTCTCGGCACTATGAGATGGCAGCCCCATCGCGAGACTCGGTAGTGTTGCCCCAGTACGGCTACACACCTAAATTAAACACAAACTAACAACATTCAAGCATATACGGAGCGGAATATTCGGCATCGACCTAGGCGACGGAATAAGGACGACGAATGGAGACTCGGGACTTGAAACTGCAGATCGCTAAATTTCGCAGGTTGCGAGCGGGTGCTGATTGAACAACTGGAACCCCGCAAACTCGGCTTCGTAGCTCTGCAGGAAATCTGTCGCAAAGGAGAGAAGATATGGAAGATCCGTGGCGGAAAGGCCCAGTTTTACCAGAGCGGTGGCGCTACCAACGAACTGGGAACGGGCTTTGTAGTGCTGGGCGGAATGCAGGATCGCGTGATTGATTGGAAGGCGATGAACGAGAGAATGTGTGTATTGAGGATAAAGGGCCGTTTCTTCAATTATAGCATCATTAACGTGCACTGCCCGCACGAATGTAGACCCGACGATGAGAAGGAAGCGTTCTACGCGAGGCTGGAGGCAACGTACGACAGCTGCTCGTCACGGGACATCAAGATCGTCATCGGGGATATGAACGCCCAGGTCGGTAGGGAAGAAATGTATAGACCGGTGGTAGGGCCCCATAGCCTGCATACCGACACAAACGATAACGGCCAACGATGTATAAACTTCGCAGCTTCCCGAGGCCTGGTGATCCGAAGCACCTTTTTCCCGCGCAAGGATATCCACAAAGCCACCTGGAGATCACCTGACCAACGTACAATGAACCAAATTGACTACGTTCTCATAGAGGGCCGGTTCTTCTCTAACATCACGAACATACGCTCCCGGCGGGGTGCGGATATTGATTCTGACCATTACCTAGTAGCAGTATATGTGCGCTCAAAGCTGTCCACCGTATACCGGACACGTCAAAGCCGCCTTCCTCGGCTGAACATCAGGCAGCTAGATAACCCACAAGCTGCCGAGAACTACGCGCGAGTACTGAATGAGGGACTGCCTTCTTCCGAGGAGTTAGGTGCTTCAAACCTCGAAGACGGTTGGGGCAGAATACGCTCGGCCATCGGAGAGGCCCTAGGTATTGAGCCTCGGAGTACACAAAACGATTGGTTTGATGGGGAATGCCAACAAGCGGTGGAGAAAAAAAATGCTTGGAAAAATTATCTAAGTATTGCCACTAGAGAGAACATGGCCAAGTACCGACGAGCTAGGAACCAGTTGACCACGATCCTGAGGAGAAAAAAGCGCCAAAAGGAGGACAGAGATCGTGAAGAATTAGAGCAACTGTTCCAAGCTAATGACACGCGCAAGTTTTATGAGAAGGTGAACCAAACTCGGAAGGGCTACACACCATGGGCGTAGCGACGGGGGGGGGGGGGGTTTGGGGGTTCAAACCCCCCCAGGAGAAAATTTGTTATACACTTTCAAGCTTGAAATTTCACAGCCAGCTGTTGTTTAAAGTATAGGAAAATGTACGGGGCTGATTGTACGTCCCCGTCGGCGTCGTGAACTTAGAGCCGGGGTGGTTTGTGCTGTTTTAAGCCCCATTTAATGCGATCTTGAGTTACTCGTCGTCCATTTCCCAGGTATCTCTGAAGTCGCAGTTTTTACTTAAAAAATAAAAAATGTCGCTTTAGACCTGGACGAGCCATCTCGCACGTTGAGTCGCTATGTGCCGGTGTCGGTGGGGTTGTTTTATAGAACCGTTTTCCTTACGACGTGACTAGTTCACTGTACTTTACTCCAAATGTACGTTGGTAATCTTCCCGAGCAGTGTATGTTGCCTTTGATTCATGCACCTCCGCTACTCTTGGCTTTCAGCTTGCACTTCGTCAAATGCCGTCCGCAAAGGCGCGTAAGTCCTCCGTGAGCATGGTCTATCGGTCTAATAGGGGGTTTGTACATTGTCAGGTTCCTAAGGTGGCTTATGCCTCTTAATCGCAGCGTTTGGCGAAGCTCAAAGTAGGCCCGTTGTCCTGCTTGAATATGCCGCTGGATCTCCTTATTTGTGTTGTTATCCGCGGCTACCAGCGATCTCACATACACGAGCTCATCTTCGACTTCTGGATCGTCGCCGTCAACGATTACCGTCCGCGAAAAAAGCACGTTCGTCTCATTTGATCCGCGTTAAATCAGACCAGACTAAATCGCAAAATTTAAAAGAATGAGTTAATGACAGCAAACGTTCAAGAATTTTCTAAGCTACATTTTACTCTAATAAGACTACATAAATGTTGCAAACAGTCAGTGTTATGAGATGATTTCGAACAATTGATAGTTACAAACCATACAGAGCAGCAAATTTTGAACGCGTTTTTCTCGAAATAAGATTTTTGTCACTTGGCTCGGTCTGACTTAACAGCGACCATTTGAGCTATTATCATTCATGTATTTGGTCTTCGACACGTTGATTTAAAGCTCAATCCTGCAAGGCTCCGCCTTCAGTCTAGCACAGATGGTCGGTGTTAAGTCAGACCGAACCAAGTGACAAAAATTTGATTTCGTGAAAAACGAAGTCAAAGTTTGCTGCTGCTGTGTAGTTGAAAGCTATCGATCGTTCGAAACCATTTCATATCTCTGGCTGTTTGCAACATTTGTTTGATCTTATTAGAGTAAAATGTAGCTTACGAAATTCTTAATCGTTTGCTGTCATTACCTTATTATTTTAAATTTTGCGACTTGGTCCGGTCTGATTTAACACCGACCAGATGGCCTTCGTCGTGGCAAAGTTTCTGTAACCTGCTTAGCCACCTGGCAAAGTCATCTGCTTAGCCAAGAAGTTTGATACATTTACTAAGAATCAAACCTCTCTTTTCGAAATCTGATCGTCGGATCACCTTACGAGCGATGTCGAGAATCATACAGCATAAGTTGTTCTTCAGCACTCTCGCTGCGTCTTGAAGAGACTCAGTTCTATGGATTTTAACAGCCTCTTCCAGCCGAGATTCGAACATACAACGTACCTCAATGCCGGCTGGGAAGCCATAACTTTAACTCTGTTATTTCAATTTGATTTTTTGTCTGATGAGCAAAGCAAAGCCGTGGGATTAAACGTCCTTTCTAAGACTTGATCCCTCTTCATCGACAGACTTCGCAGTCGGCTACTACAGTACAGGACAGTTACCGGGCTAGTACAAAAATCCTACTGACTCTATCTAGCAGCACCGCCTAGCCGAGATTCGAACATGCGACGACTGATTTGTTGACCCAGCATCGTACCTCGAAACCAACTAGGCGGCATTTGTCTGATGCAGAACACTCAATTTCAACCAAAATAGTTTTTAACTGAAAATAATACTCCATTTCCTGAATAAGCTGCTTACGGTTAGGCTATGTCAGATTTGTTTTGGTAAAACCCCCCCCACCAAGGAACTTTTCTGGCTACGCCCATGCTACACACCGAAACCTGACATGTGTAGGGACGAGGGAGGGAATCTAATTACAAACGAGCGCGAGGTGGTCGACAAGTGGAAGCAGTTCTTCGATGAACACCTCAATGGTGAAGTCGCAGAAGGAGGCGGAACGGAAATTAACCTAGGAGCGCCCATGGAAGATAGTGATGTCCTAGCACCTGATCTCCAAGAAGTCAAACGAGAAATCAGGCTGCTGAAGACCAATAAAGCCGCTGGGAAGGACCGCCTACCGGCAGAGCTTTATAAACATGGCGGAGAAACGCTAGCAAAGGCTCTACACTGGGTTATTTCGAGGATTTGGGAGGAGTAAAAGCTACCGGAGGAATGGATGGAAGGAGTGGTTTGTCCCATCTACAAAAAGGGTGATCGGCTAGACTGCTGCAACTATCGTGGTATTACTCTGGTAAACGCCGCCTACAAGTTACTCTCCCAGATCCTGTTACGCCGGCTGTCACCGATAGCACAAGGTTTCGTAGGGAATTATCAGGCGGGTTTCATGGGGGCTCGCGCAACTACGGACCAAATTTTTACTATCCGACAGATCTTGCAGAAATGTCGGGAGTACAACGTGCCCACGCATCACATCTTTATTGATTTCAAAGCAGCATACGATACAGTCGATCGAGACAAGCTATGGCAGATAATGCACGAATACGGTTTCCCGGACAAACTGACGCGGCTAATCAGAGCTACATTGGATCGAGTGATGTGTTTCGTACGCATCTCTGGGACACTCTCGAGTCCCTTCGAGACGCGACGAGGGTTGAGACCAGGTGACGGTCTATCCTGCATGCTGTTCAACATCGCTCTTGAGGGGGTGATCCGACGCGCGGGCATAGAAACGAGAGGCACGATTTTTACCAAGAGTAGCCAACTTCTAGGCTTTGCAGATGACTTCGATATCATTGCCAGGAACTTTGCGACGGCGGAGGCAATCTACGCCAGACTGAAAGCGGAGTCTAGGAGAATTGGGCTAAAAATAAATGCGTCGAAGACCAAATACATGAAAGGAAGAGGCTTAAAGGAAACAAATGCGCGCCTCCCACGGACGGTAACCGTTGACGGCGACGAACTAGAAGTGGTAGAGGAGTTCGTGTATTTGGGATCGCTGGTGACCGCGGACAGCAACACTAGTAAGGAGATCCAGCGGCGCATCCAAGCGGGAAATCGGGCCTACTTGGCCCTTCGTAAAACGCTACGATCAGGAAGCATACGCCGCCGCACGAAGCTAACAATGTACAAAACCGTTAATAGACCGGTAGTTCTTTATGGACTTGAAGCCGTGACGCTGCTTACGGAGGACATACGCGCCCTTGCCGTGTTTGAGCGGAAAGTGCTGCGGACGATATTTGGCGGAGTACAAACTGAAAGCGGAGAGTGGCGGAGGCGTATGAATCACGAGCTACAGGCACTGCTTGGGGAGACTCCCATCGTACATCTAGCGAAAGTTAGCAGGCTTCGGTGGGCCGGACACGTCGTAAGGATGACGGACGACAGTGCGACGAAAAGTCCTCTTCAACAACCCCACCGGCACCAGAAACAGGGGGGCTCAACGTGCACGATGGCTCGACCAGGTCGAAAGCGATCTGCGACTTCTGAGACGACTAGGAAATTGGCGACGAGTGGCCCAAGACCGAGTTGAATGGAGACGAGTGCTTGAAACAGCACGAGCCACCCCGGCTCTATGCTGCTGAAGAAGAAGAAGGAAAGAAAATATAATAAATTATTGTACGCAGTGACGTAGCCAGGATTTTCGTTTGGGGAGGGGGGGGGTCAAGCCATTTTTTTTATTACAGATTTTAAACCTAAGAGGTTCACTCGCCTCTGGAGGAAGGCCAAGTTATTATGGAGAAAACTATTTGTTTAACCCCTAGACATGAGATGATCACCAATCGCTATTTTGTCGAATGCTGATGTTTTTTGATATGCGACACGACATGTTTTACTGATGCTGAAATGTCCCGTTACGGGAACCGGTACCGGATTTATAGTGTCCTCCCGGATCCGGATGGCGCGCACCATGGCTCCTAACTGCGGCAAAGTAACTGATATGTCCACAGTCGATGATATGTTTACAAAATTCAACAGATTTCAAACAAATTTTAGATATTTGGCAACTTTATTTAAAAAAGCTATATCTCGGTCCCCCAAGGAACTCCGGAATAACTCTGGGACCATATGACATATGGCCATTATCTATAGATATTATGAAAATAGAAAATATTTTCGGCAAAATTCCCAAATTTGGTGAAAAAATATTGAAAAATAAAAAATTATGGCCGTTTTAGTAAATTTTGCGGTGTTAAAAATGATGTAGACCTTAGAGGGGTTAAGCAATATATTTAATGCTTATACATATTACAGAATTTTCTTTCGAATTAATTAATTAATTAATTAATTTAACTAAGTATTCATGTAACACAAGTAACTTTATAATGGTTTTCAAAAGTTTGTGTACAATTTGATTTCTGCTAATTAGTTTGCTGTTGAAAAGAATGTTTACAGGATTTTTAAAGACTGCATAGCTTCGGGCACTCTCGCATCGAGCCTACTTTTCCCTCCGCAAGACGCTTCGATCAAGGAGCATACGCCGCACAAAGCTGGCGATGTACAAAGCGCTAATTAGACCGGCAGACCGTAGTCCTATTCTTCAGCTGACGAATTTCGCACGCAGTTGTCATTTGTAGGCACTCCGAGGTTAACTTCCGTTGCGTCTCCTATTGCTATATCGCTATATATTGAGGTGCTCCTCGAAATACTGCTTTAATCTGTCGACCACCTCGCGCTCGTTTGTGATTAAATCCCCTCCCTCGTCCGTACACACGTCACGTTTAGGTGTGTAGCCCTTACGAGTTTGGTTCACCTTATTGTAAATCTTGCCCGTGTCATTAGCCCAGAATAGTTGTTCCAGTTTCTCAAAATCTCTGTGCTCCTTTTGGCGCTTTTTCCTCCTTAGGATCATGGTCAACTCATTCCGCGCTCGTCGATACTTGGCCAAATTCTCTCTCGTGGATATGCTTAGACAGTTTTTCCAAGCTCTTTTTTCCTCTCTATCGTTTGTTGGCATTCCCTGAAAACCCATTTCGTGCACTCGAGATTTCCTGTCCTAGCACCGCGGTTGCGGCCTCATTGACGGCCGAGCGTTTCATCCGTTTTCGAGGGTCGGAGTATCTAGCTACACAGAAGAAGGCAGATTCATCCAGCACACGCGCGTAGTTTTCGGCAATTGGCGAGTTGTTTAGCTGCCGAATATTTAACCGAGGAGGGCGGATTGTCGAGAGGTGCACGTGTACTGCTATTAGGTATCCTCAACACGTAGATCCTCTCGTTTGATCACTTTTCAGTCCATTACGCGATCCTGTATTTTGCCCAACACTAGGAAGCGCGTTCCCAGCTCGTTGGTCGCACCACCGCTCTGGTAAAATTGGGCTTTGCCGCCACGGATGCTCCACACTTTCTCGCCTTTTTCTACAGATCTCCTGCAGTGCCACGATGCCAAACTTTCGGGGTTCTAACTGATAGAGCATCACCCAATAACGGAGAGCTAAATAGTTGAGAATTTTCAAAGGCTATGAGAGATACAAAACGATGTCGGTTATATTGTTATTCAAAGGCGCACTTATCAAAAATATACTTGTGCTACAGCTTTAGCTTGCTGTATTGTTATTCTGCATTGATTTTTTTTAATGTAAGCCAAAATATTTCGTGAGGGGGGGGGCAAGGCCCCCCTGGCTACGTGGCTGATTGTACGCAATACGTTGTGAATTTGACTGGCAAATAAGGATTTTCAGGAATACAGAACGGATATTTAAAAATATAGTCAAGTTAATTATAGATGTTCCTGAGAAATTATATAGTGATTCTTGTGGCAGTAGAAAGGCTAGGTCACGCCGCTAGATGGAATGTTTCGGGTTTTTTCGTAGATTATTGCATGGAAATTAACAACGTATATGTTAAAAGCAAGAATAGATTTGGTTTTCATGTTTAAACCTTAAATAAAAATGCCTAAAATCCATATTTTTTTTGCTCGATTAAAAAATTCTCTTTGTTTTTTTTTCGCCCCCCCTTCAGTGACCCAACACCGGAGGGACAAAAGCTTTTTAAAATATTTGTAATGGCCTTATAACCTTTTGAAAATATTCCGTTTTGCCGTGGTAAAATGAGCACCATTTCCCGGGGCAAGATGGGCACTCTTTAATATTCAACATAGCTTGCAAAAATAAAAAATAACTCTCAAATTCAATTATTTTTATTGCCATAAACATTTTCGGGACAAAAACGGTTAATGAATAACTATCTTCCAGCTGTCATTGATGATCATAATGAAATATTATTTCATTAGAAAAAACGAAAGCAACGCACAAAACTATGACATGTAGGTTGATATCTCAAAATGCTTAAGCAGACAGTGAATATCAATCGAATGAGGTCGTTTAAGACCAGATTCAGCCAGAAACAAGAGAAAGTTAATATTTATTTTGAAACGATGATTCTACAATTGATGAAGGGACGGTAAGGGAAAGTAATGAAGAAGGATTTTTTCGGGAATGAAGGGGAAGGGTGGAAAGGAAGGTTGTGGTTCAAAGGTACACGGGTACCAGTGAGCGACACGCCCTGGCAGGTGTTGTGGGTTCAAATCCGGTTATAATCTCTGATTACAGCTTGGTTCGACCCATGCACCTTCCAGCATTGGACAAAAGATAGGAGTCACAACGACAACTTGTTAACCATAGCTACCTATTACCCCCCCCCCCTTCCTTTCCACCCTTCCCCTTCATTCCCGAAAAAATCCTTCTTCATTACTTTCCCTTACCGTCCCTTCATCAATTGTAGAATCATCGTTTCAAAATAAATATTAATATATGCCTGACCGCATTTCAAGGTCATGACTAAAGTCACGAGTTTGGTCAAGAGAAAGTGATAATCCATCACATCCTTGAAATTAAAAGTGCTCGTATGTGGTGACTCCCTTGGAGATTTGGCATTCAAGCTAGCAAAATGGAAAAGTTCTCATTTATTCGATAAAAAGCAGGACTGGCTTAGCAAATTTTATAAATAGCACAAGCAACTTTAGCCTCGAGTCTCTTAACAAACTTCAATCCCTAAAACTCGATAATTTAAAGTGAGAAACTACTCGAGTTGTTTAAAAATGTCAGCTCCATTACCAGCATTTTTTACTAATACGACGCTTTTGGAACTTATGTGTAGTAATTGACCCTAGAGCGTTTTCGAAAAATGCGAAAAAATCATCGAAATTCTAATCAAATCACACCAGGTTTTGGTTGTATTAAAAGATCTAGGGTAATTGATCTTGAATGGACCTATTTAGCGCTTTTTAACACCACCACTCGCACTCCTGCTCAATTTCCTCGTCATTCATAAATAATATGTGGTGATGATACTATTTGTTGGAAAGTACCACCTTTTTTCTACACTATCAGTACTTTAAAAATGTATAATTGATGAAACTTTTATTAAATATATCGTTTTTTGCCAAAGCCTTTTTTTGATCTTGAATGGACCCAACATGATCTTGAATTGGACCTATTTTTGATTTTGAAATGGACCTAAATTTGGATTGTCACAGTTTCTTCGATGTAAATGAACAAAATAATAACAAAGAATTTTTTTAATAGTACAACTATACTACTGTTATTTATTAATAGGACACAAGGTTGAACAGCTTTTACCTTTCTTATACTCTGTTAGAAAGGTATGAAAGTCGGTTGAAAAATTTGAATCGGTCACAGTCACCGAGGGTCTTGTTTTTATGTCAGCCCAACAATTGAACAATGTTTCAGTGACTTGATATGCGTTGTGTATGTATCTGTGTGTGACATTTGTATATTGGGAATTTATTATTACCTGTTGTTCAGATATGGTTGAAACGATTTCCACGTCATAAAAAAATTATGTCGCCTATTAGTTTCAAAAATTTAAACCATTCATTAAAAATATGTTATATAACTTGTATTAAACGTAGTTTAACAAGTACAGTGGGGTTCGAGTTTTTATTTAGTGACTACATATTTCGAAAGGTCAGACTTTTACTGACGTAGGACTACGTCTTACTGCAAATCATCTAAAGGTATGCGACAGCCCCAGTCGAACATTTTGAATATAAAACCGTTGCAATCGTGAAAAAATCGTTAATTAGTGGTAATTATTCAATTTTTGACACATTTATATGCAATTTTTTCAGTTGAAAAATGGTCTAGATTTTGCCACGGTTTCGATTTTGGCAACATAGGCGACACGCATTTGTTGTCAAATCCGAAATCATCTGGGTCTCTCAGAGTCACTCAATTCCGGTGGACAAGGAGGTATTAATTTTGTCACAAGTCAGAGGGGAGAGGTGCTTAAAGAAAACTTTACATCCCCCAAGACAAAAATCAGAGGGGTTGTGTATAAGATACGACCACGGATGACGTAGTACAACGTTAGTCCGGTTGCATGATTTTGAATATTTTACTAAACTGATTTTTAATCTATCTGTCAATCGACCAAAAGGTGATGTGAAGTCAACCTGCTTACTTATCGACGGAATATAAGGCCTTTGCAAAATATTTTTTAAGTTTTTGTCACCCCCCCCCCCCCCCCCTTTGGGAAGCCTAAAAAAATTGGAGGATATGAGTATAAAATCAATTGTCCGTGGACTCTACAGCCTGAAAAACTCGAAAAATGACTGTACTTAACACTTCTAGCACGAAACAGAAATGGAAATTCGAATTCGGAGTTTCCGAAAATCGTCCAAAAAAAATTCTCTCGTTTTTGTCTTCTTTTCGTACATTTTCGCATTGAAAATAATAACGTATATATTAAAAGCAAGAACAGATTTGGTTTTCACGCTTAAACTTTAAATAAAAATGCTTCAAACCCATGTTCACTTTGCCCCCCCTCCCCCTTTAGTGGCCCAACACCGGAAGGACAAAAACTTTATAAAATATTTGTAATGGCCTAATTTTACTTTATTCTGAGCCTCATAATTATTTTAACTAAACTAGAAAATTATCAAATACAATATTATTTTTTTAGGCATATCCAGTTTGAAAATGGTCCAGATATTGATCCAAATTTTATATTTTTTGCACCATATCATTATCCAGGCCTTTACCTAATTTCTAAATCCTCCATTGACGCACAGATGATTTTATTGCCAAACCGGGTAATTTTGTAGGACGGTTGGGCATCACAAAGTTTCACGAGGGTGAGGAAGTTGGCGTTCTTAACCATCAAAAGTGGCTGCTTCTTGTTACTCAGACGAGTCTGATTTTGTGACTACAGGATCCGGTTGAATTTTATCGGCCTTAGGGTTTTCGGTCAGCGCGCTAAAGGTGTTTTGAAGCTTTGGTATATGCTTGATTAACGTGTTTAAACTATTTCTCATCTGAGTTTTGTCAAAACTTAAACTTACAGCAAAACTTTTTGCTGTATTTATATGGAAAATACAGGACGTTTTTTTTAGAATGGGATTTGACTACTTTGTCCATTAATTTGAACTTTTGTAGTAGGCTGGACGTTATTTGTCCATGAAAGTAGTACAGGACGTTATTTGTCCATGAAAAAAATTTTGATTCCAACCATTTTTACGATGTTGCCTGTAGATAGTTAAGCAGGGATAACCACTTTAAATAGAGTTTGGAATATTAACTTCGAATTCTCAATTTGAAGTTCCAATATTAAAGTTTCCTATACAATAAAGCTATATATAAATTTTCAGAATTGTATTCTCAAATAACTTGTTTCATTCTTCTGTGCATTACTTTTAATGATACAAGAATTGTCCCGTTTAGCATAATTTGGGAATTTTTTTACATAGGGCGAATAAATTGGGAAAATTTTGCTCTACTTATATAGATTACTTATATAGATTATATAGATTACACTTTTGCTTCGTGCTAAAACAAGTACGTAAAATCCCCTACGGCCCTACGGCTCCTTGAAGATAGTCGTTCAAAAAAACCATGAATTGCGGTACCATGGATTGGCACTGGGGGGCTTATCCGAATTGAAAAATTCCAAAACGACATGAAAAAACATTAAATTATCTCGTGTTTGATCCATCCTTTTTTAGAATTCGAACACATAACAAAATGGCGGACATTGAAACATAAAAGTATGGTTTTTAAGCGAAAAAAATGACTTTAAACATTTCTAAAAAATACAAAAATTACAATATCAAGAAAAGGATGGGTCAAACACTAGATAATTTTGTTGGCTTTCAAACAAAAAAAGAATCATAAGAATTGCTTGAGCCGTTATTGAGATATTTATGGTACCGACTTTCAAAACCTGGTTTCGAGAAAAATGACGTTGAAGTTTTTACTCGTTGTTTAATCGCTCCAGACATGCGCGGTACACATAGCTGTAACTTTGTCAATATTTGGAATTCATGCAAACGACTTCAAACACATATGGTCAAAATGTTAAGCTTTCGAAATAATCAATAAAAAAATTTAGGTTTTAAAAAATTGAAAAGGTACTATGCCCCCTTAACAGAAAGCAGGTAGTATCCGTCTTATCTTTTGATCCATCTTATCTTTTAATCAATGATGGTTAAAATTTTTGTGCAATACTGAGAATAAATTAAGTTTATATTGTTTTAAGCATAAAATGACATATGTTAGCTAAATAATTAGGAGGACTTTTTAGTTTCAAAACTAGAGGCTACAGTGTACAAACACTATGAAGCAACTACGAAAAAGGATGAGTGATAGTTAGTTTTATCAACATAATTAAGTTTTTATTTAGGCTATAAATCAAGCCTACTTTCAATATCCCGTGCTTATAGATTAATTATAAACGGAGATACTATAGTGACAACAAGCAGTTTTATGGAATGTACAACGGCGTGTTCGTTAGGCAATGGCAATGATAGCTACCGCCAGTGATGTCTCGGAGCGCAAAACTAGGTCCATTCTAAAATCAATACTAGGTCCATTCAAGATCAAAAAAGGGGGTTAACATTTTTAAGGAATTTGAAGATTTTACTGGTTTTACTGAACTTTTAAATACCTAAATTGAAATTACACATATTTTAGCATCATTTTAAGAGTATTGTTTTATTTCAAACCAGAAGGGTTCCGGATAGTAACAGTTTGAAAATACTCTATGGTGACTACCAAAACGCTGAAAAACAGCTACTTTTAAATAAGCGGCAATAAAGTGGTTTTGGCTATAATTTTAATTTAATTTTAGTATATTTACGTTCAGAAAAGATTAAAGATAAACATAAAAGCTAAATACAGTACAAAGACTTGATAATTATATCCTAAAATTCTTATTTAAAAATAGGTCCATTCAAGATCAGAATTTGACTAGGTCCATTTCAAAATCATTTACCCTACTGTTCCTCGAAAACTGTGGCCGTGAATGGACGCGAAAATTTTCGTGTCTGATTGTGCTCTTAAATTTATACTTTTATTTTATAAAAAAAAAGAAGAAAATAACATCTAAAACTAAACATCTATAGTATATAAAGTGTGAATAGCAATAGTGGTGTGGAAAAGCGTGAATTTATAAGAAAAAGGAATAGTTGTGGGTTTGGACGATAAGAATGTGAAGGCTGAAGGGAGTAAAGGAGTTTTGCTATCAACGATTACGAATTGGATACGGATTGGCGTTTGAAAAGGTGTTTAGTAAGTGAATGGAATCTGGTGTTTCTGGTATGTATAAAGTGGTTGGAGCGGCATAGTAAAATCTTGTGAAAACGAGAGCGATTTACTGGATAGAGGAGATGATTCCATGAAGGCCGAATACAGAAATCAATGTGACCCTAATTTTTGTCGCAACAGGAGCGAGGGACGACTTTTGTGATTACATATAGCAATCACGTGGCGTTGATAGCCATTGTCTTGCGCTAAAGTTATTTATTGTTCATTAATTTTTGTTAAGGTTCAAACATGAATCGCCGATTTCTGGAGATCCAGATGCGATTTTTATGCTTAAAGCAACAGATATGTACACCAAAATTTATCATTGTGTTCTGACAGACGCAAAGAACACAATAAAAATATCTCGTGAACATATCTTTTATTTTGTTTTGAGCATGGAAACTGCGTTTGAGGTTCCAGAAATCGGCGATTCGTGTTTGAACCTTAAACTATTCGCTAGTTTCAATTAGAGTTGTCCAAAAATCATTCTTGTCAAACAGAAATAAATAAGTAATGGCATAGTGATTAAAATCATTGTTATCATATTTAAGAAGAATTGTTGTTTCCTTTTTGTTTTTATTCTTTACTTGTTCTCAGTCTTTCAAAAGTTTAGAGAATATTACTGCCAAACTAGATCGGATTTTGAAAAAGTTTTAGAGTATGTAAAATTCAGATTACTTAACTTTTTCTAATTTCAGATGATAATACATTTACAAGAGCGAATACAGGCGCAATAACCTAGGTTTTAACCCAGGGCAAGTAAGGAAATGTACATGTCCCATCCTCGAGGGTCCGGAGTATTATATAAACTTTACTAGCTAAATACTCCCAACGAATATATTACAAATAATCAGAGGCGGTTGGTACGAGACGTCCCCGTTTCTTCTTCCCCTGTTGATTTGGAAACGCATCTGTGTATGAATAATTTATTCACACAAGATTCATTTTATACAATCGTCTTTGCGGTAATACTTCACAGTTGGCCTGGCCGATTTAACATTTATAATATATCTCAGATATATTACAAATGTCAATACAGACAAGAAAATAATTTAAAATATTTCTATGAGTAGAAATAATTAAAATTATTTCCAGGAATCCTTTATTGTGGCTGTGTTGGTATTAATAAGAATAAGAAGAATAAGAATAAGTATTAAAAGATTTACTCTTCCTCTTTCTAATAATGCCAAAATACATCAAAATTTCTTCTTCTTTTAAAAAAAGTGATCGAAAACTGATTGTAATATAGTGTGTCTGCGCGCGTATACTCAGTACACCAGCGCGACCATTAATGTAACTTTTTCCTTTCAGAAAAGCAGTCGCGTCGTGTATTGAGTACACGGCGGGCAATAGCTCAAGTCTGTGAAGAGATAGAAGGTTGCGACTTTCGACAAAGTTAAGACACATCTGGTGACATACAACAAAGTTCGGAACTGATTCGCTAGATGGCGCTAATAATGAAGAAATTAAAATCATTTAGGAATATTTTAGAACAGTAATGAGCTGGAAGGTTGCTTTTTACTACAAAGTTGTTTGTAAAGCCAAGACGCATTTGGTAATGAACACTGAAGTTTGGAACTAGTCCGCTAGATGGAGTATACGGTGAAATTTAATTCATTTGGCGATATTTCCGAACCATGACAAGATAGAAAGTTGATGTTTTCGAAAAAGTTATTTATCAGGTCAAGATACTTCCGATGAGGGTGAATAAAATTCGGAATTAAGTCAGGTGGAGATGATGAGAAAATCAAATTCTTTTCGGAATATTGCGGAACCATGATGACATAGAACACTGCTGTTCGCTACAAAGTGGTTTCTGTAGTCGAAACACGTTCGATAACGCATCATTATCTTTTTCACCATTGATTGCGTTGTGAATTTCAGCCAATCAAGAGCTATTTTTATGGATTCCTGACAAAAGCAATTGATACGTTTTACTTCAACTTTGATCAAAAAACAAGATGAAGCGCAGCGCACAGACTGATCAAAATTCTTTTGACGAATCAATTTCGTCGTCTACATCGTCTAGCCTGAAAGACCACCAGGAAAAGATTCCTGGAAACCCGTGCTGCGTTTCATTCACATTGTTCAAAAATATTTTAGAGAGTGTTTGAGTCCCTATTCTTCCCAGGGTCGCTCATAGGTTTATTCGAAAATCTGGCAAACGCGAATAAATGTCTGGCAAAAATCTGGCGATCAATTTGACCGATGGGGACTTTTTCGGGAAACGTCTTGCCAGTTTTGTTCAACGCAGATACAAAACGTTGTCTGAAATTAGGAGTAGTCATCACTTTGCAGAACGGAGAAACAGAAATCTGGCAAAAATCTGGGACATTACCAAATATCTGAAAGATTTTGTACTTTGTCTGGCATGCAATAAAAAATCTGGTAAAATAAAGATTTATCAGCAGAGCAAAACCATGGGTATGAACATCCTTCAGAACTTGACCCTTCTTTATCGATAGACTTCGCTGCCGGTTATTAGAGTACAGGAAAATCACGGGGCTAGTGCAAATATCCCATTAACTCTGTAGCGGCACCGCCCAGTCGAGACTCAAACATACGACGACTGGCTTGTTGGGCCAGCATCGTACTCCGGAACTAACTTGCCGGGAAGGCTTAATGGCAACGTTGATGCTTGCAATTATTAACGTGTGCGTGATGATAAAACCAAAACTATTTGTTTTGCTAACGCGACAACATGACTGAAGTGCACTCTCTTGATACTCATTTGTATACAGCTTGCTTTTTTCATTGGACTCGAATACTATACTCTTTACTTGTATTACGGAAATAACACTATATGATATAAGTGACCGTAATAGGAATATTATAGGATTGTTAGGAATCTAATGCAAATTTTTCATTCTCATTATCATAGCAGGAAATAAAACAAACAAATGCTCGTTTTTTATTGTTTTATGCTAAGTGCCAACATAATTCTAACATTCTAATGTTTAAAGCATTACCTCAACATACCATAGCAAACTTCCCTAATAACATACTCATTATAAAACTGTACACCTGATTGTTATATAACTAATATGAGTCATTAATAAATTGATATAAATAAAAGTATCGTAAGTGTGCTACTTGGGTAAGTTGAATAAGTATCATGTATCTCTAGGTGAGATATGTGCATTATTCAGTTTGTCAACATTGTCGATGATTCACAAACTCTGTTTTGGGAAAATCGCCAAGAGAATACTATTTACAAACATTTTGGTGTTCTTTTCCAGACAGGATAAGCCATTTTACCGTTTATTCGACATAAGCTGAGATATCGCAAAAAGAAATATGATTTTACCAACTACGACATCTAACGGGACAGTTCCGAATTTAACCGATCATTTTCAAATTCGTCTTGTCTAGACACTCAACTTTGTCAAAACCGCAACCTTCTATCGTATCATGGTCATGAGATATCATCATAAGATTATAATTTGATCACGTGCGCCACCTAGTGAGACAGTTTCAAACTTTGTTATGCGTTACCAAATGTGTCTTGTTCGAACAAATAACTTTGTAGAACACAGTAACATTCTATCTAGTCACGACTCTAAGATATTCAAAAAAATCAATATGCTCGTGATAAGCGCCATCTATCGTATCAGTTTCGAATTTTGTTGTCCGCAGTCAGATTGATCTCGTTCAGTTCAGATAAACAATTTTGCCAAAGACAGCAACCTTCTATCTCTTCTCAGTCCCGAGATATTGGAGATTCTAGTATCGAGATTCTAGAATCATTTATTTTGGTCGCCATTTACGCCATCTAGCGAATCAGTTCTCAAACTTTATTGTTTGTTTCCAGAAGCGTCTTAAATGGATAAACAACTTTGTCGAAAACCGCAACCTTCTATCTCATGCCAGTCCTGAGTTAGGATTATTCGCCGTGTACTCAGTACACGACGCGACCGCTTACGTAACTTTTTTTAACGTGACTGCTCTAGGGTTAAGGCTTTTCTAAAAAATAGGAATGAAACTTTAAGCAAAAAACTCATTTGGTGCTCATCTTGCCCCGGTATGTTTTAGACGAGTGAAAAAACAACTATTTTCTAAGCACATTTTTTTCAATATAGTTTTAAATATTTTAAATCAAAACCGTTCAGCAACGGTCGAAAGAAAAATCGAGCTTTTCATAACAATAACTTAAGCTGAGCTTAGGGTGCTCATCTTGCCCCGGATTTCCCTATTGGTGAAGTATTCAACGTGTTAGCATTACACATATTTTTTCTTGCTTTTTTAAGTGTTGTCTTTTTATTTTATTTATTTTTTGAATTATTTTTTTATTGACCATTGCTTATTGACTCCCCCTTGTATACGAGTTCACTTCTGTATTCTGCGGGAAAGCTTGTTGCTCCCGCTCAAAATGAAGCACTCGAATGTTGATTTGATCAACGATGTTGACTCTAACGGTCTCTAACTCTAACTGGCTCTGCAATTGTCCTGCACTCTAACAGCTGGCTCTTATAAAAACAGAAGGTCAAGTTTCGATAACGGAATGTAGAACCTAGGCTTTGCTTTTGTTGACTCTAACGGTTAGGAAATGGAAAAGGAATTCCGAGAATTCCCGACTCTCGGCCTTTCCCAACTTCCTGCACCTACTCCACCGCCATCGCAACCCCCTCTAAATCAAAGGAAGAAAGCTTACCCAGATGGATCCAATGGACCGTTTGTTGTCTACTTCCGGCGCTTAAGTAAACCATTGAACATTATTCAAATCTGCAAGGACCTGGCAAAACATTTTCGGACGTAACCGTCATTACGAAGGTGAGACCGAATAAATTGCGAGTTGTCGTGAGGAGCTTGAACCTGTGGTGACCACCCTAGGGTACAACCTTGACAGAACGGTTGCTAGGCTCAGCGCTCTGAGTTCGATAAAAAAAAGTCAGTTTTAGTTTGACTGTCGAACGGTACACATCGCGTTGTTTAGTTTATCCGTATATCACGGCTTCCTGATTATTTTAACTAATTTACAGTATATAACAGTGGCGACGAGTGAGTAAATTCGAAGAAATCGCGTGTGAGTTTTGTTTATTCGACAGTGCAGTGGTGCTGAACTTTCCAGAGATTTGGAGTTTTATCACGGCGCTAAGTTTACCAGTGAATTGCATTTCCCCAGCAGTTGTGTTTGGCTGGAAGAAGTTTCTGCTAAATGAAAAGCAATTACAAAGATAAAACTGTTTGCCCCACCGTTTGTTTGCGCGGAGTGCTGTTTACGAAAAAAAAGCGGTAATTTGGTTTTCCGCAAGTGCGATAATTTTTTCGTTTGCGTTGGTTTGGTTTGTTTGTTTACGATCTGGTTTGAGCCAACGATCACATAAGTTTTTGCATGGCTTTAACCCATTTCCTCCCAGAGTTGCGAAAACGCAACGCACTTTCATTCGATTCTCTGTTTAAGATACCAACTTGGATCCTGAGAAGAAAGAAAGATTGGAAAAAAATCTAATCGACCTGTTTTTGCTCAAAGGTCAGATGTTACATGTAACATAATTACAGCTGTGACAAAACAACAGGTTTTGCTATTTTTCAGACAGTTAAGGAAAAATGCTCATATAACTCGATTCTACCTCTATTTAGGTCTGACCTATTAATCAATGTTAGTAAGAATTGGTTGCTTGCCAAAAAACACTTTGTTTCATAATTTTGATTACTTTTGTAATTTTATGAAAGGTTCTAAGCCTTGCGTTGCGAAAACGCAACGCTAGGAAGAAACGATATTCAAAATTTGCAACGGGAACGTTTGTTTTCGTTCGTTCGCTGTAGATGTTTCATTTGAAGTCGTTGCTTTTTAGTAAACAAATGAATGTAAATCTTATCTTTCTTGTTCAAAATATCCCGGAAACATTATAAAAATCCCAAGTTTGATTTAACGGTAAAAAAAGTATGAAATATTTATATGCATAATAATGAAGGTATGCAAAAACGGTATACCCTTTAACGCCCAGCGTTGCGTTTGCGCAACGTAGCGTTGCGGAACACAGGGTCAAAATTAAAAATGACAGCGGCTTTTTCTTAGTTGACCTAAAAGAGAATTTTCCTGAAAGTTTCAACTTTCTATCCCTGTTGGGAAAAGTGTGGGGCTTAATGGGTTAATTGAGTTTAGAATTTGTTTTAGTTTGTATGCGATAAAGTGCATTTGTGATCCTTTTCAATTGTTTAGCGCACAGAAGAAAGCGCTTCATTTTGTTTTTACCATGATTAGTTTGGAAGAATAGCCATTTTGTATTTGCCAAAAGTTTAGGTTGCACTAATAGGTATGAAATATCAAACCGCAGCATTTTAGTTTCGCTGACAAGTTTCGTTTGATGCACATTGATACCATTCAACGACGGTACGGTAGTTTTCATTTGTTTGTATTTTGCACTACCAACAGTTTTACCCAGCAAACGGTGGTTGATCGTTCCCGCACAACACGGAATACGAAGACTACAAGGTATACAGCCCTAAGGGTTGTACGAAAGGGTGACGTAGGATTATATCAGATCATTAGATCAAAGACTAATGTAAACTGCATTTCTGGCAATATTCAGATACAATTCCTCATTGAATACAGTGGCGGTTTTGAAAATGCGTGGACGGGGGTTCATAAGTACAACGCCTGCAAGCATTGAGACATAGAGATTTGTTTTAAAAATCACTTGTGTGTATCATAAAGGTTGAAATAGTAATGAATTACCAGCCCACAGATTATTGTATTAAATATGATAGTATCATATGTTTCATGATGATAGACATATTGACATGTTTCAATAATTTTACTTTAACTGGCTTGTAGTCTTTAAAAGGGCCTTTGGTTACAAATAACATTAAAGCACGTTCATCGCTAATATGACGTGCCATTCGAATGTCCTCTTTTGACATGAATGGCAACAGGCACGTAAGTTAGCGGCGTCGATTCACTGTCTCTTGCTCCGAGAAGGTTTTACTAGTTTACTTTCACAGCTTACTGCTTGTTACATAGCAGAAAATATGCCACATGCGCAAAAATTTCTTTTTTTTGTATGAATCCTTATCCTCCTACCACAGGGGTGAGGGGTCTCAAACCATCATAAAATAAATTGATGCCTCCATAAACCCCCACTTGCAAAACTTGGTAACATTTGCTTGGTTAGTTCTACAGTTATAAGGAAATTTGCATTTCATTTGTATGGGAGCCACGTCTCTTTTTTAAGCCAAGTGTCCACTATAGAGTTTTTCAGGTAGAGCTAGAGAAAAATCTCATGTAGAGTTAGGTAGAGTAGTGTATACACTCTGTAGAGCTCACTGGTAGAGCTCTACAGCAACTCTATAGGAGAGTTCTCTATTACAAAAAACTCTAAAGTGTATACACGTTCGTTTTGTGTTTTGTAGAGCTCTACATATACTCTACACTTTATCTAACCTGCTAGATAGAGCTGTAGAGAACTCGGTGGAGAACGATTTCGTTTTTGAAACTATTTCGCAATATGACGCCATATTGGAAATGGAAATGGAAATTTAATTGAAAATTATATTCTTCTTTGAAATTAGAAGAAAACGGCCTTTCAGTATCCGGAAAAGAATTTTTCATTCAGAAAGGCCTTTCTTTTGATATAATTGATGGTTGGGGTGGTTCTAATTTTCGCAATGATTGTATAACAATTCCCGGAAAACGATTCCCCAGAAAATAAAACGCCGAAGCTTTTTTCCTAGAAAACCAAACCCCGGAAAGCACCAATAACCAGAAAACCATTGACCGGAAAGCATTAATCCCCAGAAAACTAATATCCAGAATGTACTAATTTCCAGAATACTATTCTCCAGAAGGAACTAATCGCCAGAATACTATTTTCCAGAAACAATTATATATTCCTGAAGACGAAATAACAGTTACAGTAAGCGCGCCTAATTCTGCGCACCCCGCATTTAAGTTAAAACTTTCCAATTTCCGATGAATTTTTATCTTATTTAACGCAAAATATGTATACATTTTGTTCTTAATTAGAGAATATTTCAATTTTTATTTAAAATATGCGATGCGCACAATTGGGAGCAAGGCGAAGGATTTTAACGTTCTTAGTTTTTCTGAAACTCTGGTTTTCGAATAAAATTTCTTTTTAAATGACTGTTAACAAATTCCCAATAATCAGTTAAGTCGTAAAGCAGTATCTTGTGAGTTATGGAATACAGTACCACCCCGCTAATCCGACAAATTCATGGCCGGATTATCGAATTTTGACTCGATAATCCGGCAGTCAAACTAATGTCAGTGGGGTACTGAAAGGTCGTGTTGTTTACACCCAGACGTAAACAACTCTGGAAATTTCCGAATTTTTTTTCGCAGATACGAAATTAAGGTTGTGTTGTACTGAGAAATGCTCAATTTATTTTATAAAATGCTTTTAAATTCTTGTTTAGCTTAGAATTGCGCAAGAACATTAATCTTTAGAGAAGAGTGATGAAAAATGGAGCTCCTGGCAAAATTGAACGCAGTTATAAGGAGCGCCATTTACCCTTTCCATTTAGTTGGAATGAGTAACATCTTGACTCAAATAAAAATCCCCAATGAGGGCAGTGTTCGGTTGAATGAAGCTAAGTACAATGCTTTTTAATTCGTCATCCGGACTAGCGAATCGTCGGATTATTGGGTGTCAGATTAGAGGTATACTGTAGAGTAATACGGGTTATTGGATTTAACTATTACAGTTGGAAAATTTAAACAGTATGTCATAGAAACCTCCCAGTTGGCTTCGAGGTACCGTGACCGCACATAATTGCGATCAGCTCCTAATTCCGATCACTCAACCTAAATGGTCAATTTTTAGAAAATTGAGCCAAAACCTGTAGTAAATGAGCACGCTTATTTATTGTGCTATGTGTTTATGTGTCAGTTGTTGAAAAATGACTGCCTTTGGGGCACCATGCACTTCAAAATAAATTAAATTCGACAGGCAGAAGCAAAAAACGCCCTCAAAATGTATTTTCTTAGCCGAAGTGCTAAGCGCACGATCAAATTTGCTAAGATCATAGCAACGTGAAAACATATTACCTTCTTCGGCATTCTATGATAACTAATAGATACAAGCATATATAATCGTTCTGTATCAAATTTGGCTGAAAAAATGCTGAATTTGCGGAATTTATTCCATTAAAGTAATTGATCGGAATTATGAACATCATTTTTTTTCTACTTCTAATTCCGATCACTATATCAAAGTTATAAACTGGCAAAATGCAAGCTAACGAAGTTACTATTTGGATTTTGGGATTGATTGCAACATGATAACATGGTAGGATTATCGAAATTTTTGACGTAGGACTACGTCTTACGTCATCTACGTCATAGGTGTCAACCAAAATTTGGAGTTAAGCCACCGTCACGAAAGAATGAAAGATTTTGAACGCTAATAGCTCTTCCAATTTCAAACGGATTTTGATCATAAACGATGCAGCAGTTGTATGGCTTTCTTGAAAAGATTGTTTGCCAATCGCTAAATAGTGAAAATTAACGAAAGCTTTCAAGCTAAAAATTTTCCATACATTTTCCGTACGATGGTCTTGCTTCCCAGGCACGGACGACCATTACACATACCAAGCTTGTGGCTTGTGCTGATTAGCATAAGCAAGCATAAGCATAGGCACAAGCATAGGATTCCGCCCGTGTGCTGCTACTCCGTTATTGACCAGGACCGATGAAAATTACAAAATGATGGCTGGAAAAAGCATGACAGCACACAGTCCCTGCGTGCTGATCAATACAAACGCCGGCCACGTCCGAATGCGGGTCCTGGTGGGATGGGAAGGAATGTTAGTCCAATACTTGTTGCTAATAAAGACCAGGGAATCCTCTGCATCTTCACAAGCATCAAGCTTATTTATCAAGCAGCAGCAGCCACAAGCTGCTGATTCAAGACAAAGAAGCAAAATAAACTTGCGTGTTTTTTGCTTACTGCAAAGCACAGTATAGCCTAGGTGCTACATTCTGATTTGGAATTTTGACCTGTTTTTATACGACTTCGTAGCGTGTAAGAATACGGGACAATTGTGCTAGAAATCCTTTGACTCTTTCAGTCGAGATTCGAACATGTGACGTCTAGCTTCCTGATCAGATGATTTTAGCAAAAATCTTACAGAATTGTTGCTCAAGTTGATATTTCTATCAAACTTTGTAATAAACGTTTCTACCTTTGTCACATTTGGTTATACAGCAAGACAGAATACTGATTTTTGTTACTCATATGGATATAAACTAGATAAAATTATATCATAATTTGATATATTTGTGATATGCCTTAAGCATATTTTGTTACAATTTTAGTTATTTCAACTGCTAACGAGACCAAGTTTATAACAAAACGCAAAGGAGACTTTGTTATAAAATACTTACTATCTAGAACTCATCCTGTTATAAATTTGATATATTCATTTGATCGGGTTATTAAACCAGTGGCTGCTGGTCAACTGAAAGGCTCAGACGTTTTGCTTTTCTAACGCTGCAAACAAGCGACAGCGCACTTATGCACTATCTTATTAATGCGTGTTCTTTTAATATAACAATAACATATTATATTGAAGACTTAAGTTTTCTCCTAGAACTTTGTTAATAACTAGATGCGTAAGGCAAATTTCTATACCGAAATACTCCGATTATGGCACTGGTAAAAATATTCGTTTTTGATATCACAAAATAGCTCACCTGCCATAAAAACGGTACAGCAAGATAATATTATTATTATATTGTTTGTTTTTTCTCACTTTACGCTACACATATACCAATATGGTGTAAAAAGTTTTCTTTAATATTCGAGGTTTCTTCGCGAAAACCAGCCTCACGTAGTTCTACACCAACTACGCGGTCATGTCTGGAACACAACCTTTCTGATTTGATTTTTTACTATTATTTATGATCAAAGCTTTATGAAAACGTCGAAGTGACCCAATTTTATTGTAATTGTAACAGTTGAACAAAGATAAAAGAAGAGGAAAGTTTTATAATCCGCTTGTCGATCTTTTGAGTACACAAATTTTATGAATATTAAGCTAATGGTAATAATGATCATTAACGCAAGCAGAAGACGACTGGTAGGGGGATTGTCGTCAAACTACATAAAAGCAATACATTTCAGATCCATTTTGTACGAGTTGACAAAAGTTTTTTGCTTTAACAGCTCATTATGACGTGGTCGGAATTAGATACACCTGTGATCGGAATTAGAATCACCCCTTATAATTGATGATCGGAATTAGGTGCACTGATGCATCATACTATGATGCATTTTTTTAACTTTCGGTAAATAATTTAGGTATTTTAGTATTTTTCCATGAAACATAATTGAAAATACTTGCTAAAGACATATACAGTATTAATAAATATCAAAGCTATATTTTTCAGTAGGGACTCAAAGATGACTCATACCTTAGGTGATCGGAATTAGGTGCTTTCACGGTACGACGCTGGCCTAATAGACCAAATCATCATACCGTCAATTGACAGATACTGGCGCCCTTGTTTACATTTTTGAAAATTTTCCTTTTCGTTTATAGCGAATGTAACGTGTGTTTTAACATTTTACAGGCATAATGGTGTTTTAAATTTAGTCCTAATGCTGTTTAAACAACAAACTTGCCGTTTAACAGCTGAAACTTTTTTGGACTCTGCGGTCTGTTTGTAAACAAGGGCGCCAGTATCTGCCAGATGACGTCACCTTGATTTGGTCTATAAGCCAGTCATCGTATCTTCGAATCTCGACTGGGAGATGCTGTTAGAGCCAATAGGATCGTAGCAACTGGCCCTGCAATTGTCATGCACTCTAACAGCTGGCAGCGAAGTCTGTCGTATAAAAAACAGAAGGTCAAGTTTTGATAACGGAATGTAGCACCTAGGCTTTGCTTTATCATAGAAACTATTCACAACTTTCGGCCTACTCAATTATTGGGTAATTATATGCTGTCCTTACTCGCTACCGCTCATTCGGATTCAACTAAGGGATGACTCCTACTAGTCAGTAAACCTAGAAAAACGCATGCACCTAAATAGAGGTGATTTCTGCGGGGGGGCTGCCTCCCCGCAGTGGCCGGCGCTTCCGACGGCGGGTCGCCGCGAACACTCGCGGCCTGCGGCCGTCTCGCCCTGAATCACGATAAAATGGGGGCCACATCTTGTAATAAGTGTAACTCATTTGCGAAAAAAGAAGTGTAATTTACTTACTCGTTACGGGTTACTCGTAAAATATTTCTCTGGATATTGGTTCTTTCTTGTCAATAGCTTTCTGGCAAATGGTACTTTCTGGGAATCGGTTTTCTGGAATTCAATACTTTCTAGGAATTGGTTTTCTGGAATTTAGTACTTTCTGTGCATTGGTTTTCTGGAGAAAGATTCTTTCTGGGGAAAATCCAGTCGAGCAGGCGAGTCAAGCCGTCGAATCAAGCAGTCGAGTCAAGCAAATGAGGCGAGCAGTCGAGCCGACCAGTTGCATCAAGCGGTTCAGTCAAGTAGTCCAGTCGAGTAGTTAAATCGAGTAGTGTAGTCGAGAAGTTGAATCGAGCAGCCGGGTCGAGCAATTGAGCCGAGTAGCCGATTCGAATAGTCGAATCGAGCAGTTGAATCGAGGTTCAGTCGAACAGTTGAGCCGAGTAGTCCAGTCGAGCAGTTGAGTCGAGTAGTCCAGTCGAGCAGTTAAATCAAGCTGTCCAATCGAGCAGTCGAACCGAACAGTCCAACCAAGCAGTTTAATCGACCAGTTCAGTCCAGTAGTTGAATCAAGCTGACCAGTCGTGCAGTTAAGTCGAGAAGTTTAATCGAGTAGCCTAGTTGAGAAGTTAAATCGAGCAGTTGAGTCGAGCAGTATTATTGGAGAGTCCAGTCAAGCAGTTCAATCGACCAGTTCAGCCGAGCAGTCAAGTCGATCAGTCCAATCGAGCAGTCGAATTCAACAGTCCAGTTGAGCAGTTCTGTCGAGCAATCAAATCGAGCAGTGTAGTCGACCAATCCAGCCGAACAACCTAGTCGACCAGATGAGCAATCGAGCAGTCCAGCAGTCGACCAGTAAGGTGACTGAGAATAGAGCCCATGCTACGAAAGCATGACGTCCTGTCAAGTTTTGCGTAGTTTTGCAATCATTGTGTAAATTACAACCACCCTACCTCTCAATTATTACCAAAAAAACGGCCTATCATAATGCAAAATTACTTTCCTGGATAATAAAAAGCTGCCTCATATAATTTCACTTAAAAATAAAATATTCACTTGAATTTCCATTTGGCCTGTGAATGTGCTATATTTCTGACATTTATCTTATGCACACTTTGCTGTACATACGTAGGTACACAATTTGTTCGCAGCAGTTGCATCAGAAAAATATGGCGTCATGTTGCGAAATCGGTTCAAAAGCGAAATTATTCTCTACAGCTCTATCTAGCAGGTTAGATAGAGCGTAGAGCTCTACCAAACGCTATGTTGACATAGTGTTTGGTTGAACTCTACGCTCTACAGTTTCCCCAGTGGACACACCCCATAGAGTGCGTGGTAGAGCTCTACATAGAATTTCTCTACGGCTTCTCTAGGTAGAGTGGTAAAGTGGTAGAGATGCCTTATAGTGTATACACAGCTGGTAGAGTCTCTACGCTCTACGCTTTTTACTCTACCAAAATAACTCTATAGTGGTTGGTAATTAGGTTGATTTGTCTATTTTGGATAGGCTTTACGCGTACTTTATTTTGGTCACTTCTATTTGATTTTGCCGTAAATGTCCAAAATAACGTACGCGCAACGTCTGCTTAAAATAGATAAATCACTCTACGGGGCTTGTACAACGATCCTACTGATTTTGGCAGCACCATCCAGTCGATATTCGAACATACGACGACTGGTGTCCACCTTTCATATAATGTGTCCGTTTTTCTGTACAATGTCTAAAAAATATGATTACTAGGTAATGTTTTTGATGTTAAAGTATAAGTTTTGAACAAAATTTAGAAGTAGTATGGCTATATCAAATTGTGTAGATATTGAATTTTAATCTCGAGGTGCCCGTCTTTACCGCACATTCCTTAATATTCTGTTTCTGTTTCTGTTTGCAGCACGAGGTGGGGCAGTTAGAGCCAAGTCTGTCCAGAGCTGAGATAAGGTGGTTGTGATAATGATAAAAGAATCCTTGCGGATAACGCTAGCGCCATAATGCGTTGGTGATTATGGATTAATGAGGCGGAAGAAGAGTGACAGAACTTGGCTCGTTATAATTGTATACTTGGTCAATATAGAATAAGATGGCTTGTACTTATCTTGTTTTCTCCTTCCTTTGTTTGTTTCCTCGTCTTGCTCGACCCTTTCTTACTTCGAGTTTATTCACGGCACCACGGCGTCGTCATCCATCGTTGTCCCCAGTGTAGTTATCTGTGGCTGATCTCTTGCCGCCCCTCACGGCAACATTATTGTTGCCGTGAGAAGAAGCGATAGAGATCAGGCAGAAAAGAAAAGAAAAGTGGAAATTTTTAGTCAACATGTTGATTGCAATTTTCGGGTTAGTAATATCACGAGAATTCTATGTCTGTCCATCACCTATGCTGCCCATGGATGCATAGTTGACGCAAAAACCAAAATGACCAAAATGTACTTTTTCGGTCCTACGCACTCCCAACCATGCTGCTCACATGCCCAACACCCAAACAACATATGTTTGTTCGAAAACACTCGAGAAATTCAGAAAAATTGAGCTACTCTGCTATTGGTTTCACGTAATGCTAATGGTTGACGTGATTCCCTGCATAATCAATCAGCACAGCAACCTATTTGTTTTTGTAGCTTTACGCCAAGTTATGTGAATAATCGTTCAAAAAAACAGTCTGTTTATTCGCATAAACTGGCGTTCGCATTTTTCAAACACAATAAATGAGGAATGAATCATAACCCATCATGAATGAATCACCCCATCAGTCCTGTCTCGATTAATAACCTCTACTAAATTGACAGATTATTCGATTGAAAAAGTTCATAGCAAAGATTATATGGCTTTAAACGTTTTTCACGACAAAAATGCGTTTTCTCAACAATCATAGTGCTGGTCGCTACGTCGACCATGCATCCATGGGCAGTATGCTACTACCAACTAACTACTCGCTAGGATGGCCGCTACTCATCTCTCCAACTACCCATGTCATCACGGTTGACCCAGCGCTGTTCAACCACCTATGCTCATTAAAAGCCACAGCCGCTTCTTTATCTACCATCTTTGCAGTATTGTAGCTGTTGGCGTAAATTTTCGAATATTTTGTGCGGAATATTATTTTTGGAAGCTCCTGGTTCCTCTAACCCAGTCCTGCCGTTTCCCGCAAGTATTCAGCTAAGTCGTCCCGGAACTGTGGCTAGATGTGGATCAGGAGTCTTCCAACTTGCTTCCTCTGGCAAGTATACTCGAGAATCAGTTCATTCGCTGTCTGATGTCAATCCAATTCACAGCACTGCGGGCAACGTTTATGTCAGCGTAGACAGCTCCGTCTCAGCCCGGCCTTCTACTGAGGCGAGGATAACGCAGCCTAACGACGGCGACGGGGGCTCCTCCAGCTCCGCTAATGGACAGCATTCTTCCGACACATTCGTAATTATCGAGGAAAATGGTACTCCGACCCCAAGTCGCAAACAAGATGTCCTAGTCTTCTCTCAAAACGCCGGTGGAATGAATTCCGATATTGAAGACTACCGACTAGTCGTATCGGATTGCTGCTATGATATTATTGTCATTTGCGAAACGTGGCTTAACTCTCAGACGATTTCCATGCAAGTCTTTGGTTCCGAGTACGAAGTTTTCCGTTGCGATCGAAACCCTAACAACAGCCGCAAATCCACTGGCGGTGGTGCTCTGATAGCTGTTCGACGTGGATTGAAAGCAAGAGCAATTGAGAAGGACTCATGGAACTGCGTAGAACAGGTTTGGACGGCCATCAAGCTGAGTGATCGCTTCCTCTTTTTGTGTGCCTTATACATCCCACCTGATCGTGTCCGGGACAACGATCTAATTGACGCTCATTTCCAGTCAGTTTACTCAGTTATGATGGACGCTACGCCGCTCGATGAGATAGTTATTTTGGGCGACTTCAATTTGCCAGATATATCGTGGAAACCTGCCCATAGCGGTTTCCTCTACCCTGATTCTGAAAATTCTACGATCCATGCCGGTGCAATTAATCTTCTTGACAACTATAGTGCTGCAATGCTTCATCAAGTTAATCATGTCGTCAATGAGAACAACCGTTCGTTAGACCTCTGCTTCGTGAGCGCACAGGACAAGGCCCCATTCATCTCAGCGGCTCCATGTCCGTTAATCAAGAGAGTTCCACACCATCCTCCTCTGATCGTCTGTATAGAAGATAAACTCCTTCAGGACTTCGATGAATGTCCAGTTGCTATCTCATATAATTTCCGTAAAGCTGACCAACAAAGCATCAATGATTTGTTGTCTAGTATTGACTGGGCAAACACACTAGATCCCGATGACGTCGAAGCCGCTGCGCAGACCTTCACTCATGTCCTGATATATGCTATTGATCGACACGTACCCAAAAGTAGTCTCCGCAGTACATCTCATCCCTCTTGGCACACGAATGAGCTACGCAGGCTGAAGTCATACAAAAGAGCAGCATTAAGACGATTCACGAAATTTCGTACACTTTCACTAAAACTCCACTATACGAGGATAAACAATTTATACAGGCAAGTCAGTCGCCAATGCTTTTCGCAGTATCAACGCAGTATTCAACGAAGATTGAAGCATCACCCGAAGTCTTTCTGGAATTACGTAAACGAGCAACGCAAAGAGTCCGGGCTCCCATCATCAATGGAATACAACGGGGAAGTTGCTGCCACTCCTCAGGATACATGCCGTTTCTTTTCCAGGAAGTTTGCAAGTGTTTTCTCCAACGAGGTATTGAGCGCGGACCGTATTGCCCTAGCAGCCAACAACGTTCCAATATATGGTCAAACGCTGGGTGCCATCGACATCAATGTTGAGATGATTTCAAAGGCTGCGAACATGCTCAAGTTGTCCTTTAACCCTGGACCCGATGGACTACCTTCCGTATTCCTGAAGAGACACATAGACTGCTTACTGACACCGTTGCTTCGTTTATTTCGAATGTCCATTTCCAGTGGGATTTTCCCGTCGTGTTGGAAATTTGCACATATGTTCCCTGTACACAAAAAAGGAAGTAAACGAGATGTAGACAACTATCGAGGCATCACATCGTTGAGCGCAGTCTCGAAACTATTCGAGCTGGTGGTCATGGAACCTCTGCTTTCCCACTGTAAGCAATATCTAAGTGCTGATCAACATGGCTTCACATTCCAGCGTTCTACCACTACTAATCTGCTGTGTCTTACATCATACATAACGGAGGGTATGGCACAACGAGCGCAAACAGATGTTTTGTACACAGACCTGTCGGCAGCCTTTGACAAGATAAACCACGCCATCACAATTGCCAAACTACATAGACTGGGTGTTAGCGGTAACCTTTTGCAATGGTTTCAGTCGTATCTCACTGACCGACAGCTGGTGGTTGCCGTTGGAGATTGTCGATCCGATAGCTATCCAGCTTCATCAGGTATACCTCAAGGAAGCCATCTAGGTCCTCTGATTTTTCTGCTCTATTTCAACGACGTTAATTTGGTCATTAAGGGCCCACGACTCTCGTATGCAGATGATCTTAAAATGTACATCCGGATCCGCTCGACTGACGACTGTCACTTTCTTCAAAATCAACTCGAGGCCTTTGCCACTTGGTGCGACGTGAACTGTATGATAGTGAACCCGGAGAAGTGCTCAGCAATCACATTTTCCCGTAAGAAAGATCCGATCCTGTTTCGTTATACGCTCGAGGGCACAGTAATTGAACGTGTTTCGCATATTAAAGACTTGGACGTTGTCTTAGATTCGCAGTTAACGTACAAGCATCATATCTCGTATGTTGTCGCTAAAGCCTCAAGGTCCTTAGGCTTTATCTTTAGGATCGCGAAAACTTTTTCTGACATATACTGCCTCAAATCGCTATACTGTTCGCTGGTGCGGTCAGTTCTGGAATACTGTTCGTCTGTTTGGAACCCTAACTACAACAACAGCGCTGAAAGAATCGAGTCCGTTCAGCGTCGATTTCTTAGATTCGCCTTGCGAAAATTGCCATGGAGAAACCCGTTCCGTCTTCCCAGCTATGAAAGCCGCTGTCAACTGATCGATCTAGAACCTCTCCGTGTTCGTCGGGCTAGCTCCAGAGCACTGTTTATCGCGGATAGCTTACAAGGGAGAATTGACTGCCCCGCGCTGCTGGAACAAATTAACATAAATGTTCAACCACGAGCGTTGCGGAACAATGCAATGTTGAGATTGCCACCTCGTCGCACTAACTACAGTATGAACGGCGCTATCGGCGGTCTACAGCGGGCCTTTAATCAAGTATCGTCGTTATTCGACTTTCATCTGCCACGACGGATACTACAGGGCAGTTTCATTCGCTTTTTTCGGGAGAGGTAAACCTCGAAGATACAGTTATTTTAAAATCTGTTTGTATACGTTTGATAGAATCTTACTCAATTCGACTTGACTATTTTTATGTTAACCTGACAATCATTGGGGCCAAATCGAGCCCGTTGATTAATAATAATAAATAAATAAATAGAATTAAGAGCGCTCAGAACTATCGAAAAACTACTTGAACTTCCGAAAAATAGAGCAGATGCGATATAATGGGGACTGGTACTCGCTCGTATTATTCCCGGTGGCATTAATTGCATATTTGTAGCGGTCAACCGATTTGTCGGTATGCTCTTCAGACCGTGGTCAAATTGAAGCAATTCTGTAACTAAGAAAGGATGAGGTGGATCATGTAGAACTTCACTTGGAGATATGTATATATGCCGTGTTAAGTCTTAAGTGCTAGCTGTCACTAAAGCAAGACTTAATAATATGTTAACGAAGTTGCTAATTCTGTAAGGATGGTATTGAATCGAAAAAATCCTCATACCATGGCCATATATTATGTACTACGACCATATTTTAGGAAGTGGGAATGATAGTATATTGAGGACAGCCCTTCACTATCGCTTGAATCAGCCAGAGAATCGAATACCTGTTTTTACTTGAAGAACTATACTTTAAAAAGATTTAGTTGGAAATGGAATTCCAGTTGAAGTCTGCCAGGATTGGGCAATGGACAGAACAAAATATATATCGAGGCTATAAAGCTTTTCGAGAGATCCACTAAGTCCGACCGCGACGACAGCAGCAAGAATGGAGAGGAGCAGGCCGCCGGTGAGTTGCCACCGTCCGACTTGATGCACTCTCCGACAGAGGCTCATCAGCATTAGGAGGGCCCTTGGGAGATAAACAGCGTCATTCCTGATCATTTTATGTTGTTAGTTGAATACCGTTAACGCGGTTAGTCACAAGACATGCAAATCATTCTAATAAAGGAGGGAAATAGGAATCTAATAATTATAATTAATTACAGACCGGAGGTAGTATATTTTAAAAGGTTGTACCTTAAACTACTGGACAATAAACAATAAACAATAAACAATACATCCAAAACAATACAATAGAGGTGACAGTAACAGCAACGATAGCAATATTAGTAATAATAGTAAAAACTTAGGAAACTGACACAGGAAACACAGCTACTAATTATAACTTCCTGCCCATTAATAATTGTAGTTTGGCAGCATAGGTATAAGAAGAAATTCCGACTCATCATAGAACACTCAAACATATATTCATTCGTACCTATACACCCATGCACACTCATACATGCATACACATGTATACATGTACGTGTGTGTGTATATTTTTCAGTGCTGTGCTGTCCATAATCGCATAACAGCCACAAATTCTATGGCAATCTCATAGAAAATGTCTCGATTACGCAAATAAAGACATCACATCGTTTTTGAACACTCGTTCGTTCTAACTAGCGATAAATTTTAATTTTCATGAGTAAGTCAAAATCTCATGAATGGTGGGTAGGATTTGGTTTCAGTTTTCTAGAGAAATTTCATCTAGGGAACTGAGTAAGCCCTCCCGGTGCTTCGGCCCAAACGGATTGAATTTAAAATCAAATCCGTTCGATTTCACTCCATTCCGCTTTACGAGCCACATGCTACACATAAAGCTAAATTATGCAATGCTATACTACATACTACACATATATCTAACTTAAACTATATTACATTCTACATGCGGAATTAAATTTAGGAGTCTGCCGAAGTGCGCGACAAACCACCTACCCATGGGAGGGCTTTACCGCACATTCCTTAATATTACAATATATTATTATATTGTAATCATATTTATACATACTTATAGTAAATACATATTTACTTGCATTCGGTCATCAAAATAATAGATTTGTTATCGTCGATAAAGATTAGTTGTAACATGACACTTATCACAATAAGTGCTTTTTCATTCAATTACTTTTTGCGTTAAACAAAACGTTACGGGACACCATTTTGAAGCACCTATTTTATTTTACATATAAATGCTTATCAAAAGTCAAGCACAACGCGATTTTGATTGTACATATATGATTAAAGAAAATCTATAGTTTCAAAAAATTCGGATTTAAATTCTCTGGTATATGGAAATAAATGCAAAATTTTCGTTACGGGACACCATTATAAAAGTACCTGTTTTTAAAGGCCGCTTATCTGGAAAATGCTTTCATTTTTCAAAAAACTCTGTATGAACAAAATGTTACCCTAGTAATGAAACATGTTTTGACGATATACAGTTTTAAATTATTTTGGCTTAAAACTATTGACAGAGAATTAATTGTAGCCTTGCCTAAATGATGAAAAATCTATATTGTTAACCTCCCACTTGTAAGGTGCATTTTAGCATGAATTGTCAATAAACAATATGACAAATCACGATTTTTGTAAGCTTTATAGTATGTTTGAGCATACTACATACAAATATTTTTAATATTACTACTTTCAAAATTTGCTCTCATGGGATAGATGCGCTTGGAATGTGTCTTCAGTGAACAAATCTTGAACGAAAACAATTTTCAAGTGGCTTGGAAATTATTGGAAGAGCGATTTGAAAATAAAAGGACAATAATCGACATTCACGTAGGCGGCCTCCTTAATCTGCGAAAAATACATAGAGAGAGTGCTTCAGAGCTTCGACAATTAGTAGAAGAGTGCAGTCGACATGTCGATGCTCTAGAGTTCCATGATCAGCCGATGCAGGGCATGTCAGAGCAGCTGGTAATATTGCTCTTACATCCAAGTTAGATAAATCGACAATAGGCCATTGGGAAGACACGATTAAACCAAAGCAACTTCCAAACTACAAGCAAACAATAGAGTTTTTGCAAAATCGGTGCTTTGTGTTGGAACGCTGCGAAGCATATATAATGCAAGCAGGCAGAGTGACATGAATAAGCAAAAGGGACCTCTCTCAATCTCTCGCACACCTCAAAGTAAATTGATATATATCAGGTATGTGACCATCGAGGGTTGCATTAGTGTGTGTAGAAAGAAGAAGAAATAGTTCTGAAATATGGTGGAATTTGCATGAAAATTAAAACTAAATTAATTGTAATTAATGAATGCAGCTATATTATTCCAGAGAAATATTTGAACATTTACAATGAAATGTAAGGAATATATTTTAAAGTCATTTGCACTTGTAGCCTTCTTTATTATGCGTAAAAAATTTGAGACCATGGGTGACTAACTATTTCGATGTGCAATTGAAAAATGAATTAATGTTTCTAATACTTCACGATCAATACGGTATACGGTTGCTTAAATTAAAACACGTTCCATCCAACATTTTGCTTGCATGATGCTCTTGAATATCTGCCTTTGATGTCTTCTTTTAAAAAATAGTTTTATTCGAATAGATGCTTGTACTACTGCTTGAAAATCCTTAAGTTGAAGTCACTGTTCCAAGATGATACCTTTTTATCATAAATTTACCCGTCTCAACACTACGTAGAAAACCATAAAAAGTAATCTTAGATTGCTACAAAATGGTCTTAGAAGATAATTACCACTTTAAAAGCTTACCAGAAATCAGACGAAAAATATCGCGGGCGGATAACAATGTTGCGCATGCTGCTTATTGAAAAATCATGTCCGAGCATTTTAAAAAAATTCTTTTTTGTTTTACTACTTGTAGGAAAGCGATATAACGACATTTCTTTGAGACATCTTGATACCGTTTTGACGAAAAAATTTCCGCTTGCAATTTGGAATGTTGCACTTCATTGTATTCATGAAAATACATACTAGAAATAATGTTCTAAGCATAAACATAAAAATTGTGAGAAAAAAAATAGACAAATCTTGCGTATCCAACGATTTTTTTGAAAAATTAACTAATTTTCCATACAAAATGCTCGAAATCTCGAGACTAGTGTAGATGTGTTAGTGCAAAGTGTATATGACAGCTCGCATTGTCATATACCTGGTATATATCAATTTACTTTGCGCACACCTATTGTCAAGGTTCATGCTGCGCTGCAAACATCTGAACAAGTGTGTGTTATTTGTGCTGAATTCCATAACGTAAATAAGTGCAACGTTTTCTAACAAATGATAGTATTAGAAAAAACCCGAATTAATCCACCTAGCGGTGTGACCTAGCCTTTCTACTGCCGCAATAATGATTTTTTTATTTCTCAGGAACATCTATAATTAACTTGAGTATATTTTTAAATATCCGTTTCTTATATTTCAAACTCCATATCCAAAAAAAACTGAATTTGAAAAAATAACTGAGTAGAGCATTAGATATGAAAAACAAAAAGAGAAATGGGACTTTTTCTTAGTTGGCGCTCTTTCAGTTAATTATTTTTGCATGAAAATCAAAACTTGAGCTTCTTTTTGATAAACTTTAATGAAAAAATAGTCATTAGCTTGATCGTATCGTTTATACGTTAGATGTTTTAGGAAACGATGAGATCAAATAAACAAAAGCGGCGCCGTACACATGCTTGAGGATTGCGAATATGATCAATATTATTTCTGGCGCTTGTTATTTTTGCTGTTATGAGTGGACTCATATTCATTTATTTATTAAAACATGATACATGATACATGACTATTATCTTTTAAAGTGCCACTAACGAAAACAAATCTTACAGAGTTATTAGTAACCTTTTCTTCCTTTTCATATAAAATTTCTAAGCTCTAGCACCTATTGATTGGAAAAGCATCTATTGATGCGCAAAATTTGTTTGAAATTGGTATAAATTTATTTGGGAAAATCAACTCATTAGTATTTTCAATCCTATACACCGCTATATCTCTATGCTTGAATCAAATACTTTTCTTCGCTTTTTGCTTTGCTCGTCCGATTGCGAGTAACAGCAAGTAAAGAAAATGACAATTGAAATGTTTCATACTCTTCTTGTATTTCTATGCAAATTTTAAAATTTCAAATCGCATATACATACATACACGCATGCGTGCATACATACACATACATAACACATACATTGAATACAATCGACCCTTGATTCATTTATTTCGTTTTATACATTTGAACGATTTAATATACGGCGCTTAAGTGTTAAAGTTTGAATAACTTTTGAATAAATCGTCCGGTTTCCAGTAACTTGACAAAACTTGGTTTCGTTTGATAGATCTCAACAGTAACTTTCAAATGATAATAAATTGTAGGATGTTTCCTTTGAATTAATGCTTATATGTAACAAAAAGCAGTTTTAAATACATTTTTGCCACATTTCTTTATGTAACTTTCAAACCACAAACCCATTCGTCATGAAATCTTGAATTTAAGGTTCTGAAAGACTCCCCTTTCACATGCATTCAATTTTGTTCAAATCGGTTAAGGGACCTATGAGATAATGAAGTCCCATATTTTTCGTATTTTTATACATAACTTTTGAACTAAAAGTCCGATCAGTATGAAATTAAATAGCGAACAATGGGACACCTAGACCTTTCATTTGACACTAAGATCATTAAAATCGGTCCAGCCATCTCCGAGAAATGTTGGCTCAATCAAAAGCGTTCCACACACACACATACGCACACACAGAAAATGCTCAGTTTTCGAAACTGAGTCGAATGGTATATGACACTCGTCCCGCTAGGCTTTCTTTCGATTTTCAGTTTTTCGAGTGATTCCTATACCTTTATACTATATTTTCATATTTTCATATAGTAGAAAGGCAAAACGGCAGCTGTGAAAGATAAACAGCTTTGTTTTAACTGCTTGAGACGCGGACACCAAGTAGGACAATGCAAGGCGCAGCGAAGCAGCGCAGAAAGTGGAAGCAAACAATCAGCTCTCTTCATCGAATTTAACTACCCCTCCTACCGTCACCGTAGTGATGTCCCATGATGTTGGAAACAAACAAGTGATTTTGTCGACAGCTAGGTATAGTAAATGCAAAGAATATGCATGGAGCATATTATCCTTGTCGAGTATTGCTAGATACAGGCTCTCAATCTAATTTTCTCTCTGAGCATATGGCAAATATTCTCCAGCAAAGCCATTCGAGTTTCCGTTATTGGCATTAATAATGAAAAGCTTGTCGCTACGCTGCAAAACATAGCAGAAATCACATCGAATTACGAAAAATCATACTTTATACCTAGGACTAACGGTTTGGGCGTAATTACTTTTGTCCACCTAGATTTGGGTTTCATCCCACGGTACGCCAGGTTATTAAGAATTGCGTTCAATGCTTTCGTATGCACCCTCCAGAAGTCACTCAGTTCATGGGCGAACTGCCTGCTTGTCGAGTAAACCCTTCTCCAGTTTTTAGCAAGACCGGTGTTGATTATGCGGGGCCCTTCCTCATCCGACAAGGTTTACGTCGTCCCACAAAGGTAAAAACATAGGTGGCTCTTTTTATATGTATGAGCACCAAGGCCATACATCTCGAATTAGTTTCGGATCTCAGCAGCGAAGCGTTTGTGGCGACACTACAACGATTTGTGGGTCGGTGAGGTTATTCGGAGCAAATGATGTCAGACAACGCAACATACTTCCGTGGAGCTCATTCCCAGTTACATGAGCTTTATGAATTGTTCCTGTCTCAGCAAGCAAATGAAACTATCAACCGTTTTTGTTCTTCAAGGGAAATCTATTGGTCCTTCATACCACCTAGATCCCCGAATTTCGGGAAGATTTGGGAGGCTGGAATAAAGACAGCTAAATCTAATCTGAAAATCATTTTATGTAATGCGTTTTTAAGTTACGAGGAAATGAACACTGTATTAGTACAAATCGAAGCCGTGTTAAATACGAGACCGCTAACTCAACTTTCTACGGATGCAAATGATCTCGGTGCCCTGACTCCCGGGTGGCAATACCTGCAGAAGCTGAAGCAAGACTCTTGGTCGGCAGAATACCTTAGCCAATTGCAGCCAAGAAGTAAGTGGTACAAAAACAAATTAATCATCCGTCCTGGAATGTTGGTGGTTCTCAAGGAGGACAACATCGCTCCACAGCAGCGGCGTTTGGGCCGTATAACTGAAGTACACGAAGGTTGAACTGAAGTACGGGCGGTAAAGGTGAGAACTGCTAACGGAGAAGTTTGCCGTGGAGTGAGTAAGATTTCTATTTTACCGATCGAAGATAATGAAATCAATTGACAGTCATGTCAACTGGGGGGAGGATGTTAAGAAGTTTGGAGTGCCCCTCGTGTTATTTCTATTTTTGAAAATATTCCTTTCTATATTTCTTGTTACCAACCTTGTCATAAAGAGAATAAAGGTTTGCATTATGCAGAACACCCGAGAAATATTCTGATTCTCAAAGCTTACTAAACGGTGACTATAATCAAACAAAAAAAAACATTGACACTCTAGTTATAAGAAGAGATGTTTCGAGAGCGACATTTGCTGCTAAACTACTGAAGGGAGAAATTGATGTACCGGAAATTTTGTCGATGTTGAATGCGAATAGTGCGCCTAAACCTCTCAGATAACGATTTCTTTTGACCCACATTCCTTCGTACCATGTATGGTACCGTCATCCGGGGATACTTGCAACACCGGGGTTACTTACAACACTTCTGCGCATCGCGCTTTTGACAGCTCTAACGCATTTGTTTGTTAACATAACCATTTGTACCTAATGCCATTTTAAAGAAGGGGCGTTTACCTAATGTTTAGTTAGGTTTAATCTATTACATACTTGTTTTGCTTGTTTTTATACGATTGGAAAATAATTTCACTTTCAGAGCAGGAAAAATGGCTGTGCAAAGTTGCGTCAGTTCATTGACATGGAATTATTTTTTATTGTTTGGTTCCTGTACACAATAAGTGCATCATATAAGCTAACAAATAGCAACTTTGAGCTTTGTTTATATTTTGAACTTGGAGAAGAAACGATGAATTCGTGTTGTTACTTCCAATACGGCGCGGCTTGCAGCACTTGTTGAAAGGAAAATTATCGTAATAGACAGTATGTACAAAGTAAGTTTGCATCTGTACGATGTTACTTTGTCTACCACCATCACTAGCAAAATTAAAATTTTGAAAAATTCCACGTGCCTTGAAACGGCAATTTGGAGTTCGCCGACATGCTGCATTTTCACCGAATATCTTTAAAAAGGCGATAGACGAAATTGGGAAACAAAAAACGCCTCCAGTATCTCTTGTTTTACTATAAATACATTCAAAATATCTAAAAATAGTCATTCGCGGTTTGAAATCAGATATAAAATCATAAGAAACGCAAAATCAGAAAAGTGTTGCAAGTAACCCCGTTTACTGGGTAACTTGCAACACCCCTATTTTCGGTTCATTCTACAGATTCATTTAGTTTATATTTTTTCTCATAATCATAAATCAAAAGTACTAACCACTATACAAGTTTTGGCTACTTACACTTGGATCTAAACGGTATACTTCGAAAGTTATACTAAGTCAAAGTTCAAAAGTGTTGCAAGTATCCCCGAATGACGGTAATCATAAGCCGATGGAAGCGATATGGCGTATTTTTAATTCTGTTTACCATCTGTTTGATTGTACGTACCCATCTGACCAATTTAAATAAGGAATTCGTGAGAGTGACATATTAGGTTAAGCTTGTGATTGTTTATCTAGCTAGGTATATTTGTATTATGTAAAATGTAATGTTAATGAGTTTTTATGCCGATTTAAGAATGGACCTTTTGTCAACTCAAATAGGGTTTTCCACTAACATCCGTGTCAATTGAAGTTAGAGAAATAAAATAAAATTAAAATAAAATGATATGTTCCGGCATAACTACAGAACGTCATCAAACGTCGTTTGTCAAACACATGTTTTGCCTTTCTACTATATGAAAATATAGTATAAAGGTATAGCAATCACTCGAAAAATCGAAAATCGAATGAAAGCCTAGCGGGATGAATGTCATATACCATTCGACTCATTTTCGAAAACTGAGCATTTTCTGTGTGTGTGTGTGTGTGTGTGTGTGTGTGTGTGTATGTGTGTGTGTGTGTGTGTGTGTGTGTGTGTGTGTGTGTGTGTGTGTGTGTGTGTGTGTGTGTGTGTGTGTGTGTGTGTGTGTGTGTGTGTGTGTATGTGTGTGTGTGTGTGTGGAACGCTTTTGATTGAGCCAACATTTCACGATTTTAATGATCCTAGTGTCAAATGAAAGGTCTGGGTGTCCCATTGTTCGCTATTCAATTTCATACTGATCGGACTTTTAGTTCAAAAGTTATGTATAAAAATACGAAAAATATGGGACATCATTATCTCATAGGTCCCTTAACCGATTTGAACAAAATTGATTGCATATGAAAGGGGGGTCTTTCAAAACCTTAACTTCAAGATTTCATGACGAATAGGCTTGTGGTTTGAAAGTTACATAAAGAAATGTGGAAAAAATGTATTTAAAACTGCTTTTTGTTACAAATAAGCATTAATTCAAAGGGAAACATCCTACAATTTATTTATTATCATTTGAAAGTTACTGTTGAAATCTATCAAACGAAACCAAGTTACTGAAAATCGGACGATTTATTCAAAAGTTATTCAAATTTTAACACTTAAGCGCCGTATATTAAACCGTTAAAATGTATAAAATCGAAATAAATCAATCAAGGGTCGATTGTATTCAATGTATGTGCTGTGCATGTGTATGTATGCATACATGCGTGTATGTATTTGTTTATTTGTTTATTTGTATAAAAAATATCAACAGGCCTACTGGCCCTACTGATACACTTAACCTAGAATCTACGTGCTAGTGCCAGGAAACGAGTTTTCAGTACCTCGCGGCTGATGTTTAAGTCGAAGCTATGTGTGAATCGATTGAAATGGCGTTGCAGACCGATGATTGTGCTAAATGTGCTATAGTTGGTTCGCCGATGCGGTACACGCAGAAATGGACCGTTGCGTAGAACACGACTTTGGACGTATATGTTGAGGTTCGCGAGTAGACATGGGCAATCCACTCTCGAGGTCAGCATGTCGGCGACTGCCATTGCTCTGATCACGTCGCGACGAGTGGTCAACGGGTCAAGATCGATGAGTCTGCAGCGTTGTTCATAGCAGGGCAGCTGAAAGGGGTCGTTCCAGGGCAATCTTCGAAGTGCAAAACGTATGAATCGGCGCTGCACTGACTCGATTCGGTCAACTCCATTTTGGTAGTACGGACTCCACACAGGAGCACAGTACTCAAGGTTGGACCGGACAAGAGCACAGTAGAGAGCTTTGAGGCAGTAGATGTCGTTGAAGTTCTTGGCGATCCGCATGATAAATCCCAGATTCCTGCAGGCCTTATCGACAATATATGCGATGTGCTGTTTGAAGTCGAGCTTAGAGTCAAGCAGTATTCCCAAGTCCTTAACACAATTTTCGCGGCGTAGATGCACGTCTGATAGAATGTAGTCGAAAACGAGAGGGTTCAATTTCCTTGAGAATGTAATTATTTCACATTTGTCGGAATTTAGCAGCATGCGGTTGTCTGTGCACCATTTTGCAAAAATCAGCAGCTGCTCTTGCAGGAACGCGGCGTCGGACGGACTATCGACTTTAGCATACAGCTTCAGATCGTCGGCAAAAGAGAGTCGCGGGCATTTAAGCAGGAAGTTGACATCGTTGAAGTAGATGAGGAAAACCAAAGGTCCGAGATGGCTACCTTGTGGAATTCCAGAACTAGCAATGAAAGGTCTGGAGGTGAACCCGTCGATACTAACTTCTAGGTGGCGATCGGAGAGGTAGGAATTAAACCATCGTAGCAACGAGCCTCCGATTCCGAGTTTGTCCAGTTTGGCGATGGCGATTCGATGGTTCAATTTGTCGAAAGCAGCGGAAAGGTCCGTGTAAATAACGTCCGTCTGCGACCGGTCGTCGAAACTTTTTATCACGTCGGACGTAAGAGTTAGAAGATTGGTTGTCGTGGACCGCTGGGGCATAAAGCCGTGTTGATCGTCTACGACATATTGCTTAAAGAATGCAAATACAGGTGCATACACAACAAGCTCGAACAGTTTTGATATTGAGTTTAGTGCAGAGATGCCGCGATAGTTATTCACATTTCTCCTATTCCCCTTTTTATGAACAGGAAACATGTATGCCGATTTCCATATTGTTGGGAAGACACCTGTACTGATTGATAAACTGAACAGGTGGCTCATCGGAGCAGCCAAGGCGTTGATACACTGTTTCAGCAGAACAGACGGAATACCATCCGGTCCAGAAGAACGAGAGGATTTTAGCTTCGCGGCGGCTGATATGACCATCGCGTCGTCGATGGAAAGGTGAGTTAAGCAATTGCTAAGTACGGGGACGCACTGGATGGCTGCGGAAATTTCTTCTCTTGTCAATCTTTCGTCAGTAAATACGCTGGAGAATTTCCGCGCGAATAGTTGGGAAATCTGTTCTGTGTTACTGGCAGTTTCACTACCCAGGAACATTACCGAAGGAAGCCCGTTGTCCTTCCGCTGTTCGTTGACGTGCTTCCAAAAGGATTTGGGATTCCTTTTCAGTCTACGTTCGATGTTGCTCAGGTAATTCCGGAAACAGGAGCGACTCAATCGTTTGTAACGCGTGTTGATCGACAAGTAGTGGTTACGGAGTGGCAACGTTCGATATTTTGAAAATTTCTTGAGAGCGGTCTTTCTCTCGGATTTCAGACGTCGTAACATAGCGTTTACCCAGGGTATCTGCTTCAGAGCGGGCATGGTTCTTTTTGGGACATGTCGATCGATAGCGTAGTTCAGGATGTTGGAGAAAGTCATTGCGGCAGAATTAACATCATCCTTGTCCAAAACTGCATCCCAATTGATGCTAGTCAGGGTTCTTTGGATTTCCCTGAAGTCCGCACGGGCGAAATCATAGTAGACGATCGGTGGTGCACTAGTCGCGTCAAGACGTATTTGTTGACGGATAGTAACCAGCAAGGGTGGATGATGTGGAACGTCCTTAACTAGAGGGGAAGGAGCCATCGCTATTTCGGGAGCCTGAACTTGCACACTAGCAAAGCATAAATCGAGAAAGCGACCGTTTTCGTTGGCAATGTTGTTAACTTGTTGCATGGTGGCAGTGCTGTAGCAGTCGAGTAACTCGTTAGTGAGTGGGGATAGAGACGACGAGCTAGAGTCAACGTATATGAAACCATTGCCTCGTCCGCGCCACTTTAACCCAGGCAGGTTGAAATCGCCCATAACTATTATCTCGTCTACTGGAGACGCCATTGAAGCTATTGCAGTAACTGAATTCATGTGAGCATTCAAAATAACGGTATCGCGGATGCGATCAGGAGGCAGATACAGTGCACACAAGAATAACCTCCGGTCTGCAAGCTTTACCGTCACCCACACTTGCTCGACGGGCAGCCAGTTGTCATTTTCGACGATAGACGCTTTGAACTGGTGATGGACTGCTATCGAGACGCCACCTCCTGTGCTTTTGCGACTATTGTGTATGCTGCGGTCGCAACGGAACACCTCATAATTAGGCCCAAATATCTGCCGAGAGCACGTACGATTGTCAAGCCAGGTTTCGGTCAATACGATTATCTCGTACGGACTGTCGGAGCAGGCGAGCAGATAGTCAACAGCACTCGTGTTCATGCCACCCACATTTTGGTAGTAGCAGTGAATATGTTGGGGTTCTGTGCGGTTGTACGGTTCCTGGTTGCGAAGCGAAGGATTGCCTGGCAGGGGGTTTTGGACGCCCCGTCCGCTGCTCCCGCACGCAGGACCGGGACGGCTGCTGGTCGCTGGCTGGAATGGCTCGACTGCGGCAGGGAGGTCGGGGGCGTCCATGGTGCCAACAACAGTGCATCCCGGTGTTCCGGTGTAAGTTGTTTGACTAAAACTGGCAGGAGCGTCGAGCCGGCGGAAATCTGCTGGCTGAACTTCGAGGATCGGTAAGCCGGTAGTTGAAGAACTGGAAACGTAAACTGCATCAGCAGAGAAATAGCGGTTCAGCGTGATATACTTGCCGAGGGTGGGTGCGGGGGGGTTGGGGGCTTCCATGATGCTGTACTCGATGCATTCCGGTATCGCCTGAATTTCAGCAACTAGGCGTCTGAAGTCGACGGCTCTAAAGGGGCTGGAGAGTCCAGCGCCATCGGAGTCACGGATAAGGTGTCGACAGCAGAGTTACCGGGTGGTTTAACGGCTGGAGTTGCAGGCGGAGCGGTGGGAATAGGGGGAAGCCATACCGCTGAATTCGAACGAGCGTCGTCGAATTCCCTAAAAGCGATTCCTTGTGGCCAACAGTCGGGGGTCAAGGCCGCAGCTTTGTATTTCAAGGGAATGCCAACCTTGAAGGACACGAAATTTAGCGACTGGAGGTCAGTACCCTTTTTTACTAAGGGAACAACTCGAATGGCATCCCGAATCTGTATGAAAGTATGTATGTATGTATATATGTATGCGTGTGTGTATGTATGTATATGCGATTTGCATAGAAATACAAGAAGAGTGAGAAACATTTCAATTGTCATTTTCTTTACTTGCTGTTACTCGCAACCGGACGAGCGAAGCAAAAAGCGAAGAAAAGTATTTGATTTAATCATATAGGTATAGTGGTGTATAGTATTGAAAATACTAATGAGTTGATTTTCCCATATAAATTTATACCAATTTCAAACAAATTTTGCGCCTCAATAGATGCTTTTTCAATCAATAGATACTAGAGCTTAGAAATTTTATATGAAAAAGAGGAAGAAAGGTTACTAATAATTCTGTACGATTTACGAATACGAATAAGGCCATTACAAATATTTTATAAAGTTTTTGTCCTTCTGGTGTTCGGACACTGAAGGGGGGGGGGGGGGTAGCGAAAAAAAACAAAGTGAATTTTTTAATCGAGCAAAAAAAAAGATTTTAAAAATTTTTATTTATGGTTTAAACTTGAAAACCGAATCTATTCTTGCTTATAATATATATGTTATTATTTTCTATGCAAAAATATACGAAAAAAGACAAAAACGAAGGAAATTTTTTTTGGACCATTTTCGGAAATTCCATTGTTCGAATTTCCATTTCTGTTTCGTGCTAGAAGCGTTAATTCAACTCGGAGACTCATTTTTTGAGTTTTTCCAATTTTGCCAATTTCCAAGGGGGGAGGGGGTGACAAAAACTTTAAATATGGTTTGCAATGGCCTAAATATGGGTCCACCCATACCAGCAAAAATAACAAGCGCCGAAAATTATATCGATTATATTTTCCATCCTCAAGCATGTTTATGGCGCTGCTTTTGTTTCTTTGATCTCATCGTTTCCTAAAACATCTAACGGGCAATATCGCATAAACGATACGATCAACCTAATGACTATTTTTTCATTAAAGTTTATTCAAAAGAAGCTCAAGTTTTGATTTTTATGCTAAAATAATTAACTGAAAGAGCGCCAACTAAGAAAAAGTCCAATTTCTCTTTTTCGTTTTTCATATCTAATGCTCTACTCAGTTATTTTTTCAAATTCAGATATTATCTTTTTTCTTATATTTAAAAATGTTAAGTTAATTATAGATGTTCCTGAGAAATTAAAAAATAATTATTGCGACAGTAGAAAGGCTAGGTCACACCGCTAGGTGGATTAATTCGGGTTTTTGACATAAAAGCACAGAGGAGAGGAAGGTTCAAATGGGAAAAGGGGTGCGCTTCTCTTGCATTTACAACGATAGCAGGCCATAGGCGGAAACAATATTTGGCTGGATTTGTGTCTATTTCTACACTGAGAAAACTTTTCGTATAGTTTCTATGTGTCCAACATATAGATTTTTGCAATGTGCCCAGTAAATGATCTTTATTTGCCAAGCAGTTATCATTTATGTGCAAGCGGAAAATTAGCACATACTATTCATATGCGTATAATTTTTATGTGTATTTCTGGAAGGATCGTGTTTATATGCGGCTCATGATAATCATATGGATTTTCATATGGAAAGTTACTATTAGTTATGTGCAGAATATTTTGAGTGTAGAGATTACCGAGACCCGAGCAGGAGCGAAAAGCAAAATAATATAAAAACAATATCAAACTGTGTTATAATGGTATATTTTGTTATTGAATAGATATGGAGAAACATTGATAACACATTTTGTTATTGAGTAGATATTTAAAACAGTGGTTGTAAGATGAGTTTAATAACTGATTTTGTTATCATATCTTATTTTGGCCTTAAAATGACATTCGATATACCTAAATCATACAATTTTTTTATTGATTAAAGAGGTTTTAGATTATAAATATTCTATAAAATGATTTTTTTAAATCTCATATACTACTACTGCATTTGTTATTCAATACCTTAATAATACTAAAATATGTTATTCTACACTCTGAATACAGTCATGTTATTGCTTTGTTATTCAAATAACACGAGCAGTTATTCTTTTGGCCTTAAAGGAATAAAATTTTGATATTATTTTTTGTTATTTTACCAACTATGTCAGCCAAAACAAGACCAAATTTTGATATGAGTTATTCGATTTCCAATAACATATTTTGATATTATTTTGCTCTTCGCTCCTGCTCGTGGAGGAAGACAGATTTACAAGAGGTTGTGGACAAAAAAAGGGGAACTAACAAAAGGAAGTAGACACATTCAGATGAAGCAAGCAAGTTTCTTGCATTAGGAGAATTTTTGTGACAATAACAGATGTTCAACTAACTAACAAAGGGGCCCCGAGTAAGATCGGGCTATCGGCTAGTAGCGCCATAAATAAAATTGATAAAACTATACTCTATAAACTATACTCTGAAATTGACCCTTCCACTACGTTTCTGAATTCCGTTTCGCTAAGAAGCTGAATATAGTTAAATAAGCATCTACAGGGCAAATAATCGAAAATGAAGCCTGCAAGAAGTACAGTTATGCCAAAAAAGCATACGGATAAAGCGCACCGCAGGGTTATTAAAGAAGGAATTCATAATAATCTATTGTGGTAATTATTTTTCAACAAAAAGGTCACATAAAGTCATATAGATTGATTTTTTTTACAAGGGGACATTTCCTATGGAATATCATCCGGAAGTTCACGGACAATCGTGGCAAATCCCATATTTATTTGTAGGTACTATACTTACCACAACAATTATCTGTAGGTTCTTTGTGAAATATTTGTAGATTGTTCGCATTTGTTTCTCTTTGTTGACAGCAATAACCAGCTCGCGAATCTGTTATATCATTAAGACCATCAGTACTAAGAAATTTTCTCCTTCCGCCGTACTGCTGACATTTTGGGGTAAGATGCGATTCATTCAATGTATTAGCTAATGACCAATGTTCACAGTTAATATTTTCATGATGTTCAGTTGCTTCCAGCATAAGCTGCCCGTTTTTCGAATGATAAGTTGAAATGCTGTTTAAACTGCATATTGAACCCGGCAGATTACTATTTGACTTTGATAGTTCACGGTTCTGTACGTTGAATAATGCTAAATTACTATTTGAGTTGCGGCGTTCTAGTAATCCTTTTTTGGCAGGACGAAAATTTTGTTGGTTCTGAATATTCAACGAGCCCTGACTAGTGTAATGATTTAGACTACTGCTTGAGCCTTTCAAATTTAATATTAGGCTTGTATTTGAACCACGTCTTTGCAATAAATTTTTTTTTGACTGAGATGTCTGCACGCTTGATAAGTTACTGCCATGCATTTGTTGGGGCTGTTGCTGGAGATTGAATGAAGACCCTACTAAACTCAGCCGAGAGCCTTTATAATTTCCTAAACTATAATTGGAAGCAGAAAGTCGCTTAGATAGATTGTCACTTACAGCAATGATATCTAGATTAAGCGTGAGACTATGGTTTGAGCCCCTCCTTTGTAGTATACTTGATCGACTTTTGCTGAGTGCTTGAAGATATGGTTTTTCAAGAGTGTTTGAATCTGCGAAACTTCGAACAGGACAAATTTCTGGCAGAGTTTTAAGATTTACGTTAGACAAATCTTGCTCTCTTCGTTGGCTTATGTCGGATGATAATGTTTTTGTACTACTTGTTTTGTGTCCTATATCTACTGAGTTGGAAAAAACATCAAATATTTCCTCGGAACTTTTTATTTGTTGTTGAAAACCGCAGAACAAGTACTTTTCAGCTGCTGGGCTATTGTTTATGTTAAGCGAACCATCATCATTATTGAACAAGTTCGATTTAAATTTTCCGCTGTGTTGATGCAGGCGATAAAATTGGCGTTTCGGAGTCGTAGGTACTGACAGCGAGAATGTACGTGTCAATGACGTACGAGAGTTCAATGCGCGAGCTGTTTTGTGTTCCTCTTTATCCGGAAACTTATAGGTAATATCCTGTGGCTGCACGTAACTTACAGAACGAGCTGAATCTAAAGAGCACGCTTTTTGGCGAGTGTGTTTTAGTGGCGGTATTTTTGATGTTTGTAGTTCAAAGTGTTGTTTTATGCGCCTGTCAGTATAAACTTTAGTAGTCGTTTGGGATTGTCCATCGTATTTTTCGATTTCGTCGTCATTATCGTTATCATCCTCGTCATCGTCGTCATAATCATAGTATTCGACATAAAATTCGTTGAGTTTGCAGTCATTGTCCGTGATCAATGTGTCATCTCTATCATTAAGATCTAGAGTCAGATTAAATATATTTCGTTTTTTGCCTAATACTTGGTCATTATCATCCCTAGTGCCTAATATTTTAAGCTGAACTTGCGATTCATTCTGAGATGAGTGAGACTGATTGGCAACTATTTCAACTAATTCTTCAACTGGGATGCTTTTGGTGAAATTTTCCTCTACCAAGCGAGCTCCTTCTGAATCAAGTGAAATTGATTTTAACCGACTTCGTCTATCAACGCGGTTTGTAAAAAAAGCATTATTAGTGCTAGGCGTGGGTGTTGTGATATTCGAATCTTTTTTTGTTTCAGTCAGAGTTGAACGGTCATAAGAATTATGTACAAGTTTTGCACTTCTATCATATACATCTATAGTTGGATATGGCAACAGAGCTAGAGGATTTATAGATGATTCCTCTGGAGAAATACTCATGATTATGTTAGAAGTTATTTCTACCTCGTTTTCTTTTTCAATTGAATTTTGATTGACGACTTGTTCTTTGATCGGCGGAGTAAATATATCTACTTCAGGAAAACGGAAATAGGAATTTTCGATTTTGCTATTATCGTTGATTCTGTACAGTTGTGAAGATTCGTCATGTTGAACGGGTTTTGGTAGAAGTATGAATTCTCTTGGTACACCAAAGGCATTGGTAACATTCGGTGTTAATGCAGTTTTAACCGACGCAATAGCAAGATTTTTTGTAAGATTAGAAGATATATCATGAATATTGCGCGAGTTTTCTTCGTTAGCGAAAACAATAAATGACTGTGACAACACTGTTCTGAAGCAATCATCATTTACTTGACTTCTATTTTCATCGTTAGTAGACAAATTTATGTGTCTTCTATCACGATCAAATGCGGATTTTTTTTTTTTGTCATTTGAAGCGGGCAATTCGTTTCTGACATTTTCAACGTTTTTATCATTAAATGGCTTCCTTTGTAATAAACAAGTATTTCGTATTATAGACGACGATTCTAATGTGAATATCTCCGAAATTTCTGGTTTGCTTAGATTCTCGTTTTGTGAAGGTTGAATACTATTTGCACTACCTTGCCCAAAAGTAATTTTACAAATAGGATCCACGTTTGATTCCCGGTAACGTTTGATTGCTCCATATTTGTGTGGCTCATGAGAGAAAAATTGATCGTTATAACACAGTTCATTTGCTGATGGTAATGTTGAATTAGGATGTGTCAATGAAGAAGATGTAGTGTCAGCAACAGATAAATTGAACTGCTTTTTATCACATATTCGGTATTGACGATGAAGTTTCTCAAATGAAGAGCTGTTGTGAATAGCATCTGCGGATGATGTCCTTTTTATATCTTTCAAATAATATGTAGATGGTTTCTCATGCTCAATACTGCTTTCTTTTTCATCTACTGTCAAATAGCTACGTTGAATTCCATGAACATGTCCTCCATCTGTCAAATGAGGGAATTTATTATCCATTTTCTCGAACTTATATGTTGATCGAGTTTCAATCGTAATTGTTTTATCTTTGATTAAGAGTTTGCGATAGCGCTTTAGACTATTCTTAAGTAACAGTAGAAGTAATGCTACGACAATTCCAAACACAACTACTGTAAGAAGCAGAATAAGAAATGTAACTTCACGACAAGTATTTTTGAAGAAAGCACTTTGAATTAACAAATTGTAATTTTTTTCCTGTTTACAACTCCGATATGCAGAGCCTAAATAATGCTGGTTTTGATTTACACATGATGATATTCCTGAGCTTGATTTGGATTCAACCGAGATATGATCAAACTGGTTTACTTGTTTCTGGGAAAATAATGATAACGAGTTTGAGTTGAGATTCATGCGACTTGAATATGATGATTGCTTGCTGATTTTAGTAGCATCCGATGCCATTGTAATCTCCTATAGTCCCAAATATTGAATATTAGGCATCTGAAAAAATAGAGAACATTGTTATTGACAATTTTACAGTTTTATTAACTTTATTTAGATATGAGTACCGTGCCGTATCGAAATCCGTACACCTAAGAGCTAGACAATTTTAAATGGTCAATAAATGGTCAAAATTATGATATTGTAATAAGCAATTCGTCATGTTTTCTTTTGACAGTATAATGCTTATTTTAACGTTATTTGGAATAACAGGAAGCTAAAATTAATCCTAGTTATAAAAAATCGAGATCAAAATGTGCAGCTCTTGATTCAAAATCCGTACACTTTTTTATGCCTGATTCAAAATCCGTACACCTGTGACTCAAAATCCGTACACCATGTTAATCAAAGTCCGCATAATTTTGAATCTAAATCCGTGTAAGCTTGATCGAAATGAGTTTAAAGTTTGAAGCTAAGTTGTTTTTCTTTATTTGACTAATTGCTTTATAAAATATGCTTTTCTCGATAATTGACGCATTGTATTTTAGTCCTGCTCATCTGAGAGTCGTTCACACGCACAGTAGGAACACTACAAGGAATCAATCTTTTTGTTTTTAAGCCAAATTATGGGTAATTGTTCATTTTCGGTCGGAAAGTTAAAATATCAGGTTTGGTACTGATTAAATATTGCCTCTATCCATCCCACTTGTAACAAAACCTCGTTTGTGTTAAATGTTCTTATTCTTACATTCTTTTCCTTATGCCTCAGGAAATATTAGGCTTAGAAACAAACTTTTTTAACATTTTAGAGTAAATTAACTTCACTTATAAACAATATATAACATTTTTTACCTTTGTTATACTATAACAAAGGTTTAAAAATTGGTCGAAAAACACGAAATTGATCCGAGGCCCGGAGGGCCAAGTCACATATACCAATCGATAGGGTTCGACGATTTGAGCAATGTCTGTGTGTGTGTGTGTGTATGTATGTAATGATTTTTTCTATCGCCTGTTTCTCAGAGATGGCTGAACCGAATCGTTCGCTATTACTTTTGTTTGAAAGGTATTATTGTCTAGTAGATCACTATTGAGTTGTTTCGTGATACGACGTTTCGTTTAAAAGTTATAAGCAAAAATGTGAAAAATACGTGACACGGGTTTCTCCGGAACTACATGACCGATTTCAACGATCTTAGTATCAAATGAAAGCCCTTATTAAAGCTAAATTGTTCAGGATTTTTTTATTGAAAACAAACTAGTAGTTTAGAAGTTAGCCTTAAAAAACCTGTTTTGACAAGGTAATAATTATCGCCTGTTTCTTAGAGATGGCCAAGCCGATTTATGCGCTATTAGTCTCATTTGAAAGATAATATATCCTAATAGATCACTAAAGTTATGAGCAACGGTTGTATGACATTTGCCCGAAAACCATCCCCCAGAATTTTTTTGCCAGAATGCAATTTGCCCGAAAACCATTCCCCAGAAAGTATCATTTCCCAGAAAAAATTTTCCCAGAATGTACTATTCCCCAGAAAGATTTTTCCCAGAATGTACCATTCGCCAGAAAACCATTCCCCAGAATAGATTATTCTCCGAAAAATTTAATAAATGGAACCACTTTTCGCATTTTGGTGAAAATCATCTTGCGGAATATATCAATCTGCAGAAGAGTCGTACGACTTTTCCTCGAAAACAATTTTCTATTTTCCAGAGTATAGTATTTTCCCAAAAAACCTTTATGCGTAGTACAAAGCAAAGCCTTAGATTACAAACTTTATAAGACTTGACCGTTCCTTATCGACAGATTCCGCAATCGGTAATTGGGGTACAGAATAATTACGGATCTAGTGTAACGATCCTACTGTCTATATAGCAGCGTTACGCGTAGTACAACCCTCCCGAATAGACTGTTCCATCTCTTTGCCCCGTTTTCCCGATATTTTCTTTTCCGAAATTATATTTTTCCTGAAAACTTTTCTCGAATAATATCATACATTAATAAGAATATATTCTTAAGGTTAACATTGACCGTCATAAAAACAATTCAAAGTTAATCTTTTGCGTATAAGCAGGATATGGGATAACGAAGGAAAGAAAAAAGCATTTTTCAAAATCGGCTGCTTATGGTATATGGTTTATTATGGTATTTATTTGCATTGGTTAGCGGGACATTGGATTTTACGTGGCCATACATAAAAGAAAATCAGCCTTATTCTTGTTTTCGTTCGAATGACATTCGTTCGAAAGTTAAGCCGATTCTTATTCTTGTTTTCGTTCGAATCAATTCGAACGTTCGAACGCCCCTTCCTTTTGCTCATTCGAATATGAGCTTCCCGATTCGTTCGAAAAAACTATTCGTACGAATGCAGGATACGGTCGTAAACATGAATAAAGGTGAATATATTACTTGCACTACAAATCCTTTTTTCTTTCCCTTAAATGCAAATAAGTTATGCTCATTACAAGGTGTGAGTTATTTACCGTCTTAGTAGCCAGTGTTTCCTAGATGATTCAGGGCGAGACGGCCGTAGGCCGCGAGTGTTCGCCGGCGACCCGCCGTCGGAAGCGCCGGCCACTGCGGGGGGGCAGCCCCCCCGCAGAGATCACCTCAATTTAGGTGCAAGCATTTTCCTAGGTTTACTGACTAGTAGGGGCTATCCCTTAGTTGAGTCCGAACGAGCGATAGCGAGTAAGGACTGCATATACTCAATAAGTAGGCCGAACATGCTGTCGTAGTTTCCGAACACTAATAGTTAAACGCAAATTACTACAAGCTGATTTTAGGGAAACACAAGACAGCAAGAAACATTTTTGTTTCAAGTATTTATCATACACCTGATCCATGTATCCAGCTTTTTACGAGCCATAATGGCGGACATGTTCGTAACATTTGAACGGCATTTTTGACATTTCAGTAATACATCACACGTCTTGTTTCCGCATATTCACGGTAAAACTAAAGGAACTTGCGGAAACAATGTACTCTTCTTCGGAAGTTTCCTTCTTACTCCATACCATATCACGTATGGAGCCTTAATCCCAAAACGGTCATTGGCTTTATAAACCACGTAGTACCAAATTGGGGCACAGGATTACAACTATCCCGCTCAACTCCATCAATGGCTATGAGCGGTACGTAAACTGTGTACAGCAATCGGGGCCTGCCATAAAAGACGATAATTAAGACTGTCGCAGTGGCCTTTTAACCCAATGCCCTTGACATACAAAAAAAGAGTCAAGAATCAATAAAACGCTTCATTGTTTCAAATTTCTCGTAAGCTCATGCAAATACATGTATTTTGGGGTATGGTCCATTCTGGTGAAGTTTCCTTGGAGACAGAGTATAATTTTCTGGGAAATGGTCCATTCTGGGGAATGGTTTTCTGGGAAATGGTTCATTCTGGGGAATGGTTTTCTGGGAAATGGTTCGTTCTGGGGAAGGGTTTTCTGGGAACTGGTTCATTCTGGCAAAAAATTTCTGGCAAATAATTTTCTGGCAAGTGGTTTTCGGGCAAATGTCATACAATCATGAGCAACCGTATACACCACACCAAAATTAACAATAATTTAGAATTATTTTAAGAAGAAAATTTACCTAATTTCAATTATTTTAATATCAAACGAGAGGTTTTCACACTACGAATATATATGCAAAATTTCATAAGAATTGGTTTTACCGGTCAAAAGATATTAACCCTCGAACACTCGCGCCAACTTTTGTAATACAGTTACTCGCGCGCAAAATAGTCCCAAACCAAAGAAAACGTGTGCAAGGGAGTTTTGACTGGGAAAACTTGGTTTTAAGTTTATTAAACCATTGTAAGAGTTTCTTGAAATTGAAAGCTCTATCGTCTGGTAGAATTTAAATTTTGATTAATCCCCCTAAAAGTGAAATAAAAAATCAGAGGGGTTGTGTACAAGACACGACCGCATATATAGGTGACGCAGGACTACGTAAGTCTCTTTGTAGTGATAGTAGCATGTATTCATGCTTGTAATCATTCGATTCTTCATGTATACATGCTATATGCAACATATATACATGCTATATGCGTTGTATGTAACATTTATCAAAGTAGTAACATTACATACGTTCAATTCTCAAAAGATTGTGCATTTGAAAACAATTTAACAAAATCAAAAACAAAAACTATTGCTTTCCTGCTACCTTACTGAAATTAAAGATTGTTTTTATTACCCATGGTTCCCCACGTTGAAGGGATTTTACCAATTCAATCCTATTTTATCAACCGCACATCTTTTCAATACACTGCTAATGAAACGGTAAGCATGCGTATTCACGGGAAACTTGCAGTCATTGACTTTTCGTCGGAAAGCCCAATTTCGGAAGCAGTTTTTCGGCCCAAAAGCGGGATTGTGTTTATAAAAATGTATATACTGCATTCTAGTCTCTCAGCGTCATGCAAGCTATTCGAAATAATTGTAAGCTCTGTTATTCTCTCTCATACGAAAAGTTATATCTCGGTTGATCAACATGGATTTATGCCAGGACGATCCGTTTGCACTAACCTTATGGATTTTACGTCGACTTGTATCTCGCACATGGAACAGAAGGCCCAAGTCGATGTAGTGTACACCGATTTAAAGGCAGCTTTTGACCGTATTGACCATCGAATACTTTTACGAAAACTTTCTCGACTTGGTGCATCACAAAACTTTACTGAGTGGTTAAGTTCCTACTTATGCGGACGAACTCTACGTGTACAGCTCAATTCCTGTTTATCCACCCCATTTTCAAATAAATCGGGCGTACCACAAGGCAGCAATATGGGCCCATTGCTTTTCTCGCTGTACTTCAATGACATCGCTTTGCTTCTGGGTGACGGTTGTAAGTTAGTGTACGCAGACGATCTGAAATTGTATCTTGTTGTACGGTCAATTGAAGATTGTCTTAATTTGCAAAAGCTGCTGGATATTTTCGTGAATTGGTGTTGCAAGAACTGGCTGATCGTTAGTATTTCAAAATGTCAGGTTATGACTTTCCATCGCATTGCTAACCCTGTTATTTTCGAATACAACATTGATGGTCAAGCACTTGAAAGGGTTGAACATGTCAATGATCTTGGCGTTATTCTCGATGCCAAACTTAATTTTAATCTAAATCGCTCGGCTATTATCTCCAAAGCAACTCGGCAGCTCGGCTTTATTTCGAAAATTGGACGAGATTTCAAGGAACCATACTGCTTGAAGGCTTTGTACTGTTCCCTGGTGAGACCTCTATTGGAAAACGCGTGTCCTATCTGGACTCCATATCAACTAACCTGGAATTTACGAATTGAACGAGTGCAGAAGAGGTTCATTCGTCTTGCATTACGTAATCTTTCCTGGCGAGATCCCGTGAACCTGCCTCCGTATCCTGATCGCTGTCGCCTTATTGGGCTTGACACATTAGAACGCCGTAGGAAAATTCAGCAAGCCATATTTATTGCCAAAATATTGAATGGAGAAATTGATTCAACGAACATTCTTTCAACGTTGAACTTCCGTGCTCCTCAGCGTTCTCTCCGCTCTGCTGGACTGCTACAACCTCTATCGCACCGTACAACTTTCGGATTCAATGAACCTATGTCAGCGTGTATTCGAACGTTTTCTTTAGTGGAGCACATGTATGAATTCGGAGAACCATCGCACAAATTCTTCCAAAAGATTTCTAATTTTAGTATTTTATAAGTGACCATGATTTTTTGTATTTAGTTTAAGTTAGTTACTCACTTGACAATTAATGTTTATTTATTATGTAGTATGTGATGTGAATTGTAATTATGTATTTTTGTGAAGATGATGGGGTTTTTATGCCTACGTGAGGATGGCCTCAGCTTGGCTTTTCCCCATCCAACCATTGCTCCATGTAGACCTATTAGGTCGGATGGATAGAAAATTAATAAACAAATAAATAAATAAATAAATTCTTCTTGCCAATCTGAACATAGCGAATATATTTTCATAAACCGAATTTTTGTTTCAAACAAAAAAACTGCTTTTGAAATTAACAGAATCGATGATGACTAATTTCACCTTCATACAGAGTCGTATTATAACCGAACATTACAGCTGTAGCACATTTTTCCAACACAGATATCAAATTCGCTGAGGTTTAATCGTCTCGCAGTAAAGAATTTGCGATCTCGGGACAACGAACTTGTGTCACTTTTTCTGGCACACTTCCCTAACACAGACATCAAATTGGACTAGGTTTGATCGCGTTCTTAAGAAATCTGTTGGCACGAGGGGGCTTTGTCACTCTTTCTGGCGTACTTCCCATGCAAGGACATCAAAATGGTCTAGGTTTAACCGCGGTGTTAAGAAATCTTGTTGAAATAAGGAAACTTGGTCACTTGTTTTGGTTTACTTCCCAAGCACAGATATCAAATTGGTATAGGTTTAGATCATCGCAAAGAATCTTCCAACCAATCACGAAGCGAGAATTCTGGTAAAACATAGGCTCATTATTTCCAATTTTTCAATAGTTCAACATCGAGAATCCATACTTTTCTTCATTTGGGTCAATTCTTAGAAGATTTTCCGATCGATTGGTGTAAGAATATTCAAAATCGATCGGAAAACGGCTGAGCTATTAGCGCTCAAAACCTTTCATTTTTCGTGACGCTCGCATTTTTCGATTTTTTGGAATGACACCCTATCTCAAAACTTGCCGTAAGACGTAGTCCTACGTCAAAATTTATTTTTCTTCAGTGTCAATATAATACATTGATGTGTTCTGCAAAGTTATAGAACATATTATTACAAGAAATTTGTTGAAGACTGTAACGTTCTATCTCTGCAGCGAAGATAGAAAAATCTTATTTATTGTATATGAATTTGTAAAATCAGTTTTTCTATTTTTGCTCTTTTTGTAATTGTTGTATAACTTTTATATGTACTACAAAATTGTACAAATAATAAAAATACACAACTTTGCTGAAAATAGTATACATGTATGTTTGCTTGTTTAGGAACTGTAGAACTTTGATTACAAAGAATGCCCCAATTTTGACTCCGAATTACTCGACTACCAGCAGACGGATACATTTTAAACATTTTACATTTGCTGATAGTTTTGCTGCATACATTTCCCAACAGTTTAAATTATTAATGCATTGAATAATTATGACATTTTGCGCACAATAAGTTTGTTGAAGAATATACGTTAGTTAAACAACGTTTTGTAACTTTATAACAATATGGCGTTGGAAAATCTACACGTGTTGTATCAAATACAACAGCGTGAGTAACCGAAGGTTAATAAAAATTGATGAAAATTATACAAGAAAACTCTACTGATGTGATTCAAATAGAATAGCCACGAATAGCATTACAGGAAACTATGCATAGTTCAAAAACCTATAAACTAGACCTTTACTAAACAATGTATATGTTAAAGAATAAGATTTCCTCTTACAACTTACTTTTATTTGCACTTACTCAGATTAATAACAACAGATTAATAATAACTTACTTATCCTTACTCAGCAATTTCATGAAAAAAGGATCTATCAAAATTTAAAAGTGTTCTTATTTTGATCAAATTTTGTAAACTTATTCAATTTTCAAAAATTTTATGTAAACCAACGCACTGCGTAACGATAACCAATAGATGAATTATGTTCCGAAGCCGTGTCTATTTCTATCTCAAATAGCAAGTAAGACCGTATAACAAAGGTTCCTTTCACCACTAGGTGGATTAAATCGGGTTTTCTTGATTTTTGTTGCAAATTATACGGAAAGCTGAAAAATTGCAGAGACTCTGGTATTTCGAGAGTACCAATTCAATATAGTAGCTCTTATCGTAGTGACCGGAACTTAAACTATCTCGATGCTTTTATTAAAGGATTATCCACCATGTATTATCGTAATTGCCATCTTCCAGTTTATCGGCATATATTTAGCTTTAGTTATTTCCATTTTGTTTGGCAAAACATAGAATAGAGTTGGATCACTAAGGATACTGCACAGGTGTACGGATTTAGATTCAACTAGTAAAACTGTTTCTGTTTCTGTTTGCAGCACAAGGTGGGGCAGTTAGAGCCAAGTCTGTCCAGGGCTGAGATAAGGTGGTTGTGATAATGATAAAAGAATCCGTGCGGATTACGCTAGCGCCATAATGTGTTGGTGATTATGGATTAATGGGCGGAAGAAGAGTGACAGAACTTGGCTCGATATAATTGTGTGCTTGGTCAATATAGCATAAGATGGCTTGTACTTATCTTGTTTTCTCCTTCCTTTGTTTGTTTCCTCGTCTTGTTCGTAGTCGATCTTAATTAAGCCTAAAGTAGGCTCCACGCCGGCCGTCCTCTCCATCGTTGTCACCAGTGCAATCATCTGTGGCTGATCTCTTGCCTCCCCTCACGACAACATTGTTGCCGTGAGAAGAAGCGATAGAGATCAGGCAGAGAAAGAAAAGAAAAGAAAAGAGAAGAAGAAATTTTTAGTCAACATGTTGATCGCAATTTTCGAGTTAGTAATATCACGAGAATTCTATGTCTGTCCATCACCAATGCTACTACCGACTAACTACTCGCTAGGCTGTACGCTACTCATCTCCCAAATACCCATGTCATCACGATTGACCCAGCGCTGTTCAACAACCTATGCTCATTAAAAGCCACAGCCGCCTCTTTATCTACCATCTTTGCAGTATTGTAGCTGATGGCGTAAATTTTCGAATATTTTGTGCGGAATATTATTCAAGAGCAATATTATCGCTCAGAACTATCGAAAAACTACTTGAACTTCCGAAAAATAGAGCAGATGCGATATAATGAGGACTGGTACTCGCTCGTATTATTCCCGGTGGCATTAATTGCATATTTGTAGCGGTAGTCAACCGATTTGTCGGTATGCTCGTCAGACCGTGGTCAATTGAAATGATTCTGTAACTAAGAAGGGATGAGGTGGATCAAAAAGAACTTCACTTGGAGATATGTATATATGCCGTGTTAAGTCTTAAGTGCAAGCTGTCACTGAAGCAAGACTTAATAAGATGTTAACGACGTTGATAATTCTGTGAGGATGGCATTGAATCGAAAAAAAAAAATTCTCATACCATGGCCATATATTATGTACTATGACCCCATTTTAGGAAGTGGGAATGATGGTATATTGAGGACAGCCCTTCGCTATCGCTTGAATCAGCCAGAGAATCGAATACCTGTTTTTACTTGAAGAAGTTTTAACTCTAAAAAGATTTAGTTAGAAATGGAATTTCAGTTGAAGTCTGCCAGCATTGTGCAATGGACAGAACAAAATATATATCGAGGCTATAAAGCTTTTCGAGAGATCCACTAAGTCCGACCGCGACGACAACCGCAAGAATGGAGAGGAACAGGCCGCCGGTGAGTTGCCACCGTTCGACTTGATGGACTCTCCGACAGAGGCTCATCAGCATTAGGAGGGCCCTTGGGAGACAAACAGCGTCATTCATGATCATTTTATGTTGTTAGTTGAATACCGTTAACGCGGTTAGTCACAAGACATGCAAATCATTCTAATAAGGAGGGAAATAAGAAAAAAAAATTATAATTAATTACATCCAAAACAATACAATAGAGGTGACAGTAACAGTAACGATAGCAATATTAGTAATAATAGTAATAACATAGGAAACTGACACAGGAAACACAGCTACTGACTATAACTTCCTGCCCATTAATAATTGTAGTTTGGCTGCATAGGTATAAAAAGAATTTCCGACTCATCATAGAACACTCAAACATATATTCATTCGTACCTATACACCCATACACACTCATACATGCATACACATGTATACATGTACGTGTGTGTATATTTTTCAGTGCTGTGTTGTCCATAATCGCATAACAGCCACAAATTCTATGGCAATCTCATAGAAAATGTCTCGAATACGCAAATAAAGACATCGCATCATTTTTGAACACTCGTTCGTTCTAACTAGCGATAAATTTTAATTTTCATGAGAAGTCAAAATCTCATGAATGGTGGGTAGGATTTGGTTCAGTTTTCTAGAGAAATTTCTGTGCATACCAGCAATTCATCTAGGGAACTGAGTAAGCCCTCCCGGTGCTTCGGCCCAAACGGATTGAATTTAAAATCAAATCCGTTCGATTTCGCTCCATTCCGCTTTACGAGACACATGCTACAGGTAAAGGTAAATTATGCAATACTACATACTACACATATATTCAACTTAAACTATATTACATTCTACATGCGGAACTAAGATTTTTAGATCGTTTAGCCGAAGTACGCGTCAAACCACCTACCCATGGGAGGGATTTAGATTCAACTAGTAAAACTGAATCAAAATCCGTACAGTACTAATTATGATGAATAAATATTATTTCAATGCCATAATGAATGAATAACGATAAACACCTTTAGTTCAAATTGATTTTCGGGATTTTAAATAGGAAAATCATTTCAAGTACGCTTTACACTTCATTTTATTGGAAGTTATTTTCTTAGCAAATTGCTAACAACACAACCAATTTAGAGGGAAATCTGATAGGCATTAACGTTTTAATTTTTATTACTTGTATTTTATGGCCTACTACCTATATTTTGACATTGACGTAATGCTAATAAACCACGGGTCTAGGCCTATTATTAATATTTTGCATTTAGACTTTTTAATACATACAATCAAGCAAATTATATTAGACGTACGGATTAGGAAGCTGTACGGATTTCGATACCGCATGGTAATAAAATTCCTAGAAGTTAAGTTAGACTAAGCCATTTTAAGGATTTATGAAAAATACAAGAACTACTTTTAAGGCGGGTATAAAATGGGGAAGGCAAACGAGAAAGCGACTAACATAGTTCTCATCATCCCAAGGTCCTACCTAGCGCCTCCACGCGGCCATACCCGGTAATATTCTATTGAGTAGCTAAGCTATAGGACGTGCCTATCTGAACTGAGACTTTGGGCAAACGACATAGCCACACGGTCTTGTTAGCAGGTAAACTTAATGGGCCCTATTCTCACAGTCACCTCACCCTCCTCACTTCTCTCACGCCCCCTATTCTGGCAGTCAACTTCACCTCACCTAACAGCTCCCCATTTGATTTGTACAGTTATCCAGGTGAGCGGAGTCACCTAGGTGACTCAGAGAATCGCAAATAGTGCTCTCACTTAAAAAATTGATTGATAAAAAATTTATTTGTTTCGTTTTAGCTCATCAAGCACCACCTATTGTACAGTGGAAACTGTACGTAACAAATTTAAACTCAAATGACGCTGTTATGGCAGAAAAATCATTTATCACTGTAGTAAGAACCCACCCAGATACAAATAGCCTAATACAGTATAGTAGCACAATAGCATTATCACTCTATCGTTCTATATAGAGGACAAGCAATAGGCTTTTTCTATATGCTCGACCTGCCTCCGCTGCATTCTACAGTAGCGGAGGAGATCAGTTACAGTTATCACTCGAATGCGATCAGTCGCAATAAACTGTGCCGCTATAGTGCCAATCGAATATAGGTGTTTCTTTCAAGTACCTTTCCGCGTGTGCTTAACTTTAGTGATCATCACCCCCGAACACCGAATGCATCCGAGGACACATTTCCAACCCGTGCATTTAGATTTTGGTCCTTCGAGCCGGATGTGCCTCTGTGCCGGTGTTCGGGGTGATCGTGTGTGCAAATCGCGCGATAAAATGAACAATTGCAACAATGGTGATAAGAATAAAGTGAGCACGTGGCAGAGTGCATGACTAGGCATTGTTGAATTCGACATTGTTGTCGAATCAATAATCGGGACAACCGATGTCACCAATCGGAAGGCCAGAACTAGATTGCACCTACACCGGGTGGCCTAGAATGGATTGTTCCTGCATGCGAGCATCTACGAATCATAAGGAAAGTAATTCGTTGCATGTAGGATGGATTCTCGTTGCATGTGGAGATACATGTGGTTTGTTGAATAGCTTCAGTGGTGACAAAATGGCGCTGTAGAATAATGAATAAAATTTGCAAGCTAATTGTGTTTCTATCGATTGTGGATTGGTCCCTCGGTTAATTAGTCGTCGGTCTTGTTCTGCTGGCTTATGATTCAGTCGAATTTTCAATTTTCAAGGGACCTTGCTGCTGTCAATTTGGGTTGTCTGTCAAGCTTGTCTCGTGACGCGTGAATCGTAAGGTAAAATCTGTTATCCGTGATTAAGTGTTCAGTAACTAAAGTGAATTAAATCGCAGTGCAAACGAACTCAATTAAAAATCTAATACTTTTGACAATAAGTGTGAAAATGGTGAACGATTTAAAAACCCTCCTGAAACAGGAGAAATTCTGTTTCTGTTTCTGTTTGCAGCACGAGGTGGGGCAGTTAGAGCCAAGTCTGTCCAGGGCTGAGATAAGGTGGTTGTGATAATGATAAAAGAATCCCTGCGGATAACACTAGCGCCATAATGCGTTGGTGATTATGGATTAATGAGGAAGAGTGACAGAACTTGGCTCGTTATAATTGTGTACTTGGTGAATATAGAATAAGATGGCTTGTACTTATCTTGTTTTCTCCTTCCTTTGTTTGTTTCCTCGTCTTGTTCGTAGTCGATCTTACTTAAGCCTAAAGTAGGCTCCACGCCGTCCTCTCCATCGTTGTCACCAGTGCTGTCATCTGTGGCTGATCTCTTGCCTCCCCTCACGACAACATTGTTGCCGTGAGAAGAAGCGATAGAGATCAGGCAGAGAAAGAAAAGAAAAGAAAAGAAGAAATTTTTAGTCAACATGTTGATCGCAATTTTCGAGTTAGTAATATCACGAGAATTCTGTCTGTCCATCACCTATGCTACCGACTAACTACTCGCTAGGATGGACGCTACTCATCTTCCAAATACCCATGTCATCACGATTGACCCAGCGCTGTTCGTCAACCTATGCTCATTAAAAGCCACAGCCGCCTCTTTATCTACCATTTTTGCAGTATTGTAGCTGTTGGCGTAAATTTTCGAATATTTTGTGCGGAATATTATTCAAGAGCAATATTATCACTCAGAACTATCGAAAAACTACTTGAACTTCCGAAAAATAGAGCAGATGCGATTTAATGGGGATTGGTACTCGCTCGTATTATTCCCGGAGGCATTAATTGCATATTTGTAGCGGTAGTCAACCGATTTGTCGGTATGCTCTTCAGACCGTGGTCAATTGAAATGATTCTGTAACTAAGAAAGTATGAGGTGGATCAAGTAGAACTTCACTTGGAGATATGTATATATGCCGTGTTAAGTCTTAAGTGCAAGCTGTCACTGAAGCAAGACTTAATAAGATGTTAACGACGTTGATAACTCTGTGAGGATGGTATTGAATCGAATAAAATCCTCATACCATGGCCATATATTATGTACTATGACCATATTTTAGGAAGTGGGAATGATGGTATATTGAAGACAGCCCTTCGCTATCGCTTGAATCAGCCAGAGAATCGAATACCTGTTTTTACTTGAAGAGCTATACTCTAAAAAGATTTAGTTAGAAATGGAATTCCAGTTGAAGTCTGCCAGGATTGGGCAATGGACAGAACAAAATATATATCGAGACTATAAAGCTTTTCGAGAGATCCACTGTACTGAGTCCGACCGCGACGACAGCAGCAAGAATGGAGAGGAGCAGGCCGCCGGTGAGTTGCTACCGTCCGACTTTATGCACTCTCCGACAGAGGCTCGTCAGCATTAGGAGGGCCCTTGGGAAACAAACAGCGTCATTCATGATCATTTTATGTTGTTAGTTGAATACCGTTAACGCTATTAGTCACAAGACATGCAAATCATTCTGATAAAGAAGGGAAATAAGAAAATAATAATTGTAATTAATTACATCCAAAACAATACAATAGAGGTGACAGTAACAGCAACGATAGCAATATTAGTAATAATAGTAATAACATAGGAAACTGACATAGGAAACACAGCTACTGACTATAACTTCCTGCCCATTAATAATTGTAGTTTGGCAGCATAGGTATAAGAAGAATTTCCGACTCATCATAGAACACTCAAACATATATTCATTCGTACCTATACACCCATGCACACTCATACATGCATACACATGTATACATGTACGTGTGTGTATATTTTTCAGTGCTGTGCTGTCCATAATCGCATAACAGCCACAAATTCTATGGCAATCTCATAGAAAATGTCTCGATTACGCAAATAAAGACATCACATCATTTTTGAACACTCGTTCGTTCTAACTAGCGATAAATTTTAATTTTCATGAGTAAGTCAAAATCTCATGAATGGTGGGTAGGATTTGGTTTCAGTTTTCTAGAGAAATTTCTGTGCATACCAGCACCAGGGAACTGAGTAAGCCCTCCCGGTGCTTCGGCCCAAACGGATTGAATTTAAAGTCAAATCCGTTCGATTTCGCTCCATTCCGCTTTACGAGACACATGCTACACATAAAGCTAAATTATGCAATACTATACTACATACTACACATATATCTAACTATACTATACTAACTATATTACATTCTACATGCGGAATTAAGTTTAGGATTGTGCCGAAGTGCGCGACAAACCACCTACCCATGGGAGGGAAAAACCCTCCTGAAACAGGAGAAATGAGTACAAAATACACTGGCCGGTGTCAGCGAGTTCGTGGATAATTATACATACGACTCTAACGATGAAATTGTAAATGTAAATTCCGCCAATATGTTTGCCATCTTAATTCATGAATGTGTGCTAGCCCTTTCGCTGCTGATGTTTTCTCTGGTGGTTAATTCTGTCTCGCTCTCTAGTTCGTTGTATGAAATGCCAGCTGTGGAAGAATTAAGCAAAATGCTCACAGCTGAATTTGGTTCACATCGCATAGCAACAGAGACATCGCGTATAATAGCGAGAGAAATTCATATGTAAGTTCGGCGCTTCTGATCAAGGTTGAAATTTCATTGTGCTTGAAATCTCATTGAGTTTTTTGCTGCTAGGAATTTGTCAACACTGCCGGAGGCTGTTCTTGTATGCACTGTATTTGCCTGCTGATCGCATCCGCGACCCCGTAATCTTGAATGCTCATAAGAACTCAGTTAATGCAATAGCTTCAATGCCGTCTTCAGTAGACGAGATAATCGTTATGGGCGATTTCAACCTGCCTGGGTTAGTGGCGCGGACAAGGCAATGTACGTTAGTTTCATGTACGTTGACTCTAGCTCGCCGTCTCTATCTCCAATCACTACACGGACCTTTCCGCTTCTTTCAACGAATTGAACCATCGAATCGCCATCGCCAAACTGGACAAACTCGGAATCTGAGACTCGTTGCTACGATGGTTTAATTCATACCTCTCCGACCGCCACCTAGAAGTTAGCATCGACGGTTTTACCTCCAGGCCTTTCACTGCTAACTCTGGAATTTCACAAGGTAGCCATCTCAGTTTTCCTCGTCTACTTCAACGATATCAACTCCAGGAAATTAAACCCTCTCGTCTTCGACTACATGCTATCAGACGTGCCTCTACGCCGCGAAAACTGTGTCAAGGACCTAAGAATACAGCTTGACTCTAAGCTTGAACTCGCAGTGTAAAATGTACCCAACAAGGAAAAAAAGCTTGACTTCAAACAGCACATCGCATTTCTTGTCGGCAAGGCCTGCAGGAATTTGGGATTTATCATGCGGATGCGTGCAACGCAGATTCATACGTTTTGCTCTTCGGAGTTTGCCCTGGAACGACCCCTTTCAGCTGCCTTGCTATGAACAACGCTGCAGACACATCGATCTCGACTAGGGTTAGGACGATATCGATAAATCCGATAATATCTATATTATCGCACGTATTTTATCGATACGATACTCGATACGCAGCGTCAGAAATATATCGGATATCGATAATAAATTTCGTATGCTGTGAATGAGAGTTATACTTTGTAGGCGAAGGAAAATGAACTCTCATTCCTTTTGCTTAAATTTGCATCTTAGAGAAGTAACCGAGAAATAATGGTTGATTTGGCAATGCTTTCTATTTAAGCCATTGTTAAAGAGTTATACTCGTTAACTAAAAAATCAAATGTCGGAGGTTTGGTGTCGTACTTTGTTAGAACAAGATTTACGACGTAGAATCGGTGCATGTTCTTTTGAAAGGTAACACAGTAAATTTTTAGATTTAGATTTAGATAAACAGTTAGATAAAAAACAACTCGGAGACCCGGAAATGTTGACTACCTTCTACAAACTCGAAGCTCCTGCTTCCGTGTATGTCGTAAAACTTGCTGCAATTCAATACTCTCTTGAGATCATCGAAACTATGCGCGCAGACCACTACTTCACCTTCACAGATAGTCTCAGTGCCATTGAGGCTCTGCGATAGAAGAAGATGGTAAAGCACTCCCCGTATTGCCTGGGGAAAATACGGGAGCTTTTGAGTGCTTTAACTGATAAAAAAATTTAAGATTAGCTTAGCCTGGATCCCTTCTCATTGCTCCATACCGGGTAATGAGAAGGCTGATTCTTTAGCTAAGGTAGGTGCGATTGATGGCATTATTTACGATAGACCAATTGCTCATAACGAATTTTACAGTACCTTGCGTCAGAGGTCGCTCATTAGTTGGCAATCTTCATGGGATACAGATGAGTTGGGACGTTGGCTACATTCCATCACTCCTAAGGTATCGAAGAAAGCATGGTTCAAGGGATTGAAAGTGGGTAGAGATTTGATTCGCGTGATGTCTAGACTTATGTCCAATCACTACACGCATCTCTTTCGTATTGGGCTTGTAGAGAGTAACCGTTGTGTTCGTGGCGATGGCTTCCACGACATCGAGCATGTTGTTTGGTCGTTTGCCGAATTCTGTGATGCTAGGTCTATGCTAACTGATTCCCTTCGGGCCCGAGGAAGACGAGCTAACGTCCCCGTACGAGATATTCTTGGTAGCCGAGATCTCCAGTATATGAGCCTCATATACCAGTTTCTGAAAAATATCGACGTAAAGGTTTTAAACGCTTTCTTTAATTCGCAGACCGCCTATCCTACCTTGATGAGCTTGTGTACTGACGATATGGTCCGTAAGCAGAAAGTACAAGAACAACTACTCAGCACCGATACCACATGATACCGTTGCACAAGACCATTGAAAAAAGAGAAGAAAAAAAAGTTGCACAAAAAAATGCTCCAAACAATGCTGTTTATAAAGCCTACTAACCCCAGCAAATCGGGCGTAACCAAGGTTAGTCAACTCACCTTGGGCGTAACGATCACACCTGCTAGCAAAATATTAGACAGTACAGTGGTATTTTTAAGAATACTGTAATAAGAAAAGTGACATACGGCTCCTCTAAGCTTCCGCACCTGAACCTAATCGAATAAAAAAAAGTCGTTAATGGCCGGACAGGCTCCTATGCCCGGACACTGGCGATTTCTCAGAAACAAAATATTATAAAAATATTTGGAAAAAATGAAATTATAGTACTTTAAAGCTACTATGGTTCTATTTTTTCCAAATAATTTTATTATTTCTTGCTATTGAAAAATCGTTGCTGTCCGGCCATACACTTCCCCCTACGAATTCAATACTCAAAACTCAACAAGATTTGTTTAAAATTAAATTGCAACGAAACTAAAAGAGATAGGCGTTTCACGTCTTAGAACGAAATGTAACGGTACAAAAGCAATCAAATTTATCATGCTTTTTAAGGAGAAATTTGGTGAAAACACAATGAGAAACTTATTTCAAGCTTCTGAAAAGTTACTAAATTTCATTGAATAAAAAGTTTAAGGACAATTTTCAGTACAAAATTTTCTCAGCATGCGAATTATATCAACAGAATTGAGCTCACAAACTACATACTTTTAGCTTTGGAACTGATTTGAAACAGAGTGAACCGAAAACTAAAAACTAACACAACACAATTTCGCTTATTTTCTGACATTGTAAAAACTTTTTTAAACCGATTTTCAATCTTCTGTACGATTACTCTAATTGAAGAGATTCACTTAAAAGTCAGTTCACTTAGTCAGTTGCTTTATATTAGGTATAGTGCAATATTCTCATCCCTCAATGTTTCTTTAATCCTCGATCATACAGGTCGAGTTTGTAAATGCATCTGGCGATATTACATTTCGAATGTATGTCGACATTCAGTAGAAATTTTTCAAGTGCTGTAAATTTTGGTTTTTAGCATATGAACTCGCCAAATGTCGAGATTTTTACGCATAAAAAACTACACTAACGCTGAACAAAGTTGTTAACTGAGTGGTTAACGTATATCCAATAAGTTACAATTACACTAAAAATACTAAATTCTGCACTGTAAAATCATAATTGTGCATGAGTTTTAACATACCTTAGACGTTACAGCTATCATTTTTTTTACTTTGATTTCATTTCAAACTTATCTATTCAAAATCATTCATTTTACCGCACTTGGCTATCATATGAATACTATTATTTTGTTTATTTACACGAAGAAAACATTAAGCACTAATCAAATTTCGTAAATATGTAACCAACCTTTTATTTAACACCATTGTTTCAATGTGATATATACGGGTGTGGCAATGTTGGTTAAGTGGTGTTAGCACAGAGAACAGACATCCATTCAGGAAAATTTTTTCGGAAGTCCTTGGATAAAATTTCAAATTAAAATCACCTAATATGGTAGCGACACCACCACTATAGTTTCCCAACTAAATGATTCATTTGATTTGCACACTGACAACCTTTGGCTCCTTTGGCGCTAGTATATCTGGACTATATGCGTTATGCTACCACAGGGAACAGACATCCAAGCGAAAGGTCCCTACTTGGATAAAACTTATGTCAAATTAGTTGGGAAACTATAGTGATGATGTCGCTGAAGGCGCATGAAATTCTACACTAAACTCACAACAGCTAGCTTCTGGCGCTAGCATAACGCTTATTGTCCATATATACTAGCGCCAGAGGAGCCAAAGGTTGTCAGTGTGCAAATCAAAAGAATCATTTAGTTGGGAAACTATAGTGGTGGTGACGCTAGCATATTAGGTGATTTTAATTGGAAATTTTATCCAAGAATTCCCAAAAAATTTGTTCCTGAATGGATGTCTGTTCTCTGTGGTAATACTTTTTCTTACCTTTATTATCCATTTTTATCATTCCCACTGTCGTTAATTCAGTAAAATATTACTTTTAAAGTTGAGCTCCATATAGGCACATTATTAAACAGTATTAAACAGAAAATGTATGTAGAAACAAATTTAATGGGATTAATATTTTGGATAGAGCGTCTAATAACGAAAATTAAAGACCAACAAAAACAAATCTTAGACTTACTACTAGGAAAAAGTAAAACACAAGTCATATCCTCAATTTTGGGACCAACTTTTATTGAAACATATCTCCACAGAGAACAGACATCCATTCAGGAACAAATTTTTTGGGAATTCTTGGATAAAATTTCCAATTAAAATCACCTAATATGCTAGCGTCACCACCACTATAGTTTCCCAACTAAATGATTCTTTTGATTTGCACACTGACAACCTTTGGCTCCTCTGGCGCTAGTATATATGGACAATAAGCGTTATGCTAGCGCCAGAAGCTAGCTGTTGTGAGTTTAGTGTAGAATTTTATGCGCCTTTAGCGACATCATCACTATAGTTTCCCTACTAATTTGACATAAGTTTTATCCAAGTAGGGACCTTTCGCTTGGATGTCTGTTCTCTGTGATATCTCGACGAAAAAATTTTAGACTTACCAGATGACTTAAATATTCCAAATGGCACAAATGGCGGTATAGACGCTGCAATAATACAGCTCATTGATTTCGACTTCTCTTTAAACCAGAAGTTTGGAATTAAAATTGTATTCAAGGTGGCACTAGTTAAAAGACCCAGGTAACCAATAAGCATTAACATAGGCAGTAAATCAATCGTTTATTAGCATCCCTGGCGTTTTATACTGCAGGTTGCGGTTTATCAGCTTTCTGGCTGCATAACTGTTGTAAATTGGCATCCACAATTCTATTTAAATTCTCCTTGTCGGTAACAAGCTGCAAATAAGCATTGTCAGCACTATAAGAGGGTTAGCAATAAAGTAGCCGCTTATTTTGCCAAAATAGCATTTAAGTAGCATTTAAGGCAACTTAAATGCTTATTGGCTTGCATTTAAATTGCATTAGAAATGCTTATTGGTTACCTGGGGAGAACCACTTACAACCAGACGGGTGATAATAGAGCCGCAGGTGAACAGGTCAATTGTCACAATGGTAGAAATAAATAAAGATACAATCCTGAACATAAAGGATTCAAATTGGGGTTACATACTAAGCTACGATGAATGGAACAGATGTACAAAACTGGGAGATATAAAAGTATGCAATTCACCAGCTAAAGAAGAAAATCTCAGGGACAGCGATGAATGCTTGGCAAACATAATCGTTAGGAACAATACAAGTAACTGCAAGATAAAAAGCTTCAAGACTAAGCATGATCTATGGTTCTCGACAGGGGACCGAAAAATTTGGAAATATATAAGCCCACAGACAATCGTTGTAAATATCTCACAAGGAAATAATTCAACAAGTATTAAAGTAACCGGAAACGGGGAATTTCAGTTTAAACCAAATATGAGTATCCAGATGGAAAGCGTAAAATTAAGCTATTTTAATGAATTTAAAAAACCCAAAACTATATTAGAAATACGAAGCAAACTTGGGGAATTTAATAGTAGAAGAAGGGAAGGAAGACTCACTCCCCATTGTTAACTTATCGGAGAAAGGGTATTCCAACAGAAGGATCAAAATAATAGTCTCGCTTATTTTTAAAATTAATGTTGAAAATAAAAATTATTTTTAGAAATTTTGAGAATAAGTAAACTTTACATAATTTTGAGCGCTAATAAAATGACAGATGGTAGCTGAAACACAGAGAACAGACATCCAAGCGAAAGGTCCCTACTTGGATAAAACTTATTTATTTATTTATTTTATTTTTATTCATATTTTGTAACTTAAGACCTACGTCTTTTTCATGTTACATTGATAATATTGTAGTAGAACAGGCGTCACATAAAACCAACACATGGTAACGAATTTCTTGACCAAAAACTAAATTTCTAAATTATACTTAATCCAAAAAACCAATCAATTGAAATGCTCTATACACCCTCTCTTAAATGCCGCGTAAGACTCAACCACAGAGAACAGACATCCATTCAGGAACAAATTTTTCGGGAATTCTTGGATAAAATTTTAAATTAAAATCACCTAATATGCTAGCGTCACCACCACTATAGTTTCCCAACTAAATGATTCATTTGGTTTGCACACTGACAACCTTTGGCTCCTCTGGCGCTAGTATATATGGACTATATGCATTATGCTAGCGCCAGAAGTTAGCTGTTGTGATTTTAGTGTAGAATTTCATGCGCCTTTAGCGACACCATCACTATAGTTTCCCAACTAATTTGACATAAGTTTTATCCAAGTGGGGACCTTTCGCTTGGATCCCAAGTAACAATTTCAATTTTAAGGTGCACTTGAAGAGGTTTCCAGCATTTGCTGCTTAAAACCGATCTCAAAACTTGTAATTCTACAAAACTGCGATAAAACAGCCATAAAACCCTTATAAGGCGAGGGAGGCCCACACTAAAGAAGGTTCTCAAGAAAATTTCCAAAGATCCTTTTAAAACTTGTAATTCTTATCGATATCTATTTATAATGACTTCTAAGAGTCGCTTGAAACAAAAAGAAAACCGCCACAAGTGTTGATGATTTTATGGTTGCCTCTTCAAAGAACACTTGCAAGACATCATACACTTTTCACAGCCTTAAATGTTTTAAATTGACCAAGAGCTATAAGCTATAAGCATTCACAGATATTGCTATTTCGAAATGGGTATAAATGAAAATTGAAAATAAAAATGGTAATAAAAGCAGCTGCTTTGTTGCCATAAATGAGAAATTTTTGATGCCACGCTCGATTTGTCGGTGTTTTGTGACATGAAAGTTAGAAAATTTTAACGCGCGAGTTATTTTTGCTAGATTATTGAAAAATTAAATTAATAAAAAAAATTAATGATTTCATGAAGAAGTTGATAGCTACCAAATTTTTAACTAATTGTGGCAAAAAGGCTTTTATATGTCTAAACATTTATTTAAAAAGATAAGATCACTAATGGTATTGCACAATACCATCTTTATAAGCCCCCATATGCCATTGCCTACAATTTCAAAAGTAATCAAAATAGCCCTGTTCGCCATTTTTTCAATGGTTTTATCCAAATCAACCCGAAAGCGCTTATTAGACTAACATTTCTTGCACAAGACAAAGAAATTTTTTCCAAGAGCGCGATAAGTTCATCAATACTTATTGTATTCTTGAAGAAGACACGTTGCGCTTGAATAAGAATTGTTTGAATTACTTGAGGGCACCAAGTTTTTGCAAGGTAACGATTCTAGTATAAACAAAGAAAACATCAACGAAGTACCGACGTAACGTGTTTTTGTGCTGTTTGGACTGCACGTCAGTTCCAAGCGTTTAATTTACAATCGGTACAACTGTTTTTAAAAATTATGCTAGAACTGCTTCAGTGCCTTCAAACATTTTCCACACAAAGACATCTGACTTCTGATCTGATACGAAAAGCTCTAGAGAAAACCCGCACCGCCTCTGGCAAATGCATCATTACCGGCACTGTCCTTCCCCAGTTCAGTTAGGCCTGAGATCTTTATTGTTTTGTGACTTCGCTATCTGTTCATATGAAAGAGTTTTCAAAATATTACACAGATTTTCGCTTAATTTTCGTTTAAAAGATCTGTATTCTTCAATTTTCTCCAGGTTCAGACGCCCATTTTGACAGATTAGTTGTTTACGTTAGAATGTTCTTATTCAAGCGTATAATTTCTCTTTTAAGAATATACGATTTTAAGAGAGTTTTATGGCAGTATTGTTAAGATAAACGAATCTTGCAGAAGAATATCATAAGTTTTTGTCAAAACTATTGTTAAGTTTTAAAGAGCGTCGTTTATAAGCAAAAAGGAAGTATCCTTTAAAACCTCTTATAAGGTGAATTACACTTGTTGATAATTTAGTTTTATGGGTGATTCTTCAAGTCTCCTTCAGTCATACTTCAGAAATGTTAGTCAAATAAGATAAAATTCACTTGAGGAAAAACATTATAAAACCTAACAGACTTTGAAATGCTCTGATAAAACTACTATAAGAAATGAATAAGACCAATTTGCTATTGGATTGTTACTTGGGATGTCTGTTCTCTGTGACTCGACTTTAGTTAGATTGTTTGGTAAATAATTCCAATGTACTACACCTCGCACGAAAAATGAATTCCCGTACTTAGACGTTCGGTGTCTTGGCAAAATATATTTAATAGACCGATTGCTTTGCGTCATTTGTAATTTACTATATAAATATCCGGGTTGTTTTGTTTTCGAGAGGCTATGTAAAAATAAGCAACAACGCAGCTTGCTTAAGTTCATTATTGGACATCCTATAAGTAGATGTTGTAGATGTGAAACATGGGAAAATCTATTTAAATTAAACACAAAACGCACACATGAATTTAATGCAACTTTTAATTTATTGAAAATGGACAAGGATATATCATCAAGAATGAAATCACAAGCCAAAAAATGGGGAAGAATAAGGCTCTTGAATATTTTTAATTTAATATCGGTTTTGAGAAACGATGCAGAGGTATACAGTGAACGCAAGCAAGCATAAATTTTTCCACATCTCGATAATACATATTTATCCCATCCAAAATTCGATTGGATGCAAATGCCTAGGCTCGTTGCATTGTCTACAAACTCGACAATATTATTGCCTAGAAGCAAAGATGGTTTTAGGCTATGATAATGAGCATTATTAGAAATAAAAATAGCTTTTGTTTTAGTGCAGTTTAATGCCAAAATTGAAATTTTATCCAAGAATTCCCAAAAAATTTGTTCCTGAATGGATGTCTTTCTCTGTGGCTGAAATTCGGAGTAAAAGTAGTAAATTCAAAATTTTAAAGTCGTAAACGAAATCGAAACATATATATTGAACACATCAATGGAAATAGCAGTACGAAATCTGTGAAAGAAATAGTACAAGCAAATTCAAAGCTTTATCCAGGTTGTTGAACGAACCGTATACCTATACGTAGGGTGTTCTGGTAGTAGGCGAAATTAAGTACCTCGTTTTTAAAGCGGGGTACGCTGCTGAAAAGAAAACAGCTCAAGAAAAAATCTTGTTATTTACCGAAGAAATTTTGACAACTCCAATGCAAGCAACCACCTGTCATTTTTTCTTATGGTAATAATTGCGCCGGATATTATTCCGTACGGAAAAGTGACGTTTTAATTCACTTGCGTGTAAACCAACGTCATCTGGACGTGAAATAATATTTCTTATGAGGTGCGTACTGCTTAATACCCTAGACAGACATACAATTGTACCAGCGTTGTACGTGTACAGCGTTGTACATGTACAACGGAAGGGTGACAGACATACTGCTGTACGTTGTACGTGGTTGTGCTCATCACCGATAATCTCTAATTGCATGGTCTAAGCGTTGGTTTTTGTTCCTATTCACGAAATGTTAACACAAATTTCAAGATGCCGAGCGTTTAGCGTTAAATCTTTGCCAAAATCTTGCAAAATAATAATTAATTTAAAATTCTGCCTAGTTTTTGTTATCACAACTACCAGTCATTGGCGCTGCGCGCAGTAAAAATCGAGCAGTTGTAGCCATGTCAAATTAGTTGGGAAACTATAGTGATGATGTCGCTGAAGGCGCATAAAATTCTACACTAAACTCACAACAGCTAGCTTCTGGCGCTAGCATAACGCTTATTGTCCATATATACTAGCGCCAGAGGAGCCAAAGGTTGTCAGTGTGCAAATCAAAAGAATCATTTAGTTGGGAAACTATAGTGGTGGTGACGCTAGCATATTAGGTGATTTTAATTTAAAATTTTATCCAAGAATTCCCAAAAAATTTGTTCCTGAATGGATGTCTGTTCTCTGTGGTTTAGTATGTTTCTAAAATTGTTCATTAGCTGCATACAGCGGCAGGCTGGTTCATTGCGCGCGTAGTTAGTTCGACGGTGGTTACAGTGAAGGGCCTTGGTCTCCACAGAACTACTGTACTCTGGTTAGCAGTTATCCTGGATTTCAAATAATCACTGTCGTATCGTCATCTCTGCGAATGGAGCTCAGCACTAGCTGTTTTTGATAAATATCTGTCTTACAATTTTCATTCCCAAGGAGCAAAACGGCAGCAGTTAAAAGAGCAGGTGTGGAATAAGAGTTGCGTGGTAGCATCCGGTGCTGAATAAGCGAATTTGCTGAAGTACGTGTTGTTTAAACGTTATATCCCACATTTTTCCTAGCTTCTAATCAACATCTACATGTTGTTATTTAAGTGTGGAACGAGAATCGAATAGGCATTGTGCAAACGTATCAGCAGCACAGCTAAGAGCAGGTGTGGAATACCGGTCGCTTAAAAGCTACCGCATCAGCTAAGAGCAATTGTGGAAAAAAAATTAGAATAAGAGTGGAATAAGCATTGTGCAAACGTTTCAGCAGTATTACAGAAAGCACGTGTGGAATAGTAGTGGAATAAGGATGGAATAAACGTGGCGCAAACGTATCAGCAGCATTGCTGACAGGATGTGCAGAATAAAAGTGGGATAAATGTTGCGCAAACGAATCAGCAGCATTGCTGAGAGCAACTGTGGAATAGTGATGGAATAAGGGTCGAATGAAAGTTGCGCAAACGTATCTGCTGCATTGTTGAGAGCAAGTGTGAAATATGTGTCGATTAATCGTCGTACAAACGTATCAGTAGCACCACCAAGAGCTGGTGTGGAATAAATAGTGCTTGATGGCAGCCAATAACACCAATAACTTGAATGACACTTTATACTTTACACTTTATAATTTATATAAATAAATTTATATTAGGTACACTTTATTTCTTTTTTTTATAGATTAAGAATAGAAAAAAATTGCATTACCACTTTTAGCAGAGACAAGTCTTTGCTGGTCGTGGCAATCCTTTTATTTGTTGTTGTCTGGACGGTATGTATCTTCTCCCTCGGCGTGTCGTTATCCCTCGTCCAAGGTAACCAGCTCTGCTTGACGCTTTGCGAGTTACTCACAATAGATTTGCTCAGCGAGATGAATTGCGTCGGGCTAAAGCCACCAGAATTGTTATGGTCGGGTGGCATAGTGGCGATTCCACCGCTGCTGGTAGCGCCGTACCGTAATCGCGTGACCAGCTCCCGCTGCCGGTGCGCAAAAAACCCACTTCTGCTCTTGCCATCAACTGCTGCTTTTTGTTTTTTAGATGAAAAAAACTAAATCCGATCCAATGACAAATATACGTAGCGTTTAGCTCAGGAAGCAGTACTCTCTGCGTAAACTAATGACGGGGTGACAAAAGTACTATTCCTCTGCGGTACTGGCACGAACCACTTCTGCTGTTAACTAATCACTACTGCTGCTAACTAATAACATCACTGCTAACTAACTGAACAATCGCACACAATGTTCGCAGCTACTGTGTTCGGATTTACCTTGAAGAAAATGCACCACGTTTCCTTAGCAGCTTCAAAAGCAGCTTAAACTGCAATCAATATTTATTTTAATAATTTGGATATTAAATCAAATTTGTTTCACTTACAATTAATAGTTTTTTTCCTACGACCTCGTACTACAAAACGGTTGGCGAGTTTTCCGAAACGCTTTTTAATCTAAACATAGTTAAATTTTTTCTCTTCTTTAGCTTTAGATATTCACATTAATAATATATTGTATTAATATACCTTTGCTTTGGATGGCGGCTTAACTGCGCGCACCCTTTATGTAATAGATTCTACGAGCGAAACAGTTTAATTCAATCGAAGATAGCTACTTGCACTTTAACCTGAAATTTGCACATTCTTTTTTATTTAACTAGCCTAAGAGATAGTTAGATGAATAATTTACCGCACAGATACGTAATCAATACCGTTATTATTTTGCGGACGAACTTCGATAAAATTATTTGCTTCACTAGTATTTTAATTTAGGAATAAATTATACCTAATCGGAGAACAAATGAATCTAAACTTTTCAACAGATCTTTTGTTTATACTTTCGTTATGCTACACTAAAGGCTGTCAGCTTATCAAATCATCACTATCTGCTGGATCGGCGCTCTTCGCTAAGGGCATGTATACCGGTTTTCAGCACACCCCAGCCCGTAACTTCGGTTCCGGTCCATCACCGGAAGTGCCGGATTTACCAGAAATTTCGATAACCGCTAAATTAGCCACAGCTCTCTTGAAAACACCTTTAGCCGTTCGAACTTCTACCTGCCGTATTCTGCCATCGCCGCTCAAACAAACTTGTTCGACGATTCCCCGGATCCACTGCTTCCGGTGTTTTCCATCGACGATAAATACCAAATCTCCTACCTCCATTTGTTTTCGGTCTTCGATCCACTTTGGTCGTTTATTCAACGTTGGCAAGTACTCTTTAACCCAGCGCTCCCACATCTTATCAGCCAAATGCTGCGATTGCTTATACGCGTTCCGCAGAGCCTCTGCGAAGTCCGTAGAACCGTCCACGACCAGGTCCGCCCCCTTTACAGCACCACGAAGGAAATGATTTGGTGTAATTGCCTCGGATTTTTCCGAGTCCTGAGGCAGATAAACCAAAGGACGAGAATTGATCATGTCTTTTGCTTCAGACAACGATGTCAGTAGGACCTCGTCCGTCAACTTTCGACCGTCTTCCAGCGTCCGCAATATCTCCTTCACCGATCGCACCATGCGTTCCCAAATACCGCCCATGTGCGGGGTACCTGGGGGAATAAAGTTCCACTTCATCGTTGGACTGGTAACGGTTTCTGCGCATTCATATTCGACTCGTTGCATTTTCTCCCATTCATTTTTCGCTCCTTTGAAATTTGTGCCATTATCGGAGAAAATTTCATCCGGCACTCCCCTGTCGGTCATGAACCGCCGGATCGCCATTTGGCACGATTGCGTTGTCAAACTGTGCACTACTTCAAGGTGGACTGCGCGCACCACTAAACAGGTGAAAAGCGCCACCCATCTTTTTTCACATCGCCGACCTACGGATACTTCCACGGGTCCCAGGTAGTCCACGCCTACCGAACTGAACGGGCGAAGTCGTGGCGTCACGCGTTGTACAGGCAGAGGCGCCATCATAGGTACTTGTGGTTGACAACGGTTAACTCGACACCACATACAACATTTCGCTACCTTCGCTATCGCCGACCTCAGCTTGGGGATGTGGAATCGCTGGCGCAGTTCATTGAACACTGTCTCTCGATTACCATGGCCGAGCTTTTCATGGTAAAAGAGAATCAGTTTATCGGTCACCGCGTGATTTTTAGGCAGTATAACGGGGTGTTTAACGTCGAAAGAAGCACAGTCCGCATACTGCAATCTACCACCAACGCGCATAACATTTTCAGTGTCAAGAATTGGACACAGCTTGTAGACGGGGCTGGTTTTAACAATTCGATCAGGAGTTTGTTCCGGTTTTCTGTCCCGGTTTCTTTCGAGCGTCCTCACTTCCTCCGGGAATACATCGTGTTGAGCCTGCCTCCATAAGATAGTTTCTGCCGCATGTAACTCGTCCTGCTGAAGAGGTTGCTGATAGAACTTTGGCTTAGCTTTGAGCAGACGTTCCTGGGCCGGAGACGCCATGGACACTACAATTGGTTGACCCGCCTTCTTCCTACGACAGTTTGCAATAAATCTGAGCACACTAGCCGTGATTCGAAGAAGTCGAACCCAACGATACGTAGAATCGACGTTGACCACGGAAAACGAATGAACTGTATCGTGATATAGTAAACAGGCACGCATTTCTTCCTCGGTATCGACATCCGGTAACGTTCTGATCGGCCATCGAGTCTCGGGCTCCAACAAAAAATCTGGTCCCTTGAACCAGGGACTATTTGATTCTAACGGCGGTCCCTGTCCCCACTTTGTCAATACATCGGCAATGTTTAATTTCGTTGGGACCCAGCGCCAGTCGGAAACGTTCGTATTTTCCCGTATTTCACCAATACGAAACGCCACAAACTGTTTGAATTTGAATTGGTCGGAGCGGATCCAACTAAGTACCGTCTGTGAATCTGTCCAGAGAAACTGTTTGCCAATAGGAAGAGAGTGGTTGGCTTTGGCGGTACACGACAGTCGGGAACCTAAAACTGCCGCCATTAACTCAAGCCGTGGAACCGACTGTCGTTTCAACGGAGCGACTTTATTACGAGACATTATCAGACGACACGTTACCCTTTCATTCACTACGACCCTCAGGTAGGCAACGCAACCATACGCCTGCTCGCTTGCATCCATAAAAATGTGCAGTTGAAGAGAGTCGATATTGGAGGAATGATGATCGCCCAGATAGCATCGTGGAATACGAACGTTCTCTACTTGCGACAAAAGACTAGTCCAGCGTTCCCATTTTTGTAGCGATTCAGCATCCACTTCTTCATCCCAACTACAACCTGCACGCCAAAGATCCTGGATGAGCATTTTCCCGTGGATGGTAAATGGAGCAAGAAGCCCCAGCGGATCAAAAAAACCCATCACGCAACTTAGCACCAGTCGTTTAGTTGGTCGTTCACTGCCATCAAAATATGGCTTAAGATGGGGACGATGGTCAGTAGCGAAAGAGAAATTATCTTGCCGTGGGTTCCATATAATTCCAAGAACCCGTTCATTTTCTGTAGACTTGTCGACGTTAAAATGGATAGCTGGAGCCTGATCATTTTCACCTAAGGAACGGAGCACTTCCGCAGAGTTCGAGACCCAATTTCTAATCTCAAAGCCTGCTTTCGAATGTATATATTTTACCTCTTTTGCTCGACGTACTGCATCTTCAATCGTATCTACACTATCAAAATAGTCGTCAACGTAGTGTTTGTTGATGATTGCTGACGCTGCCTCCGGATATTCTGCTGAGAACTCTGATGCATTAAGATTTTTGACGTATTGGGCCGAACATGGAGAACTGGTCGACCCAAACGTGGCAACATCCATGATGTACACACTCGGTTCATCCTGTGGGTTTTTCCTAAACAGAAATCGTTGTGATTGCTTGTCAGCCTCGCGTATTTTCAGCTGGTGATACATCTCGCGTATATCTGCCCCGAACGCTATGCGACGCTCACGGAAAAGACTGATTACTGATGTTAACGGTGTCAGCATGTCAGGCCCTTTGAGTAACTGGCTATTGAGGGACACCCCGTTCACCGTAGCTGCGGCATCCCACACGAGACGTATACTTCCAGGCTTCTTCGGTTTTACAACTGCGTTGAGGGGAAGATACCACCGCTTCCGATGATCGGTTTCCGCTAATTCTTTCGACGTCGCCAGGTGAGCGTATCCCTTCTGCAGATATCCGTCTATTTGTTGTCGAAACTTCTCATAAAGCTCCGGACACTTTACCAAGCGCTGTTCTAACTGCCTTAGCCTTCGACGGGCCATCGGAAGACTATCAGGAAACACAGGATCATTGGTACGCCACAATAAACCGGTCTCAAATCGATCACCAATTCGTACTGTAGTGCGCTGTAGAATTTCCCTGGCTCTCTTCTCATCTTTCGTTTCTTGAATTACAGCCGCCATAGGTTCCTCCAGCCTATATTGGGTTTTCAACAGATTGTATATATCCTCGTTGCTCACTTCACCATGGTGCCCAATGGTGTTTTCACTACTTGTTCCGTTGGGCAATGGACCGTAAACAGACCACCCCAACTTCGACCGAACAGCTATTGGCTCTCCTACATCCCGAATCCTAGCTTCTATTGGAGCAATTGCATGTAGGTTGTTCAGACCGATGAGCAAGCCAGGATGACTGTCAGTATACGATGCGATAGGCAGGTCGCAGAGATGGTTATATTTAGTAGTCACTTCGTCGACGTTGAGTGCCTGTTTTGGCAGCAGAAGTTTTGCGACGGTTTGGACAGATTTGAGCAATATTTTCCCATTCATTCCCGGAGCGGAGGTCCACAGGTTCAGCTTTCTAGAATCAGGTTCAGTTCTCGTGACATCAGCAGTCCATTTTATAGTCAACGGTTGCTTGACTCCTTCAGCACCTAGTTGGTCAGTTATCGAGCGCTCTACCAGGGTGATAGAGGCACCTTCGTCGAGAAACGCTAGCGTTTTTACGCTCTTTTCTCCGCAATGCAGAGTCACTGGAATGATTCGAAATAAAATTGATCCCGGCGATCGTATATGTGTATTGATGACAACTTCGTTATTAGCTGAGTGTAGCAGCGGATGATGGCGCTGTCGGCATTCCCCAACGTTGCATTTTATTTTAAATTTACATGGAGCGTTACCATGTTCGTTAAGGCAAATTTTGCACAGCTTGCATCTTTCGACAATCTTCATGCGATCGGCGAAGGCTAGTGCTTTAAAGTCTTGGCAGAATCTAAGACGGTGGTCCGTTCTTTTGCAGACTTTACACGGTTTTGCGCTAGATATCTGGTTATTCGTCGGATTTTCAGCGTAACTATGGTTGAACACCGCTCCCCTTTCCTTGGACCTTTCTTTTCTGGCACCCCTATATTTGTTACTGGATGCTGGCACATACTCGACGGCTACGTTGGCTTCACACGCTTCTAGCACGATTTTGGCTAGAAAATCCGAAAACGTTCTTAACGTTTGAATTTTTCGTTTGTTGCGGAAACGCACCCACTCTCGCTTGTCTCTAGCCGGCAGCTTGTCCACCAAATCCTGAATTAGAAGCGGATTAATTAAATGTTGGTTCAGCCCTGCTGCTTCCAGGTGGTCACATAACTGTTCCACCGCATTCCCGAATGGGATAAATGTTTCTAGCTTTTCAGCTTTTGGGGACTCCAATCTTTTCACCTTCTCGAGATGACAATGCAACAGCTGCTCCGGACGGCCATAGAGTAAACGCAATTTGCTAATTACTTTTGGCACCGACTTAGGCAACAACAGTTGGCCACGAACGCTTTCTAAGGCAGAGCCTTTCAGGCTCTCCTGCAAGCGGACTAAATTTTCCACGTCGTTGAACCCACAAGCTTTGGTAGAGGCCTCGTAGCTGCCAATGAACAAAGGCCACTCTTCAGGCTTTCCCGTAAAAATGGGAAGTTTTTTCGTAATTCCGCTACGCGCAGACAACTGAGCTTTGGTCGGCCTAGTAGGATTTAACCCCAGCCCGTTTGAGGCTAACTTCTTCTTCCGCAATTTTGAACTTTCTTCCGACGATTTCAACTCTTCGTCGCTTTCCGAATCGGGTGTCGAATTAACGCTTTCGACCTCTTCATCATCGCTATCATCGTCGCTGCTTTCTCCAGTGGAACCGTACTCATCCTCCGAACTTTCTGATTCCGCGATTTCACGTCGTTTTCTTACGCCAGCTGTTTGTCGCTTTTCCGATACATTGTGTACTGTGACTCTCGGATTGCGCAACGGTGTAGTGGTATTTTCCTTCTCCAATGCTGACATGCTCTTATCGACATTCGGTTCATTCTGCGCCTTTTTATTTTGATGACGCGCATCAGCATTGCTCGCAACGTCTATCATTGCATTTTTATACGTATCCCGCATCTTTTGCATACGATCAGCATGAGCTTGCTGGTCTCGCAGCGCCTTTTCCAATAATTCCTTCTCCTGCAGCATTTCCTTGTCTCTCAACTCGTTTTCCATTTGCAGTTGCTTTTCCTTCAGGGTTCGGTCCATTTGCATCCGCTTTTCCCTCAGTACTCGCTCCATCTCTATTTCCTTTTCTTTCGTCTTTTGCTCCTTCTCCAACGCTTTTAGTTTTTTATCCAGAGTGGAAATCGGTTGACGGTCGGACTTGGTGCTAGACTTGTCCGATTGTTCATCAGGTACGGGCAATTTCTTCGGCTTGGCTCCTTTGCTGGCATCGTCTGCCTTTTTGAGGTACTCTTCACCTGTCTTTTTGCAGGTCTCAGACGGACAAAACCATTTCTCTTGGTGTTGAAGTGATTCCTCAGTTTCGCGTACACAACGATAATGAAACCACATATCACAGTTGTCGCAGGCAACCATGCCTTCGTCGATTTCCGACGTATTCCCACAGCTACTGCACGGGGTTAACGTAAAGTTTCCAGCTCTCACCATCGTTAGAGGTTAGGTACAAATCCGATTATTAATTTTTAAGTTTGTTCGGATTTACCTTGAAGAAAATGCACCACGTTTCCTTAGCAGCTTCAAAAGCAGCTTAAACTGCAATCAATATTTATTTTAATAATTTGGATATTAAATCAAATTTGTTTCACTTACAATTAATAGTTTTTTTCCTACGACCTCGTACTACAAAACGGTTGGCGAGTTTTCCGAAACGCTTTTTAATCTAAACATAGTTAAATTTTTTCTCTTCTTTAGCTTTAGATATTCACATTAATAATATATTGTATTAATATACCTTTGCTTTGGATGGCGGCTTAACTGCGCGCACCCTTTATGTAATAGATTCTACGAGCGAAACAGTTTAATTCAATCGAAGATAGCTACTTGCACTTTAACCTGAAATTTGCACATTCTTTTTTATTTAACTAGCCTAAGAGATAGTTAGATGAATAATTTACCGCACAGATACGTAATCAATACCGTTATTATTTTGCGGACGAACTTCGATAAAATTATTTGCTTCACTAGTATTTTAATTTAGGAATAAATTATACCTAATCGGAGAACAAATGAATCTAAACTTTTCAACAGATCTTTTGTTTATACTTTCGTTATGCTACACTAAAGGCTGTCAGCTTATCAAATCATCACTATCTGCTGGATCGGCGCTCTTCGCTAAGGGCATGTATACCGGTTTTCAGCACACCCCAGCCCGTAACTTCGGTTCCGGTCCATCACCGGAAGTGCCGGATTTACCAGAAATTTCGATAACCGCTAAATTAGCCACAGCTCTCTTGAAAACACCTTTAGCCGTTCGAACTTCTACCTGCCGTATTCTGCCATCGCCGCTCAAACAAACTTGTTCGACGATTCCCCGGATCCACTGCTTCCGGTGTTTTCCATCGACGATAAATACCAAATCTCCTACCTCCATTTGTTTTCGGTCTTCGATCCACTTTGGTCGTTTATTCAACGTTGGCAAGTACTCTTTAACCCAGCGCTCCCACATCTTATCAGCCAAATGCTGCGATTGCTTATACGCGTTCCGCAGAGCCTCTGCGAAGTCCGTAGAACCGTCCACGACCAGGTCCGCCCCCTTTACAGCACCACGAAGGAAATGATTTGGTGTAATTGCCTCGGATTTTTCCGAGTCCTGAGGCAGATAAACCAAAGGACGAGAATTGATCATGTCTTTTGCTTCAGACAACGATGTCAGTAGGACCTCGTCCGTCAACTTTCGACCGTCTTCCAGCGTCCGCAATATCTCCTTCACCGATCGCACCATGCGTTCCCAAATACCGCCCATGTGCGGGGTACCTGGGGGAATAAAGTTCCACTTCATCGTTGGACTGGTAACGGTTTCTGCGCATTCATATTCGACTCGTTGCATTTTCTCCCATTCATTTTTCGCTCCTTTGAAATTTGTGCCATTATCGGAGAAAATTTCATCCGGCACTCCCCTGTCGGTCATGAACCGCCGGATCGCCATTTGGCACGATTGCGTTGTCAAACTGTGCACTACTTCAAGGTGGACTGCGCGCACCACTAAACAGGTGAAAAGCGCCACCCATCTTTTTTCACATCGCCGACCTACGGATACTTCCACGGGTCCCAGGTAGTCCACGCCTACCGAACTGAACGGGCGAAGTCGTGGCGTCACGCGTTGTACAGGCAGAGGCGCCATCATAGGTACTTGTGGTTGACAACGGTTAACTCGACACCACATACAACATTTCGCTACCTTCGCTATCGCCGACCTCAGCTTGGGGATGTGGAATCGCTGGCGCAGTTCATTGAACACTGTCTCTCGATTACCATGGCCGAGCTTTTCATGGTAAAAGAGAATCAGTTTATCGGTCACCGCGTGATTTTTAGGCAGTATAACGGGGTGTTTAACGTCGAAAGCAGCACAGTCCGCATACTGCAATCTACCACCAACGCGCATAACATTTTCAGTGTCAAGAATTGGACACAGCTTGTAGACGGGGCTGGTTTTAACAATTCGATCAGGAGTTTGTTCCGGTTTTCTGTCCCGGTTTCTTTCGAGCGTCCTCACTTCCTCCGGGAATACATCGTGTTGAGCCTGCCTCCATAAGATAGTTTCTGCCGCATGTAACTCGTCCTGCTGAAGAGGTTGCTGATAGAACTTTGGCTTAGCTTTGAGCAGACGTTCCTGGGCCGGAGACGCCATGGACACTACAATTGGTTGACCCGCCTTCTTCCTACGACAGTTTGCAATAAATCTGAGCACACTAGCCGTGATTCGAAGAAGTCGAACCCAACGATACGTAGAATCGACGTTGACCACGGAAAACGAATGAACTGTATCGTGATATAGTAAACAGGCACGCATTTCTTCCTCGGTATCGACATCCGGTAACGTTCTGATCGGCCATCGAGTCTCGGGCTCCAACAAAAAATCTGGTCCCTTGAACCAGGGACTATTTGATTCTAACGGCGGTCCCTGTCCCCACTTTGTCAATACATCGGCAATGTTTAATTTCGTTGGGACCCAGCGCCAGTCGGAAACGTTCGTATTTTCCCGTATTTCACCAATACGAAACGCCACAAACTGTTTGAATTTGAATTGGTCGGAGCGGATCCAACTAAGTACCGTCTGTGAATCTGTCCAGAGAAACTGTTTGCCAATAGGAAGAGAGTGGTTGGCTTTGGCGGTACACGACAGTCGGGAACCTAAAACTGCCGCCATTAACTCAAGCCGTGGAACCGACTGTCGTTTCAACGGAGCGACTTTATTACGAGACATTATCAGACGACACGTTACCCTTTCATTCACTACGACCCTCAGGTAGGCAACGCAACCATACGCCTGCTCGCTTGCATCCATAAAAATGTGCAGTTGAAGAGAGTCGATATTGGAGGAATGATGATCGCCCAGATAGCATCGTGGAATACGAACGTTCTCTACTTGCGACAAAAGACTAGTCCAGCGTTCCCATTTTTGTAGCGATTCAGCATCCACTTCTTCATCCCAACTACAACCTGCACGCCAAAGATCCTGGATGAGCATTTTCCCGTGGATGGTAAATGGAGCAAGAAGCCCCAGCGGATCAAAAAAACCCATCACGCAACTTAGCACCAGTCGTTTAGTTGGTCGTTCACTGCCATCAAAATATGGCTTAAGATGGGGACGATGGTCAGTAGCGAAAGAGAAATTATCTTGCCGTGGGTTCCATATAATTCCAAGAACCCGTTCATTTTCTGTAGACTTGTCGACGTTAAAATGGATAGCTGGAGCCTGATCATTTTCACCTAAGGAACGGAGCACTTCCGCAGAGTTCGAGACCCAATTTCTAATCTCAAAGCCTGCTTTCGAATGTATATATTTTACCTCTTTTGCTCGACGTACTGCATCTTCAATCGTATCTACACTATCAAAATAGTCGTCAACGTAGTGTTTGTTGATGATTGCTGACGCTGCCTCCGGATATTCTGCTGAGAACTCTGATGCATTAAGATTTTTGACGTATTGGGCCGAACATGGAGAACTGGTCGACCCAAACGTGGCAACATCCATGATGTACACACTCGGTTCATCCTGTGGGTTTTTCCTAAACAGAAATCGTTGTGATTGCTTGTCAGCCTCGCGTATTTTCAGCTGGTGATACATCTCGCGTATATCTGCCCCGAACGCTATGCGACGCTCACGGAAAAGACTGATTACTGATGTTAACGGTGTCAGCATGTCAGGCCCTTTGAGTAACTGGCTATTGAGGGACACCCCGTTCACCGTAGCTGCGGCATCCCACACGAGACGTATACTTCCAGGCTTCTTCGGTTTTACAACTGCGTTGAGGGGAAGATACCACCGCTTCCGATGATCGGTTTCCGCTAATTCTTTCGACGTCGCCAGGTGAGCGTATCCCTTCTGCAGATATCCGTCTATTTGTTGTCGAAACTTCTCATAAAGCTCCGGACACTTTACCAAGCGCTGTTCTAACTGCCTTAGCCTTCGACGGGCCATCGGAAGACTATCAGGAAACACAGGATCATTGGTACGCCACAATAAACCGGTCTCAAATCGATCACCAATTCGTACTGTAGTGCGCTGTAGAATTTCCCTGGCTCTCTTCTCATCTTTCGTTTCTTGAATTACAGCCGCCATAGGTTCCTCCAGCCTATATTGGGTTTTCAACAGATTGTATATATCCTCGTTGCTCACTTCACCATGGTGCCCAATGGTGTTTTCACTACTTGTTCCGTTGGGCAATGGACCGTAAACAGACCACCCCAACTTCGACCGAACAGCTATTGGCTCTCCTACATCCCGAATCCTAGCTTCTATTGGAGCAATTGCATGTAGGTTGTTCAGACCGATGAGCAAGCCAGGATGACTGTCAGTATACGATGCGATAGGCAGGTCGCAGAGATGGTTATATTTAGTAGTCACTTCGTCGACGTTGAGTGCCTGTTTTGGCAGCAGAAGTTTTGCGACGGTTTGGACAGATTTGAGCAATATTTTCCCATTCATTCCCGGAGCGGAGGTCCACAGGTTCAGCTTTCTAGAATCAGGTTCAGTTCTCGTGACATCAGCAGTCCATTTTATAGTCAACGGTTGCTTGACTCCTTCAGCACCTAGTTGGTCAGTTATCGAGCGCTCTACCAGGGTGATAGAGGCACCTTCGTCGAGAAACGCTAGCGTTTTTACGCTCTTTTCTCCGCAATGCAGAGTCACTGGAATGATTCGAAATAAAATTGATCCCGGCGATCGTATATGTGTATTGATGACAACTTCGTTATTAGCTGAGTGTAGCAGCGGATGATGGCGCTGTCGGCATTCCCCAACGTTGCATTTTATTTTAAATTTACATGGAGCGTTACCATGTTCGTTAAGGCAAATTTTGCACAGCTTGCATCTTTCGACAATCTTCATGCGATCGGCGAAGGCTAGTGCTTTAAAGTCTTGGCAGAATCTAAGACGGTGGTCCGTTCTTTTGCAGACTTTACACGGTTTTGCGCTAGATATCTGGTTATTCGTCGGATTTTCAGCGTAACTATGGTTGAACACCGCTCCCCTTTCCTTGGACCTTTCTTTTCTGGCACCCCTATATTTGTTACTGGATGCTGGCACATACTCGACGGCTACGTTGGCTTCACACGCTTCTAGCACGATTTTGGCTAGAAAATCCGAAAACGTTCTTAACGTTTGAATTTTTCGTTTGTTGCGGAAACGCACCCACTCTCGCTTGTCTCTAGGCGGCAGCTTGTCCACCAAATCCTGAATTAGAAGCGGATTAATTAAATGTTGGTTCAGCCCTGCTGCTTCCAGGTGGTCACATAACTGTTCCACCGCATTCCCGAATGGGATAAATGTTTCTAGCTTTTCAGCTTTTGGGGACTCCAATCTTTTCACCTTCTCGAGATGACAATGCAACAGCTGCTCCGGACGGCCATAGAGTAAACGCAATTTGCTAATTACTTTTGGCACCGAATTAGGCAATAACAGTTGGCCACGAACGCTTTCTAAGGCAGAGCCTTTCAGGCTCTCCTGCAAGCGGACTAAATTTTCCACGTCGTTGAACCCACAAGCTTTGGTAGAGGCCTCGTAGCTGCCAATGAACAAAGGCCACTCTTCAGGCTTTCCCGTAAAAATGGGAAGTTTTTTCGTAATTCCGCTACGCGCAGACAACTGAGCTTTGGTCGGCCTAGTAGGATTTAACCCCAGCCCGTTTGAGGCTAACTTCTTCTTCCGCAATTTTGAACTTTCTTCCGACGATTTCAACTCTTCGTCGCTTTCCGAATCGGGTGTCGAATTAACGCTTTCGACCTCTTCATCATCGCTATCATCGTCGCTGCTTTCTCCAGTGGAACCGTACTCATCCTCCGAACTTTCTGATTCCGCGATTTCACGTCGTTTTCTTACGCCAGCTGTTTGTCGCTTTTCCGATACATTGTGTACTGTGACTCTCGGATTGCGCAACGGTGTAGTGGTATTTTCCTTCTCCAATGCTGACATGCTCTTATCGACATTCGGTTCATTCTGCGCCTTTTTATTTTGATGACGCGCATCAGCATTGCTCGCAACGTCTATCATTGCATTTTTATACGTATCCCGCATCTTTTGCATACGATCAGCATGAGCTTGCTGGTCTCGCAGCGCCTTTTCCAATAATTCCTTCTCCTGCAGCATTTCCTTGTCTCTCAACTCGTTTTCCATTTGCAGTTGCTTTTCCTTCAGGGTTCGGTCCATTTGCATCCGCTTTTCCCTCAGTACTCGCTCCATCTCTATTTCCTTTTCTTTCGTCTTTTGCTCCTTCTCCAACGCTTTTAGTTTTTTATCCAGAGTGGAAATCGGTTGACGGTCGGACTTGGTGCTAGACTTGTCCGATTGTTCATCAGGTACGGGCAATTTCTTCGGCTTGGCTCCTTTGCTGGCATCGTCTGCCTTTTTGAGGTACTCTTCACCTGTCTTTTTGCAGGTCTCAGACGGACAAAACCATTTCTCTTGGTGTTGAAGTGATTCCTCAGTTTCGCGTACACAACGATAATGAAACCACATATCACAGTTGTCGCAGGCAACCATGCCTTCGTCGATTTCCGACGTATTCCCACAGCTACTGCACGGGGTTAACGTAAAGTTTCCAGCTCTCACCATCGTTAGAGGTTAGGTACAAATCCGATTATTAATTTTTAAGTTTGTTCGGATTTACCTTGAAGAAAATGCACCACGTTTCCTTAGCAGCTTCAAAAGCAGCTTAAACTGCAATCAATATTTATTTTAATAATTTGGATATTAAATCAAATTTGTTTCACTTACAATTAATAGTTTTTTTCCTACGACCTCGTACTACAAAACGGTTGGCGAGTTTTCCGAAACGCTTTTTAATCTAAACATAGTTAAATTTTTTCTCTTCTTTAGCTTTAGATATTCACATTAATAATATATTGTATTAATATACCTTTGCTTTGGATGGCGGCTTAACTGCGCGCACCCTTTATGTAATAGATTCTACGAGCGAAACAGTTTAATTCAATCGAAGATAGCCACTTGCACTTTAACCTGAAATTTGCACATTCTTTTTTATTTAACTAGCCTAAGAGATAGTTAGATGAATAATTTACCGCACAGATACGTAATCAATACCGTTATTATTTTGCGGACGAACTTCGATAAAGTTATTTGCTTCACTACTGTTTTACCTGACTCACTGCGAATATGCGTGTTATTGAAATAAAACGTCACCATGCGTTTTATTCGTTTATAACGCATATGCAGCTAATATCGATAACAACCGATTTTTTATAAGTTGTGCTTTTGTTATTGCATTTAACTTGTAAAAAGTTGCATAAATAACAATTCAGTTTCACAATACAATTATTGCGTACTACTAGCACTTGCAATATAATGTTTAAGTACGTTATTTTTAGTGATCAAAATCAACGATATTTTCGATACAAGGGCGATATTTTTCGAAACCTTTCGAACCAACACGATACCGCGAATACAACGCTATGCGCAGTGAGTCAGGTAACACAGTAGTATTTTAATTTAGGAATAAATTATACCTAATCGGAGAACAAATGAATCTAAACTTTTCAACAGATCTTTTGTTTATACTTTCGTTATGCTACACTAAAGGCTGTCAGCTTATCAAATCATCACTATCTGCTGGATCGGCGCTCTTCGCTAAGGGCATGTATACCGGTTTTCAGCACATACTGTGTTACCTGACTCACTGCGAATATGCGTTGTGTTCGCGGGATCGTGTTGGTTCGAAAGGTTTCGAAAAATATCGCCTTTGTATCGAAAATATCGTTAATTTTGATCACTAAAAATAACGTACTTAAACGTTATATTTCAAGTGCGAGTAGTACGCAATAATTGTATTGTGAAACTGAATTGTTATTTATGCAACTTTTTACAAATTAAATGCTATAACAAAAGCACAACTTATAAAAAATCGTTTGTTATCGATATTGCCTGCATATGCGTTATAAACGAATAAAACGTATGGTTACGTTTTATTTCAATAATACGCATATTCGCAGTGAGTCAGGTAAAACAGTAGCCGAAAGTTCTGGATTTCCAGTTTCCAGTGAATTTCACTCAGTAGCACCGCTCACCGTCGTCAATATTCAAGAGAAAAAAAACTTTGCGTTGTGAGTGTGTTATGTTGCTGGTATTGCTGGTGGTACAAGCGAAATACTTTAGCACAAATAGTTTATTAAATGTTTAACATGTGACGAATAAATACTTCTAAAGCAATCTTGTACAGCAGATGCCAAACATGATTTAAGAAACTACTCTTCAGCGCTTAAATGTATTTTAGCCCATTTTTGTTCCATGCTTGACAAACTTAAACTGGTAAATACACATCGGCTAAAAACTCGGCGCCTGTCATCTGTCAGATTATCTCAGATGTGTTCGTCGATGGCTTCCGATCGTCAGGATGTAAGTTCGAATCCGGATGAATGAAAAAAGTATAATGGCAGGCTTGATAAATTTTGAGTCAACCAACGATTTCCTACTAAGTCTCTCATTAAATAATAAAAATACGAATACAAAAGTGAACATGAAAATAACGAAACCCACAAAATAAAATAACAGTAGCTACTTCCTGCATATTTTATTCTTTTTGCTTGTCTAAATATTGAACTGCTGTGGAATAAACGTAGCTTCAGTGTCATCAGGAGCAGTTTAATAAACATCTCTATGCGTACTGAATAAACGTTTTACTATACGTTGATTAACAGTCATACAAACGCATCTTCCACGTCCATATTCAGCACTGTGCTGTTTAAATTCTCCAAAACCAACTGTATAAGCATTGAACAGAGGTGTTTAGATATATTTTAAAAGCAGCTATACAGCATGTGCTGAATAAAAGCTGTCGGTGAAACGTTTAATAAGCAAAAATTGTTCCTTGGGTTATTTTACAAATAGTCATGGAAATCTTCATTTGGATATATGCACATGAAATTTTATATTGATATTTCTGATTCTAGTCTAAAGTAATCTTTTAAATTGCTTTAGTGTCAGAAAGCTGAGAAGTCAAAATTAATGTCTTATACGTATTCAGGAACAGGAACATGACTATGATCGTAGTAAAAAAGGAGGAACATTTTCAAGCAAATCCTTTTAGAGTCCTGGAGTTTTTTTGTCAAAAGATTTGAGGGTAGCGTTACTGTTATTTTAAATTAGTATCTAAAATGTTCGTGAAAGTAATTCGGTAGTTTAGGAGATTATTTCCCATTCAATTCTATATTAGCTATATAATGTTAGTACACGGCGCAGATATTATTAAGGCCACGGCACAACTCATAGGGTTATGAAGCGAAGAGGTACAGGAAACGCGAAATAAATGTATTTGTAAGTTCAGGGAATTTCACGTCAGAAAATTTAACCGGATTGCTAATTTGGAGGATGTGTTCAAACGCCTCCTGCTGTCGTCCGATCCAGTCATTGCAATACAAAATCGTTCTTATTGTACACGTACTCTGGCTTCCACCAAGCGCAAACCAATTATTAATATAATAAATTATTATATTGCTAACAATAATAAAATATTTCGAAAACCAAACATTTATTGAATCTCTCAAATAAATGACTACGCTTTTTTTCCAAATCAACGATATACTGATACAAGGTGGTTGAAGTTCGAAAAGGATCTATAGGTTTTTTTCTCTTTTACCTCTTTGCCTGTTTTGATATACTTACCTGCTATTAAAAAATGGCATAAAACTAAAATAACAGTTAACAATATTACGTATGAAATAACCAATATTTTTTGCTTTTTTATTGAAAATAATTTTAAAACATTTTTGATGGTAGATTGAGCATATTTGCAAAATAATGAAAATTGAAAGATAGATATTTATCAAAAACAGCTGGTGCTGATAGAAAACTGATGTCATATCTGGAGTTCGAAGACTATTTTACGTGACAAGCAGAAGAAATTGTGTCAAGATACGACAAATTTCTTTTTTACTATTGACATGTTGACTTTAATCGTCTTCAAGAAGATATTGGAAAATACTGCATTGTAGAAAATGGTCAAACATGAAATAATTAAATTGAAATTACTCGAGTTAGAGAAAAAACCAGTTTTTTATTTTCACATATGCTTGAGATAAAACTCCAAGCTTTCAGAAACGGCCAAGTTTGATTTTTTTCGTTTGCCCCTTTTTGAGATATTCTATTCCAAAAAAGACTAAAAAAACACAGGAAAAGTGTTAGAACTCGTTATACGTATGAGTTTTCAACATACAATGTTCTACAAAAATATGTCTTGATAAGATAACCAACTTTGTAAAACATTATGATGCAATAAAACCACAGAGAACAGACATCCATTCACGAACAATTTTTTTGGGAATTGTTGGATAAAATTTCAAATTAAAATCACCTAATATGCTAGCGTCACCACCACTATAGTTTCCCAACTAAATGATTCTTTTGATTTGCACACTGACAACCTTTGGCACATCTGGCGCTAGTTTATATGGACTATAAGCGTTATGCTAGCGCCAGAAGCTAGCTGTTGTGAGTTTAGTGTAGAATTTTATGCGCCTTCAGCGACATCATCACTATAGTTTCCCAACTAATTTGACATAAGTTTTATCCAAGTGGGGACCTTTTGCTTGGATGTCTGTTCTCTGTGATAAAACCACTGCATTTGAAGAGATCAGCGAAAAAGTGATTTTTGAGAGGTCTTGTTGTAAAACATCCTGTAAGTTAGAAACGCCTAAAAATACGCCTACTATGTCTTTGGCAAAGTTACTTATAGAATCTTTAGCTACAACTTTGTCGAAGAAATTATTCTTCTATCTCTATCTTATAAAAAGTTATTATGGATTATGTGTTTACAAGCCAAACTGGAACTTAGTCGTTGATTTCGCATCAATTGTCTTTTAGAGTTGGACAACTTTGCTGAACATCATAGGGAGCTATTATAAAACGCTTAGCCGCAAAAGTAAGTTTCCATTTAACTTTCGTTTCTGGACCACTGTGCAATGGTAGAAATAAATAAAGATACAATCCTGAACATAAAGGATTCAAATTGGGGTTACATACTAAGCTACGATGAATGGAACAGATGTACAAAACTGGGAGATATAAAAGTATGCAATTCACCAGCTAAAGAGAAAAATCTCAGGGACAGCGATGAATGCTTGGCAAACATAAGCTTTAGGAACAATACAAGTAACTGCAAAATAAAAGCTTCAAAACTAAGCATGATCTATGGTTCTCGACAGGGGACCGAAAAATTTGGAAATATATAAGCCCACAGACAATCGTTGTAAATATCTCACAAGGAAATAGTTCAACAAATATTAAAGTAACCGGAAACGGGGAATTTCAGTTAAAACCAAATACGAGTATCCAGACGGAAAGCGTAAAATTAAGCTATTTTAATGAATTTAAAAACCCAAAACTATATTAGAAATATGAAGCAAACTTGGGGAATTTAATAGTAGAAGAAGGGAAGGAAGACTCACTCCCCATTGTTAACTTATCGGAGAAAGGGTATTCCAACAGAAGGATCAAAATAATAGTCTCGCTTATTTTTTTTAAATTAATGATGAAAGAAAATTATTTTTAGAAATTTTGAGAATAAGTAAACTTTACATAATTTTGAGCGCTAATAAAATGACAGATGGTAGCTGAAACACAGAGAACAGACATCCATTCAGGAACAAATTTTTCGGGAATTCTTGGATAAAATTTCATATTAAAATCACCTAATATGCTAGCGACACCACCACTATAGTTTCCCAACTAAATGATTCTTTTGATATGCACACTGACAACCTTTGGCTCCTCTGGCGCTAGTATATATGGACTATATGCATTATGCTAGCGCCAGAAGCTAGCTGTTGTGAGTTTAGTGTAGAATTTCATGCGCCTTTAGCGACACCATCACTATAGTTTCCCAACTAATTTGACATAAGTTTTATCCAAGTGGGGACCTTTTGCTTGGATGTCTGTTCTCTGTGGCTGAAATTCGGAGTAAAAGTAATATTGTCAATTTCAAGGAAAATTGTACCATACAAAGTGCGATATCGCTCATAAAAGTGCTATTTTGCATTAAATCGTTTCGGTATCTTCGGCGCACTTATTGCTTGGAATATAACGAAAACGTGCGCCGAAGATACCGAAACGATTTAATGCAAAATAACACTTTTATGAGCGATATCGCACTTTGGCTGGTACAATTTTCCTTGCAATTGACAATAAATTCAAAATTTTAAAGTCATAAACGAAACATATATATGGAACACATCAATGGAAATAGCAGTACGAAATCTGTGAAAGAAACAGTACAAGCACAGAGAACAGACATCCAAGCAAAAGGTCCCCACTTGGATAAAACTTATGTCAAATTAGTTGGGAAACTATAGTGATGATGTCGCTGAAGGCGCATAAAATTCTACACTAAACTCACAACAGCTAGCTTCTGGCGCTAGCATAACGCTTATAGTCCATATAAACTAGCGCCAGAGGAGCCAAAGGTTGTCAGTGTGCAAATCAAAAGAATCATTTAGTTGGGAAACTATAGTGGTGGTGACGCTAGCATATTAGGTGATTTTAATTTGAAATTTTATCCAACAATTCCCAAAAAAATTGTTCGTGAATGGATGTCTGTTCTCTGTGGTGCAAGCAAATTCAAAGCTTTATCCATGTTGTTGAACGAACCGTATACCTATACGTAGGGTGTTCTGGTAGTAGGCGCAATTAAGTACCTCGTTTTTAAGGTGGTAATACCACAGAGAACAGACATCCAAGCGAAAGGTCCCCACTTGGATAAAACTTATGTCAAATTAGTTGGGAAACTATAGTGATGGTGTCGCTAAAGGCGCATGAAATTCTACACTAAAATCACAACAGCTAACTTCTGGCGCTAGCATAATGCATATAGTCCATATATACTAGCGCCAGAGGAGCCAAAGGTTGTCAGTGTGCAAATCAAATGAATCATTTAGTTGGGAAACTATACCCAGGTAACCAATAAGCATTTCTAATGCAATTTAAATGCAAGCCAATAAGCATTTAAGTTGCCTTAAATGCTACTTAAATGCTATTTTGGCAAAATAAGCGGCTACTTTATTGCTAACCCTCTTATAGTGCTGACAATGCTTATTTGCAGCTTGTTACCGACAAGGAGAATTTAAATAGAATTGTGGATGCCAATTTACAACAGTTATGCAGCCAGAAAGCTGATAAACAGCAACCTGCAGTATAAAACGCCAGGGATGCTAATAAACGATTGATTTACTGCCTATGTTAATGCTTATTGGTTACCTGGGTAGTGGTGGTGTCGCTAGCATATTAGGTGATTTTAATTTAAAATTTTATCCAAGAATTCCCGAAAAATTTGTTCCTGAATGGATGTCTGTTCTCTGTGGTAATACGGCAGTGGTCAAATTCAATGGTTTAACGTAATAGTACGGAAAGTATCGTTATGGAGAAAGAATTTCATACGACGATAAAATTCTTGTGACAGTTGCGCAAAATGCAATTGATAAGATAAAATAGGAATATAAATATCTATAAAGTAGACAATTACGGGATGGACAAGCGCGAAGAGAAGCCGAAACCGGATAGATAGGAACGAACATATAATAATGGCTTAACCTTCACGAGAAGGGGGATTTCAAACCTTTCTATTCTTTTACTAACAGTTTATATTTTCCAGGAAATCCTCAGAGTAGGGAAGCGGACGCGCGAACCTCTGATCGGAAGGGGGAGAGAGAGATGCAACTATGCAAACGGAGAAGAGTAAGTAAGTCTTTCCGGCTAAGGCTAGAAAAGGAAGGTAGAGTATATTTTGGCATAAGGAGAAAAATAAATTAGTTAGAGTTAAATAGAACTGAAGCTAATTTGTTTTAAGGTTATAAAGTTTGAAAGTTTAAAATAAGATAGTTTGTTTTTCTCCGAAGCCTCATAGTTTGCATCCTTTTTTGTTACTCTTTTATTTTTTTCCCATTTTTTTGTTGTTTAGTAGATTGGAAAAAAAAATTTAGCAAGTTACAATAATATTTTAAAAGTTAAAGTTAAAACATACTCAGAAAACGTAAAGATTAAAGAAAGGAGAGTAACAAGTATGGCTCCATAGAAGAATTAAAAGAAAGGAGAGTAACAAGTATGACTCCGTAGAAGAATTAAAAGAGGGAGAGGAACTCCCGATAGAAAATCAAAAGTGCTATTACGGTTAGTGACATAAGAAAGAAGTTCAATAGGAACAGTAGATAAAATGTAAGAGTTCATTCGGTGAACAAATTGAAAGTAATAAAGAACATAAGTAAATTATATCAAAGGCGTGAAGAGTACGATAAAACAAAAGTCGCCATAAAACATTAAGGAAAAAGAAATTAAATTAATTGCGTAATTCCATTATTAACGTTTAAATGTAAACCAATCGCAGAGAAAAGGACAATAAAATTCGGTGCGATCGAAGCATCTCAGCAAATTCAGAAACTTTTAACTTTTTTTTGTGATTGGTATAGATTTTTCTTTTCGCGAGTGTAGATATAAGAAATGAAGTATTATTAAAGCATGAAGATCAGTGAGACCAGCAGCCGGAAGACGACCCGAGACGAAGGAAGACAGCCTGCAGTAGTCCACAATAGGGAAGTTTTTAACACCGAAGAAGAAAGAGAGAGAGAGAGAATTAAAATTTTCCAGCTAACGTACCCTCGCAAAATCTGTTGACAAATTCTGCGACCTCATTCGGAAGGGGGATTTGCAGCGTCAGTGCCCAGTACGGGTAACATTGACCACCGGTGGCAGCGACGGTTACCATTGACCGAAGCTGCGCGACAGCGAAAGTTTTACCTTTCTGTGCGGCTGTAAGGTTTATTTCTATGCCAGTCTCAGGGGCAAGCGCAAATGTTTGCACATGGAAAATAACAAACATTGTACGTCGAACGTGCGAAGGGAGTTAGCTTAGTACATGTGTGAGGGGTTTCGCGCGCCAACTGAAACTCTCATAGAACTTAAGTTCCGCTCTAATCTCTCTTTGTTTTTCTCAGCAGCTGTTCTAGTACTTCTTGCTACGAACAATTAAAAGCTGTTATAAATACGGGCGGCAACGCCACGAGGGGATTCGAATTAAAAACTCAAGTGAAAAGTGGATCCCCCGGTGGGGGGGATTCAGATGAAGATTTTTATTGAGGAAAACTTGTAGATAGATTTGTCCGTTCGTTCGGACATTTTTAGTAATAAGCATAGGGTTTAAGCTCCATATGTGTAATGTGTAGATAGTTTGCTGCCAAAAATATATTTATAGTTAGCTGCCAAAATTTAACTTTGCTTGTTAGCTACACACCGTTTAACTTTGCAGATTCAGCTACAGTATAACTCGTCCATTCTATCTCTTGCAGATGGCCATCGTATCCTACACTTTCATTCTTCCTCAATCTTTCAGTTTTCTCATACTCTTACATCTACCTACGTGTCTATCTTAATTAATATCCTTGAAATAGATTTACTTCCAGGGACCTGTTTCTCTGAGGCAATCGTCGACCTCAGATCATGTGTTGTTTCTTAATAAATATGACCAGCGAATAAAACTTGAGCAATTCTTTTATAAGAAAAGTAAGTGTTTCGCGGTATCTTAAGGAAGTGTAACCACAGAGAACAGACATCCAAGCAAAAGGTCCCCACTTGGATAAAACTTATGTCAAATTAGTTGGGAAACTATAGTGATGATGTCGCTGAAGGCGCATAAAATTCTACACTAAACTCACAACAGCTAGCTTCTGGCGCTAGCATAACGCTTATAGTCCATATAAACTAGCGCCAGAGGAGCCAAAGGTTGTCAGTGTGCAAATCAAAAGAATCATTTAGTTGGGAAACTATAGTGGTGGTGACGCTAGCATATTAGGTGATTTTAATTTGAAATTTTATCCAACAATTCCCAAAAAAATTGTTCGTGAATGGATGTCTGTTCTCTGTGGTGTAACACCGAGCTATATTGAATTTCTCTTTTAAAAAGAAATAATCGTCGCGGTTTTTTTTACCAACTAGCGGCACTTCTCGAAAACGAGATGCAAGTGGATGTGGCGAAATAAAGCTTTATCCATTTTTTTATGAACGCAACTGAACAAACAGAAGCGAAAATAAACGTCACGACGGATTTCATTACACTACACTATCTTTGTAAGCTGGAATTAAGTATATTTTGCCAGATATGGTATCTGGTTAATTTTTACCACTTAATGGAGATCTAACTAAGACCTAAAGGGGAAACGTCCCAAGTGACATTTTTGTTGTATAATAGCTTATCAGGCACTTATTCCACAGGGCTTAGCTGTACAATAGTTTAATAAGCTATCATACAACAAAAATGTTACATGGGGTTGCCGTGCCGCGTCAAGCTGTTCGAATAGCGATAAGTATTTCGTTTCTTATCGAAAAACATAGAAACTGTCTTTTTTTTTTCTTTCTTTTTTTTAGCCTTTCCATGCGGTTCAAAATTCGCCAAAGTTTACCAATGAAAGCTACTGGTCACAGATCATACCCTATGGAATAAACAGATTGGGTTTAAGGAGAATCTACACTTTGATTGTCCGAACAATTGTTTTCATCCAAGAGGAAATAGAATGCGGAGGACCTATTTATCCCGGTTTTAAGTGAGTGGAAGGCCATATTCCCAAGGATTTGCCATCCAGGTCTACAAGTTCATACGACGAAGAACCTTTCTTTTGCACTACTCTAGCGGGCAAATACTGAGGGCCGTATTTAGCGTTATAATTATCGAGGGCACTAGAAAGGTGCATATTCCGTCTGTAAACTATCTGGCCTGCCGTGAACGGTTGGCAATAGTTTCTATGTCGAAGATTATATCGTTTCCTGCCTTCGTTATGGGCATTTGCAAGGTTTTTCTTAACAAGTTCGCGAATTTTATTAGTTAAATCATTTTCCAAATGGAAACGTTTATCTGGATCCGCGTTTTCATCTAATAAAGAACGATAACTCGACCCGTAAAGTATCATTTCATACCTGTGTGTAACAAAATATGGTGTGAGTTCCGTGGCAGTGTGCACGGCAGAATTTAGAATGGTTTCAATTTCAGAGATTCGGGTGTCCCAGAGTCTCTGATCTTGCTTAACGTAGGTTCTTATTGCCGAGTTAACAGTTCTATTAACTCGCTCAAAAGGGTTGGCCTGTGAGTGGTATTTAGAATTTAACCAGTGCCGAATTTCAAATTTATCTAGCAAGTTCTTAAATCCTTTGGATAAGAAATAAGTCGCGTTGTCCGTTATGACGGCTTCCGGGACTGAATTGCGGAAGAACCACTGATCTCTCAATGCCGCACATAGTGAAACACTATCAATTTTTCGGAAAGGAACCAGCATGATCCATTTACTAAATAGGTCGACAACGGACAATATATATTGATTCTGTTTCATACTTCTGGGCAATGGTCCTATGAAATCTAAGGCAATAATTTGCCATGGAAGGCTCGTTATTCGCTGCTCACCCAATGGTGGCGCTAGAGCAATGTTTGGCGCTTTAGACTCCTTACATATCGTGCATTTTGAATATGTTCACAAACGTCTGTCGTCATACGTGGCCAGTAGTACTGTTGACGTATGCGACTTAAGGTTTTGTCTACTCCCAAATGCATGGCATCGTGACATTCACGAATGATAGCTTCTCGTCCAGTAGGATCGGGAATTCGCTTCCAATCAAACCTGCGAGCATGCGGATTATCAGAGACCGAAACATATTTATACAGTTCTCCTTCTTTTACTTGGAAATCAAAATAATTATCAGGATTATGTTGGACTTTTTCTACCAGAACATCATACCAAGAAGCGGGAACGGTTTTTACTGCGGCCACACTTCTCGACAAGGCATCCGGAACAACGTTTTCCTTTCCTTTTCGATGCCTGATAGTTATGTCGTGCTGTTGAAGGGACAAACACCGACGACTGCATCTGGAAGCGGTCTTCCACTTAGTCGTCATGATGTGGGATAAGGTCGAAGAATCGGTTATCAAAGTGAAACGCGATCCTTCGATATACCCTCTAAATGCTTCAATAGACAATAGCACCGCTAAACATTCTTTCTCGCAAGCGTGATAATTTCTTTGTGGGGTAGTTAGCTTGTGGGAGAAGTAGGCAATTACCTTCTCATTTTCATCCTGCATCTGAGTAAGTATCCCAGCCACCGCAACATCACTGGCGTCGGTTTGTACCACAAACTCTTGGGAAAAATCTGGACAGGCCAGGATCGGAGACAAGATATTCTTCTTCGGCAGAATCATTCCAATTTATAGTTTTTGTCTTTGTTTTTAGCGTCAGTCAGCGCAGAAGCGCTACTAAAATCTTCTATGAATCGGCGATAGTAATTCGCCATTCCAAGGAAACGACGTAGCTTAGTAACGGAGCAGGGCCTCTCGTAATTTTCTCCGGATTGGCTCGTAGCCCATCAGTGGAAAGTAAGTAACCCAGGAATAGCAATTCACTAACGCCGAATTTCGATTTTTCTAGATTGATTGAAAGATCTCTCGGCAACTTCACAAAGTAGTCGCAAATGGTCCTCGAACGTCTCCGTTACCACGACTATATCATCTAGGTATACGAAGCTGTTCGGTCCCAATTCGCCATGACCGAGAACACGGTCCATAAGGCGTGATAGGGTTGCGGGGCTATTAACTAGTCCGAAAGGCAATCTTCGAAATTGAAACATCCCCTTTCTTGGAATGCTTAAGGCCGTATATCGCCTTGATCCTTTTTCTAAAGGGATTTGAAGGAAAGCTTCGGATAAATCGATCGTGCTTAGGTATCGGACTCTCGGTAACTGACCCAGTATCCGACCGGGATGCGGTAAGGGGTAGGCGCACAGAGAACAGACATCCAAGCAAAAGGTCCCCACTTGGATAAAACTTATGTCAAATTAGTTGGGAAACTATACCCAGATAACACAAAATCGTAATAGAAAGTTCACTTTATATCGTTTTCATGTCAATTTCACATTGGAATTATATAATGATTAGAGTATGTCAAATCGAAGTGAACAATAAGTTGTTTTGCAGTCGTGCGTGTCTTCATATACAATTCATGACTATGAATTATAAAGCAGGATAGACAATTGCAATATTTGATTATATCTTAATCATATATTCAGGAGTATTTAGTTGCGTGCTATAAAAACTGCGCAAAATAGAATTACAAATAGTTGTCAAAATTTTCGCACGTATATCGCCTCCACTTTGGTACATATATGTTCTTATATGGCGTGAAATATAACTTTTTCGTTCAGATATGAGTTCGTATACCTCAGTTGCAATCGAGATATACAAATCAAATGGTTTACTGGGTAGTGATGATGTCGCTGAAGGCGCATAAAATTCTACACTAAACTCACAACAGCTAGCTTCTGGCGCTAGCATAACGCTTATAGTCCATATAAACTAGCGCCAGAGGAGCCAAAGGTTGTCAGTGTGCAAATCAAAAGAATCATTTAGTTGGGAAACTATAGTGATGGTGACGCTAGCATATTAGGTGATTTTAATTTGAAATTTTATCCAACAATTCCCAAAAAATTTGTTCGTGAATGGATGTCTGTTCTCTGTGGTAGGCGTCACGAATGGTACGCTCATTGATCTTACGGGCATCCAAGCACAGGCGGACTTTCCCGGTTGGCTAGATTACGGGTACAATATTAGCGGACCAATCGGAATGCGCGCGTTCTATTATACCTAGTTTCATCATTCTATCTATCTCGGCTCCAACCTTTTGCTGGATTTTAGGCGATAAATTGTACGGGTATTGACGAGCAGGTGGTTTGCTTCTCCACTATTCGGCAATCTCAATACGATGTTGAATCAAATCAGTTTCCGAAAGAAAATCTGGATTTGCAATCTTGAAAATTCGTTTGACTGTGTCTAACAATGCTATTTCATTCTCAGTTAGGATACATTCTGGTGGCGAAGTTTTTGGGAAATCTTCGCTTTGAACCAAAGCACTATGCTGCACCGTAGGCCAAATATTGAACTTAGACCAGAAGTCCATGCCAAGGATACAATCCACCGAAAGTTCTTTGATGACAACCCAGGTAACCAATAAGCATTAAAATAAGCAGTAAATCAGTCGTTTATTAGCATCCCTGGCGTTTTATACTGCAGGTTGTTGTTTATCAGCTTTTTGACTGCATAACTGTTGTAAATTGGCATCCACAATTCTTTTTAAATTCTTCTTGTTGGTAACTAGCTGCAAATAAGCATTGTCAGCACTATAAGAGGGCTAGCAGTAAAGTAGCCGCATATTTTGCCAAAATAGCATTTAAGTAGCATTTAAGGCAACTTAAATGCTTATTGGCTTGCTTTTAAATTGCATTGGAAATGCTTATTGGTTACCTGGGAAGTGTGGGGATTACCTTAATTTGGGCGCCAAGTTTTAAAAACATTTTTTCACTAATTAACGTTAGCTGGCTTCCAGGGTCTAAGAGACCTTGAGCGTTCGCGCCATATATTTTAACTTCGGCGTAGGGCCGGTTATCGTGAGATTCAGAGAGTGAAATGTTAAGAATTTAGAAGCTTCGTACGATTCTTCGTACCATTCTGGTCGAACCGGTTCCCAATATTTAGCAAGGGTGTTTTCTTGCAGCGGTTCGGTTACGCGAAATTCGCGGACGGTCGGCGGTTTTCGATCGTCTGTAAACCGTTTTTTCGGCAGTACGGACAATGTTGCGTCTCCCATCCTTTGAAACCACATACAAGGTGTGAGATACATGTATGTGAGGTGCATGAATGACTCTATATATAGTCACTCTACTTCCCCCTTAACGACGAAAGTGTTGGCAACGCTGTCATGTGAAGCTGTCACAGTGCGCGATTATCATTGGCAACATTGCTCGCGTATCGGCTTCTCCAGCAGACTCTTGGACAGGTAAAACGTACTTTGTTCACACAGCGCTTCTCCACGTCGAGTGATTTCTACAGTGCGATTTATAATGACGTCTGGCATGAAACCTGTTATGCCATTGAGTATTCACATTGGCGATTCCTGCCTACTATTTCGAACAGTTGATAGTTCTTTTTTACTCTCGTAGAATCACTCGACATGGAGGTCTGTTATAATTATCCAAGTGACGTGTAACGAAAACCGTCTAAAATATGGTCTGTAAGGAAAACGACCAAAGATAAAATGGCGTGCCGAGACGACCGCCGTGTGTGTAATGAAAACCACATGAAGTATGACGAGTAAAGAAAACCGTCAAACTTGAAGGTGTGTAATGAAAACCACCTAAAAAAAATCGGCGAGTTGAGACAACTGCTGGGGGGTAAAGAAAACCCTCGTGAAAAACTCGTTGAGTTGGGATAACCGCTGGCGGGTAAAGAAAACCCTCCTGGGAAAACTGGGCGAGTTGGGACAACCGCTGGCGGGAAAGGAAAACCCTCCTGGAAAAACTCGGCGAGTTGGGACAACCGCTGGCGGGTAAGGAAAACCCTCCTAAAAAAAACCGGCGAGTTGATACAACCGCTGGTGAGTAAGGAAAACCCTCCCGGAAAGAAAATCGGCAAGTTGAGACAGCCGCTGGTGTGTAAGGCAAACCACCTAAAATAGCAATTGCGTGAGTAAAAAAAAACAAACAAAAAAACAGGTGCGTAAGATAAACCGCCTGGCTTAATTAAATGGCGTGTTGGGGACGGCCGCTAAGAAATACATGTGTTGTCATAAGCGCCAGTTATACGTCAGTATTGTTACCACAGAGAACAGACATCCAAGCGAAAGGTTCCCACTTGGATAAAACTTATGTCAAATTAGTTGGGAAACTATAGTGATGGTGTCGCTAAAGGCGCATGAAATTCTACACTAAACTCACAACAGCTAGCTTCTGGCGCTAGCATAATGCATATAGTCCATATATACTAGCGCCAGAGGAGCCAAAGGTTGTCAGTGTGCATATCAAAAGAATCATTTAGTTGGGAAACTATAGTCGCAGAGAACAGACATCCATTCAGGAACAAAATTTTCGGGAATTCTTGGATAAAATTTTAAATTAAAATCACCTAATATGCTAGCGACACCACCACTATAGTTTCCCAACTAAATGATTCATTTGATTTGCACACTGACAACCTTTGGCTCCTCTGGCGCTAGTATATATGAACTATATGCTTTATGCTAGCGCCAGAAGTTAGCTGTTGTGATTTTAGTGTAGAATTTCATGCGCCTTTTGCGACACCATCACTATAGTTTCCCAACTAATTTGACATAAGTTTTATCCAAGTGGGGACCTTTTGCTTGGATGTCTGTTCTCTGTGCTATAGTGGTGGTGTCGCTAGCATATTAGGTGATTTTAATTTGAAATTTTATCCAAGAATTCCCGAAAAATTTGTTCCTGAATGGATGTCTGTTCTCTGTGTTGTTACTTCTAAACATATCACCACGATTAAAAACAAACAAAAAAATCAGCAATCAAATATGTTGGTTTTCTGTTTAGTATGTCGTAATGATAGGCGAATTCGAGCAAAACTAAGAGCAACCGTTCGCTACTTGGTTGTGATTATTGAGTTGAATCAATATATATAAAATGCCAGTGTCGCTGCAGTGCTCGTGGTAAACATCACACATTTGAAAATTACGTATTTACACTGTATGCGCATATGTGTGAGTTAGAGTGACTATATACAGAGTGGCGACAATGTCAAAATTGGAATGATAATTATCTGTCAGTGTCATTCCAATCGAGCAGACGACCTATCCAACGCGTATGCAGGAAAGAGAAAGAAAAACCTTGGAAAAACCGCATTGCATACATTTGGGATGACTTGTCGCCACTCTGTATATAGTCACTCTAATTGAAGGATGTGCTTTTGTACAGAGCTGCCATACAAATAGATTAATTTTTATTGTTTAGATATTTGCAACCCCTTTCCGTACTTCTTAAATTGTGTTACTATTTACACATATTTTTATACTTATGATATTCAATGGATTTATATAATACATATTTTTGAATGTAAAAGGTTAAAAGACGTTTTTTTTATGTATTTTTAGTTGCTAAAGCATCAGTAACAATTGCACATATAAACCAAAAAATATTTGGCCACCTTTCCTTGTTCTCTTTGCGGTGATTGACGATGCGGGTTACCGCCGCAACAGGATGAAAATTTATGTAAATAACCGCAATATTGATTATACTGATTATTGGAACTACAAAAAAAGTGCAATTCCCAAAATGCTTGCTGGCACCTATATGGACTCGACTTTAAATGTAATATTTTATTGAATTACCAACAGTGGGAATGGTGAAAATGGATAATATTGCGATTATTATCTAAAATTTTTCTTTCGTAGGTTAAGTTGTGCGCCTAACAGTTGCGCGCAGCTCTGTTCTGGTTGCTCGCAGTCAAAGTATCTCTTTTACACTCACACGAAATCTCGTAAGAAACTGTCAACGCAAGAGTGATGAGAAAAGCAACAATATTTCTCTCGCTCATCAGCTGAATGCTAGGGTAGCTTGCTTCGTGTTTGTCCGTTCAAACATGGACCAATATTTTACAAACGCAATCAGCATTTAAATTTTATTATTTTCGGTTAACGTAAGACCACAGAGAACAGACATCCAAGCGAAAGGTCCCTACTTGGATAAAACTTATGTCAAATTAGTTGGGAAACTATAGTGATGATGTCGCTGAAAGCGCATAAAATTCTACACTATACTCACAACAGCTAGCTTCTGGCGCTAGCATAACGCTTATTGTCCATATATACTAGCGCCAGAGGAGCCAAAGGTTGTCAGTGTGCAAATCAAAAGAATCATTTAGTTGGGAAACTATAGTGGTGGTGACGCTAGCATATTAGGTGATTTTAATTTAAAATTTTATCCAAGAATTCCCAAAAAATTTGTTCCTGAATGGATGTCTGTTCTCTGTGGTAAGACATTGTAACTGTGTTGTTTGTAAGTCTGTACGTAATAGAACAAAACAAATGTTATCTAAGCAAAGAATAAGAGCATAAACATAGAAAACTTACACGTGCTTACACTGTCAATAATACATGATTTACCTTTGCGCACAACTATATAAAGCTGAAAAACGAAATATTTTCTCGGGAAGCACAATATTTGTAATTAGAAATGTGCGTGGATTAAATTTATTCAAGTGAAATAATCAATCTCCAATAGTTTTAGGTTCTGCTGGTTTCATCACCAGAAATATAAACAAAAAAGCAGCACGCAGAACTTGTTAGAAACTAAAGTTACTTCAGAACTTCATGTAGCATCATAATAGCTTTGAAGTATCTATGAAGTACTCGCAGCACTTCTTAAAGCATTTAGTTCCACGTATACTTGATATACACTACTAATCAGCAAGAAAGTTCCACGGAACTGAATCTGAACTAATTATGAACTTTCGAGTTCGCGTGTCAAGTAATATTCGAACTTTTGGTTGCTTGGGAGTGGCGACAATGTCAAAATTACTATATTGAGCTTGCTGACGTTTGCCGCACGCACACATAGGCGCGCGATTTGTTGTTGCTGTTGTTAGATTTTACATGGATTTTACACGTTTGTTTTTGTTTTCCCCCAGTTATACCCCGGTAAAAAACATACGTTTGAGTGAAAAACGATAAGTTTTTGTAGCCTTTTGCACTGGGCTAAGCAAGCTCTATATAGTTTCCTTGTGTCTGACTGTAACGCTAGATCCAAGCAAGCTGTTGAATAAAAAATTTTCTAGACTCCAACACGCGTTGTGGAGGTAACAATGATTTCAGTGGGTGGGTGGGTGAAATAGGCAATTTGATGGGTTGCCACATAATGCGATACTGATTTCAACAAGTCCTGCGCTTGAATAAAAACATTTGATTTTAAGGGGAAACCGAAAGTGGCTCAAAGATGGCTGGATAAATGGCTACCATTCGAAGCATGTATTGTTTTTCGCCTTAAAAATGCATCTGTATTGGCAGAGCACGCTTTCGCCACGTAATCAGTGCTTCCAGCGCTGTTATAATGTCCTAAAACTTGTAATTCAATTTATCGATCTGCTGTGTGTCAATAAACGCTCAGCAAAACATAATTGCTAATAGAAAATAAATTTAACTGAACATATCGATCATTACGTGTTCATAAAAGCGACCAATGTGTAATTTGGAATTAGTTAATAGATATTTGGTTACGCACATATTTCGTTGAACTAGCGATTTCCGAAAAAGCAGCAACACAGTATCAAACTTTCGCCACATCAATGAGCTTTTAAAGAGCTTTCAACTTTCGCCGCATCGATGAGCTTAGAGTAAAATAAACAAACAAAACGCAAACGCAGGAATCAAAAACGCAATCCGATGCAAGCGGATTAATTAAACATCCTAGTGATCCTACGCATTATTCAGTTGCTGCTGTTAATTTTTATTGAATCGGAATGCCTTGATAAAGAAAACAAACCCTTTTTCGGGATGTTTGTAGTCAGTGCGGTTGACTGCGGATCAGCTGTTTATGTTTACAAGCTCCGCTATTTGACATATATTACCAATACTAATGCAATATTCAAATAAACGTTTAGGTTTTTAACGAACACATGAGATGTACAGTACAGTGTTTGTCGCACTAACACAATAACGTTAGCCACTTTCGGTTCCGCCTTAATACAAATTTTTGAAGCAAACGTCAACCGTTTGAGATTGATGGAGTAAACGTGTGATTTGGTACGTGATGATAAACCTATGATTTATTCAAGCTATAATTGATTATCAGAAGCTGCCAAAGTAGCGCATATTCAATTAAAGCGCGAAAACGCATATCCTGTTGAGTATCTTTATACCTACATTTGCTTCTTTAGGAGTTTCTGACGAAAAGCGTAGCTAAACCCCTTCCCGAATTAGGTATGGGATGATGATATCTGAATCACACAGAGGTGATGTAGCGTGTTTTCTTAAACAGTCTGGTGTTTTATCAATGAACACATTCAAACTTTGATGATAAAAAAGCAAGAATTCGCCTAAATGTGGTTTATATGGAACGTGTTGTTCCATGATTTTGTCACAGAGAACAGACATCCAAGCAAAAGGTCCCCACTTGGATAAAACTTATGTCAAATTAGTTGGGAAACTATAGTGATGATGTCGCTGAAGGCGCATAAAATTCTACACTAAACTCACAACAGCTAGCTTCTGGCGCTAGCATAACGCTTATAGTCCATATAAACTAGCGCCAGATGAGCCAAAGGTTGTCAGTGTGCAAATCAAAAGAATCATTTAGTTGGGAAACTATAGTGGTGGTGACGCTAGCATATTAGGTGATTTTAATTTGAAATTTTATCCAACAATTCCCAAAAAATTTGTTCGTGAATGGATGTCTGTTCTCTGTGATTTTGTTGCTAAACTGACCCGACCTGAAATATCTCAATATAAAGTGAATAAATATTGAAGTCCGCAAATTTAGGTTCTAACTTTAAGAATTTAGTAAAAGTAGCTTTAGACATTTACTGTAAAGTATTTTATTTCAAGTATATTAAAAGCACAGAGAACAGACATCCATTCACGAACAATTTTTTTGGGAATTGTTGGATAAAATTTCAAATTAAAATCACCTAATATGCTAGCGTCACCACCACTATAGTTTCCCAACTAAATGATTCTTTTGATTTGCACACTGACAACCTTTGGCTCATCTGGCGCTAGTTTATATGGACTATAAGCGTTATGCTAGCGCCAGAAGCTAGCTGTTGTGAGTTTAGTGTAGAATTTTATGCGCCTTCAGCGACATCATTACTATAGTTTCCCAACTAATTTGACATAAGTTTTATCCAAGTGGGGACCTTTTGCTTGGATGTCTGTTCTTATAAAATTTAAGCCAAATTTGCTTCCTTTTTAGAGTACATGTGTTTTAATTAATAGAAGGTTACCGGGGTCAGTCCCGGCGTAGTGGTTAACATTCACGAATCTCACGCCGAGGACCCGGGTTCAAATCCCAACCCCGCAGAAGTCACGAATGACCCAAGCTGTTAAAGTGACTATCCAGCTTTTTACAAGCCATAATGGCGGACGTGTTCGTAATATTTGAACAGCATTTTTGACAATTCCCTAATACATCGCACGTTTTCTTTCCACGCGTTCACCGTAAAACTAAAGGCATGTACGGAAAGAAACGTGCGATGTATTAAGGAAATGTCAAAAATGCTGTTCACATCTAATCTGTACTGTACTGAACTGTAAACCACAGAGAACAGACATCCATTCACGAACAATTTTTTTGGGAATTGTTGGATAAAATTTCAAATTAAAATCACCTAATATGCTAGCGTCACCACCACTATAGTTTCCCAACTAAATGATTCTTTTGATTTGCACACTGACAACCTTTGGCTCATCTGGCGCTAGTTTATATGGACTATAAGCGTTATGCTAGCGCCAGAAGCTAGCTGTTGTGAGTATAGTGTAGAATTTTATGCGCCTTCAGCGACATCATCACTATAGTTTCCCAACTAATTTGACATAAGTTTTATCCAAGTGGGGACCTTTTGCTTGGATGTCTGTTCTCTGTGTGTAAACCATATTACATTTTCAAATGTTTTGGTATCGTGGCTAGCCACGACGGGTCAACCTAGTAGGAATGATAATTATCTGTCAGTGTCATTCCAATCGAGCAGACGACCTATCCAACGCGTATGCAGTAAAGAGAAAGAAAACCTTGGAAAAACCGCATTGCATATACATTTGGGATGACATGTCGCCACTCTGTACATAGTCACTCTATATGGGACGAACTTTTGGTCGAGACGGGTAAAATGCAGCCCATAAAAAAGTAGCCGGTTCTTACCGTGTATGGTTTGACGCCGGTCGTTCATCGTTGTTTGTATATTTAACCAGTTTGTGTCAAAACATCGTCAGCAGGGAACAGTTTAGATTCATTTTGTTTATTAGTTTCAGTGTTGAAATGGTGAACTTAACATGACTTGGAAATGGTTTTATATTATTGTCATAGGTGTATACATATGTTATAAAGGAAATTTGAAGATAAATAAGTGTTTGTTATTTGAAAACTATGGTTCTCTACTAGCTTTGCATCAATACAACATGGCTGCCCAATGCAATACAAATTAGAATGATATTACAAAGTTAAGAAAGCGAAAAGGTAATACTAGAATATATTACATATATACATACATTCCAAAAATCATATTTAATAGAATAACTCGATTTGAATTAACCCGAATCAGCCCAGAATTACCCCGCAAAATTAGTCCAATTTTCAACATTGAGATGCCATTGCATTAGAGTACAACACTCAAATGCTAAATCAGATATTTTTTGTTAAACTGTATCAATTTGGCTTCGAAAAGATATTACTAAAGGTTGGAAATATCAATCTGTTTTTATTTTATGGCGAACAGTATAAAATATATCAAGTGATACCATATGGCATCATTGGGCTGATTCGGGTTAAGGACAAAACAGAAATCGCGAAAAATTTAAAATCAAGATATACAGTCAGTCAAAAAAGTTCGGTAGCAGCGCATAAATTTTTCGGTTGTCCGACTTTCTCTAGAAAACTAAACACCAGAAAATAAAATACCGAAGGATTTTTCCCAGAAGCAATCCTTCTTCAGAAAACCAATGCCCAGAAAGTACTAAATTCCAGAAAACCATTTCCTAGAAAGTACTATTTGCCAGAAAGCTATTGACAAGAAAGAACCAATATCCAGAAAAATATTTTACGAGCAAGTAAATTACATTTCTTTTTTTCGCAAATGAGTTACGCTTATTACAAGATGTGGCACCCATTTTATCGTGTTAGTAGCAAACGTTTCCTAGATGATTCAGGGCGAGACGGCCGTAGGCCGCGAGTGTTCGCCGGCGACCCGCCGTCGGAAGCGCCGGCCACTGCGGGGGGCAGCCCCGCCGCAGAAATCACCTCTATTTAGGTGCATGCGTTTTTCTAGGTTTACTGTGTTATTATAATAGAAATTCTAGTGAGAAGCAGAGATGCAGAATTGAAAAAAACTTTGATTTGTTGCGTTGCCTCCTACTGACTAGTAGGAGTTATCCCTTAGTTGAGTCCGAACGAGCGGTAGCGAGTAAGGACAGCATATAATTACCCAACAATTGAGTAGGCCGAAAGTTGTGAATGGTTTCTATGACAAAGCAAAACCAAAAGCCTAGGTGCTACATTCCGTTATCAAAACTTGGCCTTCTGTTTTTTATACGACAGACTTCGCAGTCAGCTGTTAGAGTGCAGGACAATTGCAGGGCCAGTTGTTACGATAGAGTCAATAGACTCTAACAGCCTCTCCCAGTCGCGATTCGAAGATACGATGACTGGCTTATTAGGCTAGCATCATACCTCGAAGCCAACTATGACATACTGTTTAAATTTTCCAACTGTAATTTGCGAAAAAATTTTCGGAAATTTCCAGAGTTGTTTGTCTGGATGTAAACAACACAACCTTTCAATACCCTACTGACATTAGTTTCACTGCCGGATTATTGAGTCAAAATTCGATAATCCGGCCATGAATTTGTCAGATTAGCGGGGTGGTACTGTATTCCATAACTCACAAGATACTGCTTTACGACTTAACTGATTCTTGGGAATTTGTTAATAGTCATTTATAAAGAAATTTTATTAGAAAACCAGAGTTTCAGAAAAACTAAGAACGTTAAAGTCCTTCACCTTGCTCCCAATTGTGCGCGTCGCATATTTTAAATAAAAATTGAAATATTCTCCAATTAAGAACTAAATGTATACATATTTTGCGTTAAATAAAGATAAAAATTCATCGGAAATTGTAAAGTTTTAACTGAAATGCGGGGTGCGCAGAATTAGGCGCTTACTGTAACTGTTATTTCGTCTTCAGGAATATATAATTGTTTCTGGAAAATAGTATTCTGGCGATTAATTCCTTCTGGATATTAGTTTTCCGGGGATTAATGCTTTCCGGTCAATGGTTTTCTGGTTATTGGTGTTTTCCGTGGTTTGGTTTTCTAGGAAAAAAGCTTCGGCGTTTAATTTTCTGGGGAATAGTTTTCTGGGAATTGTTAAACAATCAATTTATTTTATAATAATGCTCAGTATATTTTTTCCAAAGAATGGTAACACATATTTTTTAAAACAATTTTTAACTAAAGCATATTTAGATACATGGTAATAATTAGGGGTTTTGAATATTTTGTTGATAGTGTCCATGTAGTTTGATTTGCCTGAAAATGCAGTTTTTTAACTTTGTATTCGGACACTTAACGATTCTTCTTATCAGATTAAAACTGACTTTTCGGTGAATTATTAAGTTAACTTTGTATTGTTAACTTTTCCTCTTACTTTATTTCGCCATCCTCAGAAATTTATGACAAAACAACTTATAATTATTTCTTATCTTATTAATACCATCACAGCCACAATTAAGGATTCCTGAAAATAATAGTAATTACTAGAAATACTAGAAATTACTAGAAATACAAATTATTTTCTTGTCAGTATTAACATTTGCAAAATATCAAAGATATATCGCAAATGTTTAATCGGCCAGGACAACTGTGAAGTATTGCCGCAAAGACGATTATACGAACTGAATCTTGTGTGAATAAGTTATTCATGCATAGATGCATTTCTAAATTAACAGGGGATGAAGAAACGGGGTCTCGTACCAACCGTCTCTGAGTAATTTTAACTATGTTTTCGTTGGAAATATCTTGGCTAATAACACGGTGCGACAAAAACAATTTTCTTTTGAATATACTTTGCAAGTGACCTAGTGTACGTTGTTAGTCGCACCTAGTAGGGTAAGGTGGGGCAAGACGGGTCACGGGGCAAGATAGGTCAGTTGCATTAACATGAAAGTTTCAGCCAACGATTTTTTCATATAGTACCTAAAGTAACGCTCTTTGGACCGCGAAAGGACGTGAAAATTTTTCATGACAATTTTTTTCGTTTTCCGTAGACCAAAAATGATTTTGTATTTAAATGTTTACATGTATTGTTTTTTGAAAATGTGAATTTAGTGTTACTAGCTGCGAAGGTATTCAGAAAAAAGTGCGTTTAGGCGTGAGAATTTTCCGGTTTAAAAGTAGTTGTAGCATTGAATAAAAAGGGCAGAAAACGAAAGGTGTATATGTTCAGCATCCCAAGCCCGTGCAAGACAAGATGCAGAAGAATGTAGTTTGAGGAAATGTGAAACAAGAAGAAACTGTCGCCGGTGAAATAACTGAATTTGAAAGCTGCTATCTTGTCCATCATTCAACAATCAATGGAAGCTCACTGGAAAATGGTGGAGCTGCTGTTACAAGAATTAACCAGAAGCAGCATCAAAATAATTCATGTCATGTCCAACAGAAAGTTAAATTAGTTCCATCCGGAAATAACCTATCTAGTGGATAAATTTTCAACACTGACTGGGGGAGTAAATAATTTCCTCTTATTTATTTATTTGATCATTTCATTAATATTCTAAATAATCAAAACAATTTAGAATATTATTCCTTGCAGAAAGGGATTGTCGTCTATTTTCAGAAAGCGAAATAAGGCGCTATAACCTTGGCCTATTGCAGCCGGACTTTTGGTCTAAATACCATAAGTTCATCCCAGAGGGTCCGGAGTATCACTTAACTTTTATTAGCAAAGATACTCCCAACGAAAACAAAGCTATAAATACTCAGAGACGGTTGGTACGAGACGTCCCCGTTTCTTCATTCCCTGTAGATTTAGAAATGCATCTATGTGTGAATAACTTATTCACACAAGATTCATTTCGTATAATCATCTTTGCGGCAATACTTCACAGTTGGCCTGGCCGATTAAACATTTGTAAGAAATCTCTGATATCTTGCAAATGTTAATACAGACAAGAAAATAATTTAAACTATTTCTATGATTAGAAATAATTAAAATTATTTCCAGGAATCCTTTATTGTGGCTGTGACGGTATTAATAAGAATAAGAATAAGAATAAGATAGTACCTAAAGTAACGCTCTTTCATAATCATCATAATTCGTAATTTATCTTTTACCCGCTTTCGATAGAAAAATTTGATTGTAAAATCGCTGCATTTCTTACGCGATACATGAAACGATACAAAACGAAGCAGATCCAATGATTTGTCAGCATAAAATATAGCAATATGTTTTTTGTGTGCTCTTTTCATTTGTAAAACCACATAGGATAACAATATTTGTTATATACTACAAAAGTTTTAATAAGAAATTAGCCCTCAGTACGTAATGATGATCACGATGATTACTTTAGGTGTGTTAGTAAATAAGTTTTCGTAGCTATATAGTTGGAATTCTTGAAGTTTAGCACGGTAAATTCACTAAGATAAATGTTATTTTGTCTTACCTTATTTATAATCTTTCATATGCAATTTGACTTTATCGAAAAAAAACCCTCCCATGGGTAGGTGGTTTGTCGCGCACTTCGGCACAATCCTAAACTTAATTCCGCATGTAGAATGTAATATAGTTTAAGTTAGATATATGTGTAGTATGTAGTATAGTATTGCATAATTTAGCTTTATGTGTAGCATGTGTCTCGTAAAGCGGAATGGAGCGAAATCGAACGGATTTGATTTTAAATTCAATCCGTTTGGGCCGAAGCACCGGGAGGGCTTACTCAGTTCCCTAGATGAATTGCTGGTAAGCACAGAAATTTTTCTAGAAAACTGAAACCAAATCCTACCCACCATTCATGAGATTTTGACTTACTCATGAAAATTAAAATTTATCGCTAGTTAGAACGAACGAGTGTTCAAAAATGATGTGATGTCTTTATTTGCGTAATCGAGACATTTTCTATGAGATTGCCATAGAATTTGTGGCTGTTATGCGATTATGGACAGCACAGCACTGAAAAATATACACACACGTACATGTATACATGTGTATGCATGTATGAGTGTGCATGGGTATATAGGTACGAATGAATATATGTTTGAGTGTTCTATGATGAGTCGGAAATTCTTCTTATACCTATGCTGCCAAACTACAAATATTAATGGGCAGGAAGTTATAGTCAGTAGCTGTGTTTCCTGTGTCAGTTTCCTATGTTATTACTATTATTACTAATATTGCTATCGTTGCTGTTACTGTCACCTCTATTGTATTGTTTTGGATGTAATTAATTATAATTATTATTTTCTTATTTCCCTCCTTTATCCGAATGATTTGCATGTCTTGTGACTAACCGCGTTAACGGTATTCAATTAACAACATAAAATGATCATGAATAACGCTGTTTGTCTCCCAAGGGCCCTCCTAATGCTGATGAGCCTCTGTCGGAGAGTGCATCAAGTCGGACGGTGGCAACTCACCGGCGGCCTGCTCCTCTCCATTCTTACTGCTGTCGTCGCGGTCGGACTTAGTGGATCTCTCGAAAAGCTTTATAGTCTCGATATATATTTTGTTCTGTCCATTGCCCAATCCTGGCAGACTTCAACTGGAACATTTCTAACTAAACCTTTTTAGAGTATATCTCTTCAAGTAAAAACAGGTATTCGATTCTCTGGCTGATTCAAGCGATAGCGAAGGGCTGTCCTCAATATACCATCATTCCCACTTCCTAAAATATGGTCATAGTACATAATATATGGCCATGGTATGAGGATTTTTTTCGATTCAATACCATCCTCACAGAATTATCAACGTCGTTAACATCTTATTAAGTCTTGCTTCAGTGACAGCTTGCACTTAAGACTTAACACGGCATATATACATATATCCAAGTGAAGTTCTACTTGATCCACCTCATCCTTTCTTGGTTACAGAATCATTTCAATTGACCACGGCCTGAAGAGCATACCGACAAATCGGTTGACTACCGCTACAAATATGCAATTAATGCCACCGGGAATAATACGAGCGAGTACCAGTCCCCATTATATCGCATCTGCTCTATTTTTCGGAAGTTCAAGTAGTTTTTCGATAGTTCTGAGCGATAATATTGCTCTTGAATAATATTCCGCACAAAATATTCGAAAATTTACGCCAACAGCTACAATACTGCAAAGATGGTAGATAAAGAAGCGGCTGTGGCTTTTAATGACCATAGGTTGTTGAATAGCGCTGGGTCAATCGTGATGACATGGGTATTTGGGAGATGAGTAGCGTCCATCCTAGCGAGTAGTTAGTCGGTAGTAGCATAGGTGATGGACAGACATAGAATTCTCGTAATATTACTAACTCGAAAATTGTGATCAACATGTTGACTAAAAATTTCTTCTTTTCTTTTCTTTTCTTTCTCTGCCTGATCTCTATCGCTTCTTCTCACGGCAACAATGTTGTCATGAGGGGAGGCAAGAGATCAGCCACAGATGACTGCACTGGTGACACCGATGGAGAGGACGGCCGGCGTGGAGCCTACTTTAGGCTTAATTAAGATCGACTACGAACAAGACGAGGAAACAAACAAAGGAAGGAGAAAACAAGATAAGTACAAGCCATCTTATTCTATATTCACCAAGTACACAATTATAACGAGCCAAGTTCTGTCACTCTTCTGCCTCCTCATTAATCCATAATCACCAACGCATTATGGCGCTAGCGTTATCCGCAAGGATTCTTTTATCATTATCACAACCACCTTATCTCAGCCCTGGACAGACTTGGCTCTAACTGCCCCACCTCGTGCTGCAAACAGAAACAGAATTTGACTTTATAGAAAAAAAAGTTCCTCTGATGAGAAAACTGTTTATGAAAATATGCACTTGAAAATCACCTCAGCATAAAACATAAATCATATAATACACACACAACACTAATCTTATTCCGTATCGCAGCAACATAAGCCTTTTAAACAAAACCGGCGACAGTTCTTCACTTGAAATTCAGTATTTAAATATATTTTACTGTTGCAACCATATCTAGAAAATTTTTCATCAATATATAACCGAAATTGATAGATATTTGCAAAACATCAAAGCACCTAATTTACATACGCACGAACGAAACAGACCCAACATGCACCGAGGCATGCACTCAAGAAAAATATGTACGTAAAGCCTGCGTAAACTCTTGCGTAGTTTTCATCCACCGAATTTTTCGCGAAAGTTTGCTTTTCAGCTGTTTTAACTCATATGAGTCGTTTGATCGGAATATCTAGTAAATTTTATTTATTTTACTTTCAAATATAAAGTGAAATGCATGCCGACTACAAATCAGATGTTTCCATAATTATTCCGGTAAACGAACGTATCGATTTTTAGAGTGCGTTTATCTCTTGCGGCAGAGGCGATATTCGGTTTCTTTCTTTCACCCATTCCTTCTAGTATAATGTCCGAATTCGTAATTTTTTCAGTGATGCCATATGAAACACTAAAATTATTGTTGTTTCCCTATATAAAATTAGAAATCCAACTGAGGGTATGGCAACATTGTGATGTTGTGTTAGGGTTCTGTTGTGCCTAATGTGTTAGGGTAAAAACCAACGGATTTTGGTAAAGCTCTCGAGTGACTCAAGTTTTAATGTTTTTGTTCATACTTGAAAGATTAGCAAAGCAAACGTATGCGACAAGTACGTCGTATGCTCGATTCGCGTCTATTTGTTTACAATTTTTTGCAGT